>NC_067493.1:55954994-56322494 GCF_947179515.1 Apodemus sylvaticus | reverse complement strand
ACATTATTATAACATGTTTTTTGTTTGTTTGTTTTTTGGATTTGGTTTTTTCGAGACAGGGTTTCTCTGTGTAGCCCTGGCTGTCCTGGAACTCACTCTGTAGACCAGGCTGGCCTCAAACTCAGAAATCCACCTGCCTCTGCCTCACAGAATGCTGGGATTACAGGCATGCGTCACCACTGCCCCGCCATAACACTTCTTAAAATGGTCACCATGCTGGACTGTGGAATTGTGGGTAACCTGAATCTGAACTGATATTTGGCTCTGGAACAAATGACCTCTGAGGTAAAAGCTGTGTTGGGGAAAGAGTTGCGCTCTAGAAACTGAGGCCACTGTGTGCTCCACAGACTTTCTTTTCCCATCCAGTTTGTCTCTCCCCACCATGACCCGAATGGAAACTTAAGGAGAAACCGAGACAGAAAGAGATAGTGAGGGACTCCAAGATCACAGAACAAGCAAGCAGGAAAGCCGACGTTTGAACTCACATCTGCCACAATTGCAATGGCTACAGAATTGGGGGCTCTCAGGAGGCTCTGGGTGGGTAGCCTCTGAGAGGAGCCTTTGAGAAAGTTAGGTTTGCTTGTGGCCATGCAAAAGCCCAATGTGAGCGGGGGCAGAGGCCGGTACAATCCAGGAATGTCCAGGCCCATGCTCCTAACCGCTCCCACCCTGGGAATCAGCCTTGATTCCTGCAGGGACACAGGATTCCCGGCTTAGACAATTAGTGTGAAATTTAATTTGTGCTAATCCGTCTGAGCATGGGGAGCACAGAATTAATTTAATGATTAATTTTTAGTTTTGTGGAACCCACAGTCTAGAGCCTGAAGAACAGATTCCTTTCAGCTGCAGGATACTCTCACATGGTCATGTCCGTGAAAACCTTCCCTCCCCCGCTGTCCCCTCTCCCCTGACCTGCTGTCCCCTCTCTCCTCCCCCGCTGTCACTGTCCCCTCTCCCCTGACCTGCTGTCCCCTCTCCCCTGACCTGCTGTCCCCTCTCCCCTCCCGTTGGCAGTAAGTCCCACACTCAGAACTAGGAAAAGCAATTTAAGGATGAAAGTCTGGCTACAGACACAGCAGCAGAGTTTTTTGTTTTTTGTTTTCTGTTTTCTAACAGATGTCACAGGGCAATTGATAGGAAATTGCTTTGACAACCCTCCCCGGATCCACCCTGTGCTGGAATCAGCAAAAATGACCTTTCTACTTAGGGACAATGTCCCTCTGGGACAAGCAGGACAGAAGGGAACATGAATGGATGCACATTCTTATAGAATCAAAGAGAAAGGAGCTCGCCTGGGCTGGCAGCGCAGGATAGTTACCCTGGCGACCTGGAGGCTGAGGCAGAACCACGTGTTCAAGGCCAGCCTAGGTGAAATAGCAAGACATTGTTGTCGGCAACAGAGGGTGGGGCTGTGGCTCGGCGGCGGTGGGGTGCTCAGCAAGTGTGTGCCAAGTCCCAGACCAGTGCCCCGTACTGAGAGAGAAGCATCAGCACCTGAGACAGACACTGAAGCTGAGCACATCTGGGGTCGTGGCTGCCCTCTGTAGATCCGACGGTCATACTGTGCGCACCTACTGTGTGCCGGGCTACCTACCAGGACACATAGTGTGATTAGAGATGAGTGAGTAATGGGAGCCCACATACCTTGGCCTGCCCCTGCCCTCAGCTCTGACTTCCAAAAATTCTCAAACCTGGAAAGAACCTGGGAGAGATGGAGAGAGAGAGCATGGCTCTCAGAGACGGGGTTGGCCCCAGGGGCTTCTGGGAGCATTCTGCAGGGGGTACTGATTGACAGCAACTACTTGTATATATAAGTCTCTTTCTCTCTCTCTCTCTCTCTCTCCTCTCTCTCTCCCCCTCTCCCCTCTCCCCCTCTCTCCCTTCCCCTCTGTCTCTCCCCCTCTCCCTCTCTTCCCTCCCTCTCT
Organism: Apodemus sylvaticus; assembly: GCF_947179515.1. Taxonomy (NCBI): domain Eukaryota; kingdom Metazoa; phylum Chordata; class Mammalia; order Rodentia; family Muridae; genus Apodemus; species Apodemus sylvaticus. The sequence continues at coordinate 56,320,569 of NC_067493.1, read as the reverse complement.
CTCCCCTCTCTTCCCTCCCCTCTCTTTCCTCTCTGCCCTCTTTCTCTCCCCTCTCCCCCCTCCCCCTTTCCCCTCTCCCATCTCTCTCCTCTCTCCTCTTCCATTCCCTCCCCCTCTCTTTCCCCCTCCCCTCTCTCCTCTCTCTTCCCCTCTTCCTCCCCCCTTCTGTCTCCCCTCTTCCTCCCCCCTCTGTCTTCCTCCCACCTCCCCCCCCACCCTGCATGCAGACCTGTGGAGCTCAGGTGAGGAGCATTACAGAGACAAGTGGGGCTCTGTGCCCCTTCCCTCCCTTCCCTCACAACTGTCATAACCACCAGGCAGCTCTAGAATGACCATGCAGCGCACGGCTGGCTCCAGGACTTCCCTGGATGCCATCATCACCGCCTGGGTTACCTCTGCAGACGGCTAAATGACAGAACCCAACCCAGCCCTCGTGCCACATGTTGACAATGCTGACCACGAGCCACTCGGGGAGATGGAGCTGACTCGGCCTCCTGACCGCAGACAAGGAAACTCAGGCAGGACGATGTCTGCTGAACCTACCCTGACAGGAAGGGAAGGGACTCTAAAGAGAAATTTGTGTCTGTTCTTGGCTATTAGAACATTCAAACAATGGACCCTGAGGAAATCCCCTGAGGAATCTCACGTTGGATGGTGGAAGAGGCTAAAGCCTTGGCTTGCCAGAGGACAAACTCAACCCAGGAAGAGATCTCATCTTGTTCTGACAACCTGTTGGACCAGGAAGCCACCTCCCTCTCTGTTGGGCATTTGTGGATGATGTCACACCCCAGCAGGGACCTTCAGACCACCACTTCCAATCCCAGCAGCTGCCTGGTAGATTATTGCCACATTATTTTTTTTACCCAACCCCCCAAAGCTGCTATGTTAATGCACCCAGAAATCTCAGTGCATACCCCACGCTTGACCATGAAATAGATCTTATAAAAAGCCCAGACCCTTGGGAAGAAAACATCCCACATCTCCAGGAGCTCCTGACCCTCTCGGTTCCTTTTAGGTGAAAGGGGCCGTCTGTGTCCCTGTGAACGGAGGGGCCTCTCATGGGGCAGCCTCTCCTGCCTCCCATCCCTTGGCCTCACTGTAAATGGACAGTTAGATCACTCTGCAGTAACTATCTAATCCTGGCCATTCTCCTCCCTGCGGAGACACATGGGTGGGTGCAGGGGCCAGGAACAGCGGCACAGGGACTGAAGCTTGGGCCCAGTCAGGATCATCTGGTTCCCACTGGTTAGGACGACAGAGCCACACAGAAGGCCAGTCACACTCTCTGATGTGTGGTTTTTTGATCCTTTGTACAATGTCTGAGAACTTACTAGAAAGGCAGGTATTACAGAGTCATCCCAAGCCTAGGTTTTCCAGTTCTAAGCCTAGTCTACACAGGCATTCTGGGGACACACCAAGCCTGGGCTCAGCATCTCTAAGCCTGGTGTCTGTGCAGAGGAACTGGGATTACCCTAAGTCTGGGTTCAGCATTGCTAAGCCTGGGGTTTGTGTAGGTATTCCAGAGTCACCCCAAGCCTGGGTTCCACTTAGCTAAAGCCTGGTGTTGGTTTGGCTTGCTCTATCGGTCTCTATAGGGAGCTGCCACAGCAGACTTCACAGTGAGCCCCGACACTCTGCAAGAGTCACTTCAGAGCCAGTCAGAGAAGCAGTAGAGGTGAGGAGCCCCTCCCAGATCATAAGATCCCTCTGGGTCACACCTTCCACAGATGAGCCCAGGAAAGCCTCAGTACTAAAGGTGCCTTGCTGGCTCCCCAGGCAGAAAGCCTGCATAAACCAGTAATCCTGGTCCAGGTGCCACAGTCTCCAAATCTCAGGGACAAGTTGTGCTTCTCTGGGATGAGGATGGGAGAGAGACACTGGCCATGGGCTTGAGATGTCGCTGAGTGAAAACGTCACATTGCCAGAAGGTGCTACGTGGGCCACTTGGGGAGCAATGTCACCGACCAGTGCTGGACCCCACATGCTATAATTCTGAGCTGCCAGACAAGATACACCCACAGGAGCAATAGTGGCTGGGTAGTTACGGGGTGACCAGTGGCTTCCTGGTTAGGTCTGAAGTCTGCTTCCCTGGAGCATGGCTGATACTGTAATGCTGGTGAAAGCCCGTGGTTGGGGGAGCCTGAGGCAGGGGAACAGGAAGGAAGGATCGGGGTTGTTCATTCTCTGAACCACACATTGCTTTGTCTTCACGGTCAGCGATGCTATGGAATTGGTGGTCCCCTTGGTTTCCAGTCTAGCATCAAAACACTTCTACAGGGTCAGCAAGATGGTTCAACAGGTCAGGATACTTGCTGCCAAGGCTAGTGATCTAAGTTCAAACCCCAGAACTCACATGATGGAAGAAGGTACACCTACTGTTCTCTTGTCATGTGTGTGGGGTTTGATACCCAACACGGGAATCTGTGGTGGTGTTGCCAACTGCAAGTCGCTAACCACTTGTCTATACAAGAGCAGCTTGTCCACACGTAGTGACATCAATTGGCATGCCACAAACGTAGAGGCAGCCACACGACGCGCACACGTCCTTGCCAACCCCCCTCCCCCCACCGCAGCTCCTTTCCAATCTGCGCGTCTGGAGCCTGAAGTGGCACTTACAGAGGCAATGATCTGCATTTCCTGATTGCTACTTAGACTGAGCCTCTTCTGGTGAGTCTGATTGCATTCTTGAGCATGCAAATCTCTGAAATGAGAATGTCTCTAATGCCGGTGCGTCATGGAAGATAGGGGAGAAAGAATGCAAGACCCAAGTGTGTGTGTGTGTGTGTGTGCACATGTGTCCATGTGCACATGTATGCAGGTGTGTATGTGTGTGTGTGTGTGTGTGTGAGCAATGTGAAACACTTCATTGGTTCACAGAAGCTGTGGCTAACTACACAAGTCAATCCAGTCAAGGTTCCAGAAGAGTAAGATGGGGACTCATGCCACACCCCAGCTGAGATGCTATTGCTGGGGAGGAAGAGTAATTTTTTTCAGTGGCATAGCCTCTGGTAAGGTTCCTGTGTTCCTGTGACACTAAATACACAGAAACACACACATACATATAAAAACAGATACACATATATACACACATATATACATGCACATACTCATACACATATACACATACAAATATACACAAACACATATGCAAACATACCCCCCACATACATGCATACATATACATACATGCAAACCTACCCCACACATACATACACATACATACATACACACATCCATACACATTTGCACATATGCACACAATATACACATGCATATGCAGACACATGCAGACACATGAACACATACACACATAAACATACACATGCAGACACACACATGTACGCACTTAAACACACAAAGGCATACACATATACAAGACACACAATATACATACACATGTACACAAACACTTGTACACATATACACATGCATACATAGCATACACACATATTGACAATGCTAATTAAGTGTGATGGAACACAAAAAAGGACAAGAAAGTAGACTTGTTGGGATGAAGTTCACAGGAGTGGGAGGGGAATGAGAAGGAGTGTGATCTGAACAGATCATATGTAAGTGTGGAACGGGGAGAGATGCACATTCATGTGTCTGTGTATCATGTGTATGTGTGTGTATTGTGTGTTTGTGTATTGTGTGTGGTGTGTATATGTGTGTTGTGTGTATTGTGTGTATTGTGTGGGTATTATGTGTATTTTGTGTGTGTAGTGTATGTATGTGTGTGCATGTGTTTATGAATGTTCAGGGGCTGGAGAGATGCTCCGTTGTTGATAGGATTTGTTCCTTTTCCAGAGGATCTGAGTTTGGGTCCAAGGACCCACAACTGACTACCCACAACTGCCTGCAACTCCACCTTCAAGGAATCCAGTACCCTCTTCTGGCCACACTGGGCCCTGCACACCCATGCACAGATCCACACAAACACAGAGATAATTAAAAAAATAAGAGCACGTCTTAAACAAGACATTTACCATCCTTGGCTACACCAAAGGAGGCTGCATGAGACTCAGTCTCAAAAAGGAAAAGCTCGACAGAGGAGATATCTATTAACAGCAGACAGTGGGTGGCATAAAAGGGGAGTTACCCCAGGAAAGGGGGGTCTCAGAATGAGGCTGAGTTCCTCGTTCACATGTACCATGTGCTTGCTATAATAGCATTTAAATAAATTTTCAATAACTTGAGGAAAAGCAAAAGGGAAGCAGCTTCCCACCTGGGAACCATCGTCCATAGTCATCCGTCCATAGTCTGGTTGGTTTTTAAACTTCCCTGTTGGATGGTTTGTCTTCCAGTAGACTGGCATGAGTTCTCTGCATGTTCTGGACTCAGCTCATGGCATGTATGACAACATTGATGCCATGTATTTATCCTGTCTCCATTCCACCCTCTAGTGAACACTCACCCTGTGTTTTATGTGGTAAGACAGCCTTCACCCCAGCCTTTTCTCCTTTTGTGGCTTACATAGGGAGGGAACTTTTCTCTTTGGGGCAGATGACACTGGCTGGTTGTGTGGAGTCAGGAAGACACGGGATGCCATACCTGCCCCAGTGCCATGGGCTGAGGCAGGGGGATGGGATCTGAGTGTGCAGTAGGAGGTCTACCTTGCTCTCCAGCAGGTCCACACTCTGTCTGAGCTCACTCCTCGAATTCTCTGACTTCTGTAGTTTCTGTCTCAGCAGCATCAGCTCCTCCTGCAAGACAAACATCCATGCAGAGGCTGGCCAGGGTCAGCCTCACAGTCCACTCCTGTTAGGAGAAGTCGCAGTGGCCAAGGCTTCGGGGCCATGAGGTAACCTAGTGAGCCCCTCCGGGGCTACAGGGATGCCCTGCCCTCCACATTCACTGAAAGGATCTGAAATGCTCATGTTGTGTCCGCAGCTTCAGCACTCGCCATACCACAGTGTCGAAGGTCTGCATCCCACCTTATAAATTCATGTGATTAACTTTCAATTAAAAAATATAGAGCTTTTAAAAACGGGTGGCTGGGCAGGACACAGTGACCTACCCAAAATGCGACTTCGCCTTCATTGTTTCCAAATATCAGCATCTCTGCTCTTAGGAGTCTGGTGCACACATAGGCCTGCATGCTCATCTTCTCCAGATGGGGACAATGTTCAACCTTAGACATGCATGTGCACATGCGTGTGACAGCATGTTCATGTGTCTGTGTGAGTGCATGCATGTGTGACTGTGATTGTACAGAGCATGCTCAGTACTTCATCCTCATGGGAGTCACTCTCCCATCAGAGGCCGCTCTCCAAACCTGTGATACCATCACTGGAAGTAGCAGGTGACAGAATGACATATAAGCTGTGGGCACAAGGGAGTACTATGCTGCACTAAAGAAGAGTAAGAAGGGCTCCCTGGCATGCTCTTGGGTATATTTAGAATACACTGGTAAGAGCATCATAGCACATGCTTCATGGGGTATGTCTCACTGAAAGTGCTTGGGGGCCACAAAGTGCCAGCTATCAGGCTTTTCCAGTTCAGGGACATTTGCGTGGACTTCACTAGTGGTTAATTTTAGATGGAGGCTGCATGGCTTGCCTTATATTTACTGTTTGTGTAAGAAATAAAGGAGCCTTGCACATAACTTGCTCATTTTTGCAAATAAATACAAGAAATCACACACCAGAAACTGTCCAAAACAGCTGCCTACCTAAGTGTGTGTGTGTGTGTATGCGTGAACATGTGTGTGCATGCATGAACATGTGTGTGCACATGTGAACAAGGATTTCTCATTGAGATGCAAAAGCCCCAAGACTGAGTCTGCAGCAAGCCCTGTGGCCCTGTGGCACAATTAACCAGCATCCCAGAGAGCAGCTGTGTTGCGGGGAACACAGTCTCAGCTGACCTGCAAGCAAATGAACTGAAGGCAGCTGAGCTGTTGGTCGGTGCCCGCCAGGGCCCTGAGTGCTGGGCACAAGCACGAAAACAGGCAGGTGTCCCCACCCAGAGGACCGAACTCACCTCCTTGGCTCGAAGCTGCTCCGTGCTGAGCGTGGAACTCAGCAGGGGCCGGAGAGATGCCAGAAGCCCCCACCAGGGCCAGTCCTTGACCCTCAGGAATACAGTCAGGTTCCTCTGGATGCACAGTGCAGCCAGCCTACGGATCTGCAGAAGGAAAAGTGGTGGGGGAGGTCATCTGCCTGGGAAAGGGGGCAGGAGGACAGACGAGATGGAGAAGACAGAGCCACGGCCTCGTATCAATCTATTCCAGACAGCTCCAGCATAGGTCGGTGGGGAGGTATCCCATGTCAGGGTGAGCAGTCTTGGGGTACCCCTTGGATGGGGCATCAGGGGGGGTACACGGTCATGCCACTCACTTCAGACATGTATGATCAATACCTTCAGTTTCTTGTATTCCTGGCGAGACAGAAAGCCCCTACAGGCTGCTTGGAAGAGAACGATATTCCGGGACACCAGCTTCTCCCGCTGCCTCTCCAGCCTGGAGACCACGCCTGCCTTGAGGAAAACCTGAAGGCGGGGAGGAAGGTGCAGGTGAGGCCTTAGTCCAGCCCCAGGGGTCTGAGGGTTCCAGATGAAACCCATCTCTCGTCTCAGGATGTGGCTGCTGTTCAGTGATAGACTTAAGGACAATGGGAGTGATCTGTCCTTCCACAGCTCCTCTTCCTGCCTTCAGCTCCTGGCTACCCAGTGTGCCCCAGGCATCTGTAGCAGGATGGATGCCAACCTAGGGCTTTTACAGAGGCAAAATCTGGGGCTGGAGGTGTGGTTCAGTTGATAGAGTGCTTGTCTGGCAGACCACAAGTCCTGGAATCCATCTGTATGTCATGGCGACATACACAGGATTCCCTGCACTTGGGTATTGGAAACACGAAGATCAGAAATTCAAAGTTATATCTGGCCAGTGGTGAGTTCAAAGCCAGCCTGGGCTACATCCTGGTGACTGAAAGGCCAGCCTGGGCTACATCCTGGTAACTGAAAGGCCAGCCTGAACTACATGAAACACTATCTTAAAAACAATAAAGAAAAAAAGGGCCCCCCCACTGAACCACAGCCTGAAATTCACCTTGATCCCGCTAGAAGGGCATGTACAATCATGTCTGACAATCACTCCCAGGGCAGATGTACCTAAAGTCCTACAGGACCGGCTCCTCTCTGGGTGGCAGTAAATGCAGGTTCTGGGGCCTCATCCCAGGCTATCTGAGCCCATACACTCAAGCCGGCCCCAAATATTCATCGACAAAGTCACCTGAGACACAGCACCTAGAAACACTCAGACTCAGCATGGAAGCAGGGCAGAGGCTGTGGGGAGGCACATTGCCCTCCTGGTTGGGGCCCCCCTCCCCTGAGCTGCTGGGCTCCTGCCCGAGCCCACTTCTGCCACACTACAGAGCATCAAGAAGAGATGAAGGTGTTGGAGGTGCCCAGATCAACATGGCCACACCCCATGGGTGATCCGTGACCAGACTGCAGAGGATAGGATGCAAATACTTGGAAATCTGGGAACACCAATCAGAAGAAGGTAAAGAAGTCCTGGGTTTGGGACTAACCCACTAACCCTCGGGGAGTTTTAGTGACCCAGAGATCTGGAGGCGGCGTGTGCCCCTGACCATGCACCCTTCGGTTCCGTCTGCTCTCAGTTTGCCTCCCCACATGCCAAGGAAAGATGTCTGTCTTGTGGAGACTTGAGCCAGCCCCATCATTTGTCAGAAGAACCCAAAGTGTCATCTTATCTGACATCCCAGCATGGTGACGTTGTCAAATAATGGATAAAGTTTATCAAGTGGTCAGAACGGATAGAACTGGACTTAATGGTCACATGGCACGGAACAAGGAAAGCACTCGGCAGGCAGCATCCACAAGGCTTGCCATTTTGATTTTCCCATTTTATGGAAGGAGAAACAAAGGCCTCCTCCGTGGTGGGATTACCAGTGTGCATACCACCACACCCAGCGTTTTACATGGGTTCTGGGGCTCAGGGGACTCAGGGGTAAATGCTTTAACGGCTGAGTTGTCTCCCCAGGCCTTCTCTGGGCTTCACATTTAAATTGTCCCATCATGGAAATCATTCTTCCAATCAACTCAATAGCAGATGACCTAGAAAGCTAAGACTCGAACCCAGGACTTGGGTCCACAGATCAGAAGTTTGAAATCCAAAGGGAGTTTGAATCTAACTGTAACAAAGGACTCGCTGGACTCTTCACCACCCTAGACCATTTTCAGTCAGGGGCCCCCTGATCCATCAGATTCTGTCAGAGCCTACAGGAAGGTGAGAGTGAGCTCCGCTGGGGGAGTCAAGTGTGTCACAAACGAGAGAGTGCTTACTGTGGCCACCAAGACAACCAGTCACTCCTGACCCTCACATTGTGTTCAGTAACGGCTGGATTAATTCCACAAGCTGGTGAGTCCCAAAAAGCTGCCAGAAGAAGAAGAGGAAGAAGAAGAAGAGGAAGAAGAAGAAGAAGAAGAAGAAGAAGAAGAAGAAGAAGAAGAAGAAGAAGAAGAAGAAGAAGAAGAAGAAGAAGAAGATCTGTGATCACGTGATGCATTAGGTAGTGGGTGCTGCCCAGTCTACTGTTGATTAAGTGAGAACTTCATTTAGGAGATAACTGGAAAGCACAGGGTGAGAGCAGGTCCACACATCCTCAGCTCTGCAGGAGCAAGTCTGATCTGTTTCTCTCTTTTTTCCTTCCCTTTTCTGAGAACGTGATACTACCAAGCCATTGGGCCGTGCATGGAACCATGCTTTGTCAGAGCTGGCAGAGCCCACAGCACAGACCTCAATTAGGAGACAGGGCTGGAAAAAAACCACAAGGAGAAATCTAGATGATTCTCTTCTCATGGGTCCACGGCAGACAGAGTAGTGTCCTGCACCCCACCTCTAAAGAACACACGGGGGCTCTCTGCTGTTCTCAATCTAAGACTGCAAACCCTGGCTTGTCCAAAGGTCTCGCTGGGTGACAGTTCCTGAGCACATGCGGAGGGATTAGATCCTCTCCTCTGGGTCATTTCACAGATTAGAGGCGCTCCAGTTCTCTCAAAGAAAAAGCAGATGTTTCTGCATCCTAAAGATTATTTACAGTATGCATGAATTTATGTGCACTTCACACTTGCAGGGGCCAGAAGAGGCCAGAAGAGGGCATCGGATCCCCTAGAGCAGGAGCTAGGAACCAAACATGGGCCTCTAGAACGGCAGTGAGTGCTCTTAACCAGTAAGCCATCTCTCCAGTTCTGAGGGGTTTCGTTCTTTAAGCATTAAAATGTGACCTTATGTGACAAATAGCTTGCTCCACTAGGAATTCTGCAAAGAATTGTGGGTTGGCCTTGCCAAATGAAGCATGAAGAGGGCAGAGAACAGGATCTGTGTTACGGATGCGGCAACTGAGGCACAGGCTAATAAGGGAGCTGCGACCCCGGGCAGGGATGGGTTGGCTGCTTCTCTCTTCAGCCAGGCTTTTCAGAGGCTTCCCGCCTGTCAGTACCAGATTCAACAATGGCAAAGATCCCAGAAACCAAGTCTGGTGCTGAGCCTAGCTTCTCAGAGGGCACCTTGGCTTCCGTGAGTCCGGGTGAATACCAAGCACTGTACAGCGGCCATCGTGTCCTGTTATAGTAAGTTTAGGCTTCTGGATGGCCAGCCTCTCTGCCTCCGTAAAACCACACAGTAGCTTCTATTTTCTCCCTTGCTCTGCAGTGGCCACTGAGACTGTGGGGACCAATTTCTGTATTCATGAAATAACTGGGTAATTATCTAGCCCAGTGGTTCTCAGACTCCAGCATGCATCAAAGTTGCCTAGAGAGCGCGTGCGGGAGCAGCCGGTGCACTCCTCCTGCAGTCTGCTCTGGCAGGTCTGAGCAGACTCTGAGGATTTGGGGTTTGTGCAAGCTCTCGGGTAACATTGCTCTGGATGGACTAGAGAGATGAGGGGGGTGGAACCGAGGAAACCTACCCCCACCTAGAGTCAAGACCGAGGGTCCATGCACGAGCGTGCTCTCCAGCCCACCGTCCACCCGCGGGACCTCAGCATGCAGGGAGGACCTGGGGACTCCGGCCTTAGCTCCCTGTGGATCTCTAGAAATGAGCTAGCTCCCCAGAGCACAGTCTCAAAACATGAAGCCGTCTGGAAGTCTGCGGCTTGTGGTGAGAGCCCAGGAGTACACAATGTATTCTCTCAGAAACATGTGCAAAGGACTTGGGGTGGGGGCACCCGGGGTGACCCGCAGCTTCAACCAGAGGCCAGAGATGCTAGGGTGTTTAAAATAGGTTATTGAGCAGTGGGTAGTGGGATGATGTCTGAGCTCACCAAGGAGAGCGTTTCTGTGGGAGGACTCCATGACTACAGTGCCTGTGGGGAGAGCAGAGCCCTTCCCCAGAGCCACATGAGCGCCTGCCATCAGGGGCCTGCCCTGTCAGGTTAGCTGGCTATGGTGGCCGATCTGAGATTGATGGGGCGGTGGGGCTCCACCCCTCTTGTCTGCACCCTCTCCAGTCTTGATTCTGAGTTTATGTCTGACGTCCTGCCAGTCACCAACATGGGTTTTGAGTTTGAAACCCTGTGGTCACTTCCCCAGACAGCTTCCAGAGTTGTGAATGACTAATTATAACACAAAAACAGAAGACCGAGGGTTCTGGAGTCAAAGACTTTAGAAACCCTACAATACCATGTTTCCTTTCTTGAAAACCAACAGTGCACAGCATGCTGGGGAAGCACAGATATCTTCTGTAAAGATCTCAGCAGATGGGGAAGAGCGTTAAGCTTCAACCCCGTTTGGAATGTGGTATCTCTCTCCTCAGATCAGCCACACTCTTCTTGGGCATTCCTCCGTCCACCTCCGATAGCAGTGGACAGACAGGGAGGGCCATGTGACAGTCACTTGCAAAGGACACAGTAGGAGACCACATCTGAAGAAGCACGCTTCCTTCTGATATGGGATATGTGGCAGATGTGCAGTTAGACACAAGGGAGCAGAGGAAAACTCCACATGTATCTTGGAAGCTGTCTGCTGATAGGCAGTGTCCCTTCGTAGTTAGAGGATGCTGCTATTGGGTGTCACCCACAGGTGTGCGCTATTAAGGGTCTATACCACAGCCTGGATCTGAAATGCACCTCACCCTAACTCCAACACTTAGACCTCACCAGCTGCTGGGAAAGTTGTAGAACCTTTAGGGGTGGAGCCTTGCTGGAGGAAGTACATCACTGGGGGCGGGCATTATAGCCAGGCTACACTTCCTGTTCTCTCTCAGCATCTTGGCTGCCCATGCAACGGAACCATTCAGAGTGTTCCTACTACCAGGCCATGGTGGACTATAAGCCAGAGTCAACTCTTTCTTGCTTTGGTCAGGCATTTTGCTGAAGGCTGATGTCATCAGATCATGGCTCGCACATTTCCCTTTTGTGGAAAGTTTGAAAGGAAACAGCCATAAAGGAAGACTTGAGAGAGAGAAAGGTTCCTTCTCCTTCATGAATAAGGCACCTGCTTCATAAATATCCATAAGCACTTCTTTCAGATGCACGATCTCAGGGCAGCCCCACTCTAATCTCTCTCTGGAGTGCTTTCTTTGTTCTGCCAAGTAAACCACTGCACAAACAGGTACTCTCCTGCCTGCGCCCTTCTGTCTGAGAACATCTTCCGGATGCATACACTTCCTTCTGGAGCTCAGAAGGTTAAGGACCCAGGTGTCAACCGTTCCAGACTCTTGAGTCTCCTGGGCCTAGGAACTCTAAGAATGACATCTCTGGTGTCACATGGGACACTGTGCTATCTTGACTTTGTAAGAGGAATGACAGGGACAGAAATCATGTGTCCCCTGCAGCCCAGGGAAGGGAGACTCAGAGCGCTACCAGGTGAGATGAGAAGTGGGAGCTGAGTTCCCTCAAGAACGGCGGCTGACTTTACTCACTTGGCTGTGCCCCACGGCCACTGCTTTCTTCTCCAGATCCAGGGTCTGCAAGAGTTCCTCTACTGCCTGTGGGGAGGAAGAAGAGAGAGACAAGCTGGAGGTCAGGCTTACTGCTCGGCAGGATGCAGGGGAGAGGCGGAGCCCCCCCCCCCACTTGGAGGGGCAAGCATGGAGAGGAGGTGGTCCCGGGCCCCTGCCACATGCAGTGCATCCCACTGGGACCTCCACCAGGCCCAAGTGTTTCATCTCTACACCACGGTCATCCCATAGAAGATTCAAGACTCAGGAAGTAATGATAGGGTAGCTGGTGCAGAGAACAGGATATCTGAATCTGTGACAGGGTGGCCATCCATTAACTGTGCCCATCTGTTCTGACCTGGGTCGCACAGGGAGCCTGTGGCTGTCATCTCCTCTTCTCTCCATGGCTCTAAGACCTTGACTTGTGCATATAGTGAGGGCTTAATGATTATGACGAGGGGAAGTAAGGAAAGGTAGAAGGGTGGAAGGAAGGAGGGAGGGAGGGAGAAAGGAAGGAAAGAAGGAAGGAGAGGGAGAGGAAGGGGAGGGAAAGAGGAAGGGGAGGGAAAGAGGAAGGGAGAGAAATGGAGAGGTAGAAAGAAAGGGAGAAAAGAAGGAAGCAAAGAAGGAAGAAAGGAAGGAGGAAGAGAAAAAGGAAGTAGGGAGGGAGGGAGGAAGGAAGCAAGGAAAGAAGGAGGGAGGGCAGGAAGGGAGGGAAGAAGGAAGGAGGGAAGAAAGGAGGAAGAGAAAAAGGAAATAGGAAGGGAGGAAGGAAGGAAGGAAGGAGGGGGGGCAGGAAGGGAGGGAGGAAGGAGGAAAGGAAGGGAGGGAGGAAGGGAGGAAGGAAGCAAGGAAGGAAAGAGGGAGGGAGGGGAGGAAGGGAGGAAGGAAAGAAAGAGGGGGGAAGTAGAAGGAGGGGGAAGGAAGGAGGGAAGGAAGGAGGAAGGAAGGAAAGAAGGAAGGGAGGGAGGGAGGCAGTTCCCTGCAGGACAAATTAATTTCCTCAGAGATTTTGGAGGAGGCAGAGATGAATTCCAAGGGAATCTTCCTCTTGCCAAAGAGCTTTGCAACAACCTGCTAGACTCTGCCCCCTCAGATTGCCCCACCCCGTACAACCGCCATCACACTCCCACTCCCAACACTACCATGTGTCCTCCACCCACAAACAGTCTGAAAGTCTATCATTATCATCTGGAGGGTCACTGCAAGACCCAAGAGAAGAAGGAACACTTAGCCCTGCCCCCACCCTCCCACCCCACCCCCGGGCCAAGGGCACCATGGGATAGATACCTGAGACAGCCCCTAGAACTGCATGTTAAAATCTAGTCCCAGACCACAATCAACCTCCTCTCCTGATGACCTGGAAGAGTCTCCCGCCACACTCCGCCCAAATCTGAATGGTTTCATTTATTACATTTCAGCCCCAAAGAAACGTTCCAAGGGAGCTGCTGTAGGTAGCCAAGGCTCATAAAGCCAATAACATCTCTTCTCTCTGCACAGGAGGAAAAGCATGGTAAAAACTGGCTGAAAGTAAAAGGGACAGAGGATGCGGGATCCCAGCCAGAAACATTTGTCTCAGTCTGTTTCGGAGGCAAAGGCCAGTGTGTGTGCTTGAACAGAGGGTGGACAGGTCTGGGTTAACCCCAGCACTTTGGGATGCTGAGGCAGGGGGATTGTAAGCTTCAGGTCAGTCTGGGCTACCCAGAAAGACCCCCGACTCAAACAATTAGACTTGGCGATGCATCCACCTGGGATCAGGTTGATTCTCTTCAAACATAAAGAGATCTCGGGCCAGTACTTTACTGTAGCAGCCTCCCTCGGGCTCCTTTTAAAAAGATGGGAGAGCAAATTACAGCTGTGAGTGGGGCCTCACCTAGCACATGATCTACGGTCATCACACCAAGAAAGCTGGCTGCCAACGCACGCCTGAAGCTTTCCACTTGAGCACAACCCTGGGAAAAGATCTAACAAGAAAGAAGAAGGCCCACATAGTCTCAGCAGCAGTATAGACACTGCCTGACTGTGTAGACGACGCCTGACTGTGTAGACACTGCCTGACTGTGTAGACACTGCCTGACTGTGTAGACGATGCCTGACTGTGTAGACACTGCCTGACTGTGTAGACGATGCCTGACTGTGTAGACGATGCCTGACTGTGTAGACACTGCCTGACTGTGTAGACGATGCCTGACTGTGTAGACGATGCCTGACTGTGTAGACGATGCCTGACTGTGTAGACACTGCCTGACTGTGTAGACGACGCCTGACTGTGTAGACACTGCCTGACTGTGTGGACGACGCCTGACTGTGTAGACACTGCCTGACTGTGTAGACGACGCCTGACTGTGTAGACACTGACTGACTGTGTAGACGATGTCTGACTGTGTAGACGACGCCTGACTGTGTAGACACTGCCTGACTGTGTAGACGATGTCTGACTGTGTAGACGACGCCTGACTGTGTAGACACTGCCTGACTGTGTAGACGATGCCTGACTGTGTAGACACTGACTGACTGTGTAGACGATGCCTGACTGTGTAGACGATGTCTGACTGTGCGCTCAGCATCATTAAGAATGGAGGACTCCTCTTTAGCTTTTGATTTGTTGTGGAGAGCCCTGGGCTTGTATTTTGATGCTAACTCCACTCCTCAAAGGGGCTGCAGATGAGGAGTTGCCTTGTGAACCTTCTCCCCACTGATGAGCTACAGAGGATGGAGGGGGGAAGGGGAGAGGAGAGGGGGGAGGAGCTACAGAGGATGGAGGGGGAAGGGGAGAGGGGGGAGGAGCTACAGAGATGGACGGGGAGGCTGGAGAGAAGCTCGTGGCCTGGAGAAACCACAAGTTCTATGGGATAACATAGATGGGAATAGAGTAGTGTAGTGGGAGATCTGCCCAATCTAGGCTTATAACTTATACTGTTACTGATTGAGTTGAGATTTCTTCTACCAGGTAATTGGGTTGGAAAAAAATATAGCAACATTGATTTTCCTAGAATATTTCAGATGTGGGCAGGAATACTGACCCTAAAAAAGCCCTTCTGTTTTACTGACTCCAGAGAGAGGCCTGTGAGAGGACACTGGTCCAGCTGACAAAGAGCAAGTGTGTAGTGTGTCTCCCATCTCTTTCTCAGCATTGGAATGATGTTAACGACCCTGTCCAGACCTTAAAACCCCCAGGGAGGCTTCATTGAGCAAATAGGAAAAGGAGTTTGTTGATGACTTTGCATTTAATTATTTAATTGCTGTTTTGTTATCTCCATTAATATTAATATGAGATAGAACCGTACGGAAATGCTCTTTGTTTAAGCCAATATCAATTATTCAATTTGGTTCAACACAATGCAATCATTGTCCAACAGCCTGTTATTTTAAAAAAAAAAAATGTGGCAGAGATCCAGGTCGCTGAGCAGAATGGCCTCCTTGTCACATCGGCTCTTCCACAGACACACGAGGCTCAGGTCTCAGTACGGAATGACAGTCTGTGAGTAAAACAGTGGCCACTTTACTCCAAAGAAGCACGCCTTCGGCAGGCATGGTAGCGCATGCCTTTAACCCCAGCATGTGGGGTCCACTGGTCCGTACTGAGACATGAGCCTCGTGTGTCTGTGGAAGAGCCGATGTGACAAGGGGTCCAGTGTGACGAGGAGAATCCTGGTCCAGGAGAGGAGGTTGGAGTACCCAGGAATCGGCTCGTGAATCTGCTCTCTACCCTCTGATACTGGTACCCAGACTGGATCCTCCACTCACTGGCTGTGTGGCCCTGGGCAAGCAGTTCCTGCCTCTGGGCCTCAGTACCTGGGGTCATACACCTGGACTTAAGAAAGGGGACTTACAGAGGTCATAGGAGTGGCCCACAAGAGAGATGTTTCCAAAATGGCAGAGCAAGGACCATCCCCACCCCCTCTCTGCTCTGCACAGCCATTGTAACAATGATTACAGTTTCATAATAGAACAAATTCAACTCTTGACACACTGAACAAAACGATTCAACAAAATGAGAAGCAGCAGGTCCTGCTAAAAAGCCTGGGTCGGAGCAGTGGGGGGCTGACAGCCATCTTGACTGGAGTCTCTCATCTCTGCTCCCCAAATCCTACCCAGCTCTGACTCTGCAGGGGAGCCACCAGGCAAGTCACACCAAGAAAGCAGCAGCTTCTCAGCTAGGACAGTCTCACATCTACAGAGCACGGCATGGCTAACCTATACCCCAGATGGGTCAGAAGCACTGGGAGCTCAGCAGCAGCAGCAGCAGCAGAGAGTCAGTCACAGCTAAGATGGCGGCTTTGAACGAGGTAAGCAGTAGAGCCCATATGGAACAGCCAGTGGGCTTGAGGTACCTTTGGTTTCTGGTTCCAAGCTAAAGGCAAGAACACAAGCCATGGGCCTGGGCACAGAGAGACAACAGACAGAGTCAGACAGTGGAACAGTGTATGGTGGTCCAGGTGTAGACAGCTATCCATACTGAGCCAAGACTCATTGGTAAAATAGAAATACCACCCAGAACAACTTCTGCAGACCCGGAAGATGGATGCAGATGCAGTTCTCAGTGGTGAGGAGCCAGGCCCTGGAATAAAACCAAAGGCTGTAAAAGCCAGACAGAGACACCAGGGGCTCATGCTAGGTGAGTCAAGTCACCAGATGGTTAAGAAGGACCCATGCCTAAAGGTCATTGTCTAAGACGTCCAGTTGTCAATAGAATCTCTCTGTCTCTGTCTCTCTGTGTCTCTATGTCTCTCCGGTCTCCATCTCTCTATCTTTCTGTCTCTCTGTGTCTTTCTCTGTCTCTCTGTCTCTCTGTCTCTGTCTCCATCTCATCCTCCCCTCTCGGATATCATAACTTGTATCAGGGGCAGAAACTCTCAGAATGTGGACTTAGCGCACAGATTCCCAAGCATTCACCATAGATTTGTTCAGAGACCTGAAGAAAGTGCCGCTTAATGACTAAAAAGACAGAACAGGCTCTAGGCATCTCCATGGCAGGCCCTGGGTTTGATCCCACAACACCCAAAGAAGGATGTATTAATGAACATCAGATGTAAAATACCAGGAAAGAGATGTAAAGATAAAAAAGGACTTAAAAACCACGAGTGGAAATTCTTCATTTGTGAAATCAAATCGCTGGACATAAAACTTCACCACAGGTGAGATGGTGAATTGGGAGTGGTTTCCGAGGGAACTGCCTGATAACACGGAAAGCTAAGAATAAAAAACTAATCACACAAGCTGGAGAGATGGCTCAATGGTTAAGAGCACTGACTGCTCTTCCAAAGGTCCTGAGTTCAAATCCCAGCAACCACATGGTGGGTCACAACCATCTGTAATGAGATCTGATGCCCTCTTCTGGTGTGTCTGAAGACAGCTACAGTGTACTCACATATAATAAATAAATATTAACAAACTAATCACACCTGGCAACAGAACAGAGCGGGAGTCTGCACGATAGAGCATCAAAGGAGAGGGAGAGAACAGGATGGACCCTTACAGCTTAAAACGTTCCCAAATTGTGCTCCTTCAGATAAATAAAATCTGTCCGGAGCTCCCAGGAGCTCGGTGAGTTCATCGGAAGATGAGGAACCAAGGAGGTTAGAGCAGAGCCTGTGGCAGCAAGAAAAATAAACTCCGCATGGCAGAGAGCCTTGGACATGCCAGAGAAAAGCAGTCAGCCTAACAATGATGGGCTTGTTTGACACACACAACCAGGGTCACTTGGAAAGAAAGAACCACAGTGGAGAGATCCCCTGGGTCACGTCCACATTAGCCTGCAGTCATGTCTGTGGATGCTTCCTTGATCGATCATTGAAGGGAGAGGGCTCATCCCGCTGTGGGTGTCACCATTCCCTAGAAAGGTGGTCCTGGACTGTAGTATAGGAAAGGTAGGAGAGGAGAGGATGGGGGAGGGGGAGGGAAAAGGGAAGGGGGGACAGAGAGAGAGAGAGAGAGAGAGAGAGAGAGAGAGAGAGAGAGAGAGAGAGAGAGAGACCAGGGAGAAATGAGCAGTGTTCCAACTCTTAAAGGTCTTGCTTGAGTCCCCACCCTGTCTGCCTTGTGACAGACAGTCACCAAGAAGATGAGTAACCCTTTGCTTCTCTACATTCCTTTAATCCATGGTGTTTGTCACAGTTATGGAAAGCAAACGGGACCCTGAGTAATGAAGCCCAGAAGGCAGAGAAACTTCATGGTAAAGATGCCAGGAGGAGAAAGCCCTTTATCAATCAATACCTTACAGAGCTGTGCTCCCAGTCCTCCCAAACCAAGCCCCACCCACACGCACACAGGCTGGGAAGTCGGTGCTACCTGATTCTGTATTCTGATTCAAGGCTGCAGGAAATGTTGACTCAAACCTTTAAAGACCGGAGAACAGCAGAAAGCATAAACAAGAAAGAATTTGAAAACAGTATAAAGCCTTGTGTGGTGGCACATACCTTTAACCCAGCACTCAGGAGGCAGAAGCAGGGATCTCTGATTTAGAGGCTAGCCTGGTCTACAGAGCGAGTTCCAGGATAATGAGGTCTGCATGGCAAGACTCTGCCTCAAAAGCTAAAATATTATGAAAATATATTTTAAGTGAATTAAAAAGACGTGAGATTAAGTAAAATATATGAAGCTGCACTAATGGGTTTGTGTACATGTAACAATGGCTCTGAGGAATCAGGAGGGGGCGGGTCTGTGGAACAAAAGCTTTCTTCTGCTAGAACTAGGTTAATAGTAATCTGAAGGGATCTTGGTGAATGAAGACACACTCTATCATCTCTGAAACACTGACATCTTTCTCAGATGGAGGAAGAACAACAGACCCTGGACAAGGTAAATCAGACAGTGGCTCACCGCATCAAAGAGATTCAGTCCAGAGCCCAGTGGAAGGGGCAGAACAGAAAGAAGCAACACCCCTCCAATGATAACGCGAGAGACATGGCCGTCGCTACGACCAAAAGGCCACTGCTACAGACACAGAGGGATATGTCCGGTGATGAAAGGGTTAACCCACCAGCCAGCCAGGTACCTTCTTAGCACCTAGGCAGAGAGCCCCAAGGTGTGAGAAGCAGAATATGGAGGGAAAGTAACAACATAGAGAAAAGTAAGAAAGCCAGAGGTGCTAACACCTGTCTCTTAATAACTGATAGATCAATTAGATGTGAAAATCCTGCCCCAGAGTTCCGTCAAGGGCTTCCTCTGTCGAGGATGTTGGAGGAGGATGTAGTCAGGAAGAACCAAGACTGGAGTCTCACATGGGGCTGCAAGGGCTTGAGAAAAACCCAGGGCTGAGCTGGGTGGCTGTACTGACCGTGCCTTTGTTCAGACATCTGCCAGCTATGGGGGCGGGGCATACATCCATAGCAAGGCACAGAGGAGATGCAGTTTGAAGCCAAAGCCTCCAGCTCTAAAGCTCATCTTGAAGTCACGAATCCCCCCCACCCCCTCACACATTGACCGGTCACGGTTAAAGACAGAAGACTCCATTTAACATTCGGGGTCCTGACTGTAAGCAGCAGGTGGCAAAGAGGCGCATCAGCAAACACCCTCCCTGAGTGGACTTGTGTGCTGGAGAAGGAGTATGTAGTGAGGCAAAGAGCTATCCAGAGGCAAGGACTCACAGTGTGCAGGGAAGGTGAGGGATTAACTTCCAGAGCAAGTTCAGCACACCAAGTGTGGACAGCTCCCCACCAACTGCGGAAAGCCTGAATACAGGTGATTATCGGATACTGAGCAAGCAGCCTCTGGCCATGCTGCCTTGGATATGGGCTGTCCCACGACCTCCTTCCTCCTCTGCCATGACTGTGACTTCCCCCTTAAGTGGCTTCTCATCAAGTCCTCACAGCAAGAAGAGTGGGACAGCCACAATTGTCACCGTGCTTTTAATGAATTCATGGCAGATGTTTATGCCTATGACAGTTTATGTGCACCATGTAACAAAGACAGGTGTGATGGAAGCCAGCTCCTGGAGTTGGAATTACAGGGTGTGGTGAGTCAACTTGGGTCATCTGCAATTACAGCAAGTGCTCTTAACTGATAGCATTGTAATAATTATTGTTAAGGTTCTGTGTAAGGACCCAGATGAGAGTGGAGGTTTGAAACCTGGTTTCTGCCTGGCTCTACAGTCCTGCTTCAGCTGCCGCTGCAGAGTAAAAAAAGGCTTTATCCTGGAGATGGTAACTCACCTTGTGCCTTGAGGGTGAGTGTAAACTCCTGATCCTTCTGCTCCTACCCCCTTAGTGTTGGGATCACAGGTGTGCACCCCAACACCAGAAAACTATTTTATGATGTGAGCGTGAGGGTGCCCAGCACCCAGGATGAGAGCAGAGTGTCTCTCTGCAGAACCAGGACAGCATGCAAAGACAGCACATGTCAGGCGCAAGGGGCCTTTGCTAGGGCCCATTTTCTACCCTAACAAGGATCCTGTCTGCTGCTGTCTAGTGTCTAACCACAACACTGACCTTTCTTAGCTGTCAGACTTGTCTCGCTGGATCCTGAGGTCTTAACCACTCTGTGTGCAGAGCCTGCCGGCTTGCCCACAAGTACACGCTCATGTATAATTTATGGACCATCACGTTGCCTGACAAATGAATATTTATTAGCTTTTTCATAAGAGGCAGGATGGTGTTTTTCTTTCTTTGCCACCAAAATTCTATGCCCCAGCAAATGAAATTTGTGAACAAATAGGAAAAAGAATAAGAAGAAAAAAAATTCTCCCAGCCAAGTCCACCGCACTGGTAATTTTCCATTCTCTGGGGCCAGGAATGTGTGTGGACGGAGGTGGATTCGGCTTAGCTGCTGCAGAATCCTGCTGACTCGTCCAAAGTCCAAACACTGCCATGCGCTGCACCCATCGCCCCTGCAGGAAGCTCCCCCACATCCCCAGCCTGCTCCGTTTCCAGCTTTGTGGACCGTCTGTATGGCGATCAAGCATGAAAAAAGGACCCCAGACGCTAACTGGGTTAGATCCAAAGCAAACTGTGGGGCTTCCAAAGTGAGGTGCCAAACAGAGAGAGGGCAGCTCACTCTCACTCCAATGGAAGAGATCCCACAGAAGGAGCTGTGTCTGTCTGCTGGGGGCAACCTGTGTCCCTGGTACAGAGGACTGAAACCAAGGGACCTGAGACTGTGACGATGTTTACCCCTGAAGCCTCATGGTTCACTAGGGATGGCAGTGTGAAGGATTGCAAGTACACTTGGGTGCTCTCTCTCTCTCTCTCTCTCTCTCTCTCTCTCTCTCTCTCTCTCTCTCAAGGGAGGGGGGAAGTGATGGTTCTGTGCGGCTGTGAAGAGTCTTAACCCTGAAAGATGCTGAATTTCAACCTTGGCCACTGCAGTTGTCAGAGGCAGATAACACACGTGAAGCCTCTTCTTATGCCAGGACCTGCGTGAGGCACATCGGCTATCTACAGCATCTTATCATCAGAGCCCCGGAGCCACTGCTCCCACTTTAAAGGTGAGGAGACTGAGGCAGATGGAAAGTCACACATATCTCACTGGCCCTGAGGCCCACATGTTCCAAACAACCCTCCCCCAGAATATAGACTCCGGATTTCAAGGAACAAGCCCATGGGTGGCTGTGGAATTCACGTCTAAGGGCCCGAAACTCGCTTCATCTTCAACAGACCCATTTGCCTAAGAGACTGAGTGTACTTGCTTCTCAGGGCAGGCTGTCCCATAGATGCACCGGGCATCTCTAACCACTGAGCCCCAGCCATCCTCCACGGGCAGCTCCACTCTGGAGAGGAAGCTGTGAGGACTGAGGTGAGGCCTCATGGGCTTGGAGCAGGACTGGAGACAGGAAGGCAGGGTGAAAGAATGGGGATAGATTGTGTGTGTGTGTGTGTGTGTGTGTCTGTGAGCATGTGCATATGCATATATGTGTGTGTCTGAGGGTGTCTGTGTGTGTCTGAGGGTTTCTGTGTGTCTGTATGTCTCTGTGTGCAAGTGTACATGTGTGTATATGCACATAAGCATGTGTCTGTGCTACCTGTATGTCTGTGTGTATTAAGTATATGTGTATGTGTATATATGTGTATTGTGTGTATCTATGTGTGTATGTGTCTGTGTGCATGTGCACATGTATGTATGTGTACATAAGCATGTGCTTATACATGTACCTGTGTCTCTGTATGTATATATGTATGTATGTGTGTGTGTGTGTGTGTATCTGTGTCTGTGTGTCTGTGTGTATGTCTGTGTCTCTGTGCACATGTGGACATGTGTATATGTGCACACTAGCATGTGTCTGTGCGTGTGCCCATGTGTGTCTGCATCCATATATGTGTGCACACACTGAACACATGATTGTTTATTCAGACACCTGGGTAAAATTATTGAGTACTTGCTGGAAAACTTAATTTCAGTTAAAGACACAGAACACTGAGACATTGGAGCTAGAGGGGCCTGGAATGAGTGTCCCTGAGCTGAGGTTAGCAAAGGTGACATCAGAGAATGTCCCCTGGAGAGAGGACAGCCAGTGCAAAGGCCCTGAGATGGCCTGTTCACTACATCCTCATGTGATGTACTGCTCAAACATTCCCACAGGCCACCTCAGGGCTTGGGGGCTCAGTCTCCTTGCGTATTGTGCTTTCACAGTCCTTGTGAGGTTGGACACACGACAAACCATACTGTTTCCTCTTATTCTTATCTTTCATGCCCATGCAGATTTCGGGAGGGCATTCTGGGTAAGGATGGTCTCAAGGACATTGTTGGTAGGATGGAGTCTGGGGCTGAGGTCTGAGTCGAATTGCACACTACTCTCTGCAGCCCCCTCTGGGGTCCCTCCTGGTCCATCTGCCCCTCGGGCCATGCACATGGAACAGGCTCTGTGGCCCCTGGGGAGCATCCGGCCTCCTCCTGCCCACGATCCACTGCACGCACCTTCCTTTCATCCAGTCCCTCGGAGACCAAGTCAAGCTTCTTCTGCAGTGCAGGGTCCAGCACCTGGAACCGACGGCGGAACTGAGCGAGCCCCATGTGTTCAGCGTAACCTGGGGGCAGAGCAGGCCAGTCACGGGTGGGGAGACACAGGCAGAGCGAGCTCTGGTGCGTGAGTGCCGAGTCCGAGCTGGCTGCTGCTCACATGTCCCTGCCCCGGGGGGTTCTCTGTACAGACTTCCTCCCCAGCAAGGCCTTCTGGGAAACTGCAGCATCCCCCCACTCTGTGTGTGAGTGTGTCTCTCTATCTCTGTCTCTCTTGCTTTCCCTCTGTCTCTGTCTCTTTCTGTCTCTCTCGCTTTCCCTCTGTCTCTCTACATCTCTGTCTCTCTGTCTCTGTCTCTCTCCCTCTGTCTCTCTATGTCTGTTTCTCTCTGTCTCTCTATGTCTCTGTCTCTGTCTCTCTCCTTCTCCCTCTGTCTCTCTCTGTCTTTCTGCATCTCTGTCTCTCTGTCTCTCCCTGTCACTCTATCTCTGTTTCTCTCTGTCTCTGTCTCTCTCTGTCTCTGTTTCTCTTTGTCTCTCTCCCTCTCTCCCCCTCTCTCTGTCTCTCCTTCTTTCCCTCTCTCTCCCTCTCTCCCTCCCCCCCCCACATACCTTTCTCTCTAGTGTCCCATAGGGAGCTGTGTTTAAAGCCTTTGTACACTGCCCAAGGTATCCTGCTTCTCATATAATCTATGGGGCAAGAAAAGTACTGTGCACAGACAGGAGACACTACACACATCATACCATACACATGCATCGTACATCATAAACTTACATACCACACACACCACATAAACACATTATCACAAACACAGCATACTACAACAGACACACACACATTCATACAGACATGAACACATCACATTCGCATGCATACACACAAGCTCATAAACACACACACACAGGCACACTCTCATACATACACACATGTATACATGCTCTATGGTGCAACAGAGTCTGTGATGAGTCAGGCAGCTCTCCTGCTGTGGGGCCTGGCTGCCAGCTGTGAACTCCCTTTTTTCCCCTATGACATTGTTTGTCTTCCTCTGCCTGAGCTGACGTGCGTGCGTGTGTGCGTGTGTGTGTGTGTGTGTGTGTGTGTGTGTGTGGTGTGTGTGTGTTGACATGTGGTTTGCAGTGATCACAACATGGAACACCACAGGCACGGGCTTGCACACCAAACAGATCCAAACCCTCTCCTCTGCACAACCCCAGGCTTCCCGCCTCTCTGCCACCCAGCTGCACTTGGCAGAAGCTAAGTAGCCAGTGAAGGCAGCCATGACCTCCCCTGATGAGTGTTAGTTCTGCATCTAGGCTGACCTCATTCCCTCAAATGAGGAGTAGGGGGAGACCTGATTCACATTCAGGCCCTGCCTTGTCCCTGCACTGTGACCCTGAGGGGTCTGACAGCATTCTGAACCTCAGTTGCTTCATCTGTAAAATGAGGGGTAGATGCAACTTTCCTCACTGTGTACATAGCTCGAGGCACATAATGGGTGCTCCTGTTTTGTGGATGCCTGGCACATAGTGGGTGCTCCTGTCCTGTGGCTGCCTGACATGTAATGAGTGTTCTTGTCCTATGGCTGCCTAGCACATAGTAGGTGCTCCTGTCCTATTGCTGCCTGGAACATAATGGGCGCTCCTGTTCTGTGGCTGCCTAATATATAATGAGTGTTCTTATCCTGTGGCTGCCTGGCACATAGTCGGTGCTCCTGTCCTGTGCCTGCCTGGCACATAGTCGGTGCTCCTGTCCTGTGGCTGCCTGGCACATAGTCGGTGCTCCTGTCCTGTGGCTGCCTGGCACATAGTAGGTGCTCCTGTCCTGGGGCTGCCTGGCACATAGTAGGTGCTCCTGTCCTATGGCTGCCTGGCACACAGTGGGATCCATCAGAACACGGTGTTCTGTTCCCAGCTGTCTCCTACCTGCCCTGTGCAGTCGTAATGCCTCCAGGATATGAGAGCCTGCGAGCTGAACCCTCAGTGCTGGGATGTCCAGAGCAGGAGGCTCATTGGCTACACCTTGGTCCCCACTGGGCTGTGATGGTGATGGACTCCTTTGCCCAGCCTTGCTTTTCGGTGCGGTTGGCACAAGACAGTGGATGAAATGCAGCCGAGACCTCCTCAGCAAGCTGATGAGAGCATCCTGGAACAGAAGCACACAAGGAATCAGAGCCGTCGTCTCAGGGGGAAGCAGTCAGGGATCTGCACATTCCCCAAGCACACAGTCAGCCTGGCCTGCACATCCTTGGGGACCCGCTGTGTCTCGCATCCAGGACCTTGTATTTACTGGTTTATGCTCAGGGAAAAGAGAGGCCTTTATAACAGCCCCTGTGGATGCAGATGGGGAAACTGAGGCATAGGAGAGGCTAGTGAAGGGCCCAGGTCACCCCTAGTAGAGTTACCATAGTTACCATGACTGGAAACTAGGAAGTAGAGCTTTAGAGCTTGCGTTCTGTTAACAGCTTAAGGAATACACACACACACACACATATACATATACATTTACACAGACATATATACATACACATAGCCATATATACCAGATAGATATACATATATATACATATATGTACACATATACATATAAACCAGATAGACATACATACATATATATATGCATACATATATATGTGTGTGTGTATATATGTGTGTGTGTGTGTGTGTGTGTATATATATATATATATGTATATGTATATGTATATGTATATGTATATGTATATATACGTATGTATATATCTGTGCTGGATCCTGCTGCCTGCATCCCACCAGAGTTGGTGACTCAGGGAGAACAGTAGGTGTAACTAGTCTGCTAGTATAGACAAGGAGGTATACTTGAAGGTCCACAGCTTGACACCAAATACCCAAGGCTATCTAGCCTTGGACCTGGGAAAGTCACTTCTCAGAGTGGCCATGGCTACACTTCCCAAAGGCTCAGAGCCTTCATGCTCTCCTCAGCAGAATGAAGGAAAACCCTGCTGCTGTATTTGGTGGGCATGGTAGAACTAAGCAGCCTGACAGGGTGGTGGTCCCTGTCACTAGCATCCTGACGGGGTGGTGGTGCCTGCACGTAAGCCCAGGTCACTGGGAGCCTAGCCCACTCACCATCTGCAGCTTGATTTGGGCACAAGGAGCCTTCCTCTTCACCGCGGCAAGACTGCTGGCAAAGGCTCTCCGCACCAGGCGACTCCGGTGCAGAGCCTGCTGGGAGGTACCGTCAAGTCCGGCCACTGCTCGGCACACAGGAGGTAGCTTGGCCCGGGCCTGGAAGAGGCTCTGCAGCTCCTCCCTAGAGAGGAAGAGAGAGGGGGGGGGGGTTGCAGGGGACTCTCTTTGAAGCTCACCCCTGTGGGAGGAAGGCATAAGCCCCTCTATTGACAACGCTCCTGTCTACGGAGCCTTTGTCTCAGAAACACTGTCTCCTTCCTCAGCATCTCTCTCTTCCCCTGTCTGTGACCATCTCCCTCGTGGCCGTCTACAAAGCCTTCCATATCCTGAAGGAGCAGCCGTGTTAATCATTCCTAGAATACGCCAAGTATACAGTAGGCACTGACTGCGTGATTCACTGCTACACATTAACAATGAGATGCCAAGGCTCACATAAGCGGTCCCCACCTTCCCTGAGCCTTCCCACAACTGGCCTCTTCCAACAGGCATAGCGAGGGAGGGTACTTAGTTCCCTAATGCTCCCTCATGAAACCAAGCTGAAAGGCAGAGATACAGAGGCAACCTAAGTGTCCAACAAAGGAATGGGGGAATGGATAAAGAATCATGGCTTATTTCACAGCAGAATCCTCCTTAGCCACAATGAAGAACGAAGTCAGACCACTTGCACAAGAGTAGCCGTTACTGGAAATAATCACATTAGAAGACCCCTGGTCCATCTCAGGAAGACAGAACCACTGCTTTCTCTTGTCTGTGGGTCCCGGACTAGATAGAGACATATGATTGCATATGTGTGCTGACTGCAAGACAGTAGACTTGAATCCCTCTGGGAGCAAAGAGGAATAATGGCGGGGGAGGGGTAGCAAGGTAGAGAAGAAGGTAGAGAAGGTGAGAACGGACTCAAAAGCGTGTTACGTGCTACCCTGTGGTCGCCATCCAATCCATCAGATAGAGCAATCCACAAGGGAGTCAAGAAAGTGACTCCACATAATCCTTCACCATAATTCTCAATAATATATCAAAATTTTTCAGGGAAAAAAAAATAGAGGCAGATGCTGTTCCAGTGGATGGAGCTGCAGGTCCAGAGCCTGGTACCTGCCAGCGCCACCCGCTCTATCTCCCCGTGAGGCATTCAGGGACTTTTCCCCATGATCGAAAAGCTCAGGTTCCACTTGAGCCACAGCCCTAAAGACTCATGATCTAGACCAGGGCATGCCTGCTCACGGGAACCTGAGGTGCTCCCGTGAACCTGAGGTGCTCCCGTGAACTAAAAGCATGAGCCCATGGCAGGATCAACAGCGGCACAGCACACAGTGTGATCAGAGCAGGGACTGACCAGGATGTCAAGTGTCAGCACTAGGAGCCATGAGCATGGGGTGGAGAAGGCAGGTGCTCCCAACCCCACCCCAACCTGATGTGGTGGACGGTGGGTGGAGACCTCTGCCTCTCCACTTCTCATGTGACCTTGGGCAAGTCCCATGTTCTCTCCAGGAGATCAGGCTATAGCTTGAGGAACACACAACCTTCAGAAAGACTTTGAGCCTGTAGGTGAAGCCCTAGAGACCTGAACACAGTCCTGGTGGGCTCGCTGAAGCTCTGACTACAGACCCTCACCCTGGGATCAAGCGGGGATTGTTCTTTCGGTCTCCAGGGTTAGGCTCTGTAGGTAACCAGCTGCAACAAACCCAAAAGGTTATTTTAAGGTTTGTTTATTTGGTGGTTTTTTGTTTTGAAATGGGGTTTTGCTTTTGCTGTGAGACCCGGCTGGCCTGGAATTAGCTACGTGGGCCAGGATGGTCTCAACTCACAGAGATAGACCTGCCTCTGCCTCCCCTCTGGAATGCTGGGATTAAAAGCATGCATCATCACACTGGCAGAAAATTCCAATAGGATTTATGGCCAGTGGTGCTATGGCTTCCAGCTGTTGCTCTGGTGCTGAGACCCAGGCTTACCCAGTCAGTAAGAGTCTGTCCCACCATTTCCTGACTCAATATCCCTCCCTTGGCTTCAGCTGCCTGGTCTCAGAGCAGGAAGGGACTCTACAACACCCCGAGGCATGCACAGAGACAGCTGCAACCCACGCTTCTTCTGAAACCACCTGCTGCTTCACATCACAGAAATTTTATAATAAACACACAAGTGTGGCCAGCATGCTCATGTCTCATGCTGTGGGGACAGCCCAGGGTTTCCCATAGGAGTGGGAGGGCTCTGAAGCACACCGTACACATCCTCTGCCCAAGAAGCAGAGCGGGCCTGCTGAGTCTTCTGCCTGGTGTGGCTTTGACTTTACCGTAAAGGAAGGCATGGGGTGGGAGAGAGAAAGAGAGAGAGAGAGAGAGAGAGAGAGAGAGAGAGAGAGAGACTGCTCACTGTCCCTCTAGGATCCTAGATCCCCATTCACTAACCCTCCTTTGGTCATATTCCCAGTCTGGGTCTCTGCAAGATCTATGAACTCCCATGGCCTTCTGGGTCTGGGGTTTCCATGAACTCTGATCATAAGATCCTGAGATGCTGGTAGCTTCCCCGAGCATCAGGTGGGTTTAGGTTGTATCCCAGCTCTGACAGGAGAGTCAATTGACTCAGTGGTCAAATGGCAAGGAACTTCACCGCTGGGGATGTCTGTTTCTCCATCTGCAAAATGGAGGTATGGTTGCAACGTCCCTCTGAAGAGTGATAGGATGGGGCGCAGTGTGCAGTGGGCATACACTCCTTCCGGATCTGGCTGCTCAATGGAGACGCCAGCCCCTCCCTCTCTCCCCATGCCAGGCTCCGCCCCAGTTGGTTTCCCCCTCCCCCCCCCCCCCCCACTGAACCTGAGAGGTTCACGCCCCCTCACACAGCGAGCGTTTTCTATTAACCTAGAAGTGGAGTCTGGATTGCTTCAGGGCCTCGCGCCAGTGCTTCTGGGACAAGCGAGTCGGGAGTGCAGAGAGCTTTCCCTACTGCTACAAAACATATCATTTTGGTTTTACGAGCCCCTAGGTTCTAGGATGTCCATAAAAGTTACTCCAGGCACATCATCTCTCAGATACTTAATGAAAGGTGGAAAGCCAAAATGCGAAGACACAGCTTTTTAGCTGTGAGCCGACTTCCCCGAAAGCCTGCTCTGCTCTGCTCTGCTGCTGGGTCTCCTCCGCCCCAGGGGAGACATTGTGCTACTGCAATTGGAGTCATGGCCTTCGTTCTGCTGCAGACAGAATGGGGTTTCTAGACCGCCCTTGCTTACTGGATCACTGCTAAACGGAAACAGCGGTAGGGTAGGGATCGATGCCCCGCCCTGTCCCACACCCAGGTCGGCTCACCTTTTTGACTGGTGCAGGACCTGCGGGGCCTCCAGGGCTGAGAGGTTGGGCTTGGCTCTTTGAAGCCAGCCTGTGAGGTCATAGCGCACAGGGTCCCTTCCCAGCTGGTGGAAAAGCTCACACTGAAGGGGCTGCTCGCAGGTCCGCATCGAGGGGCGTTCTGGAAAAAGATGGTAGTGTGTGTTGGGGGTCTGTCAGGAACATATGCATCCTGTTTGCATGCCCTACCACACATTTTAAAAATAGTTAATGGATTTCTAGATAGGTAAAGCTGTCTGTTCCTGGTAAACAGTCTCCACATTTGTGAGATGCATACATTACTTCCAGGAAAAAAAAGTTATTCCTTTTTGTATTCTTAAGCTGCAGATACCTATTTGGCCCAAACATCACAGAACACACAGTCTTTGTGAATTTCCTATAAGCTGTCACCTGGGCTGTGATTTACATCAACTTTTGTTTAAACCAACTCACATTTTTATAAGCACTTTCATTTAAAAAGAAACACTTGACCATGAACCTGATATGTATAAGCACGAATTCTTTCCTACCGCGCACAGAGATAAGTATCTGCTAAATACTTTAAAATATGTATCCATGTGCAGACTAAAACCATCTCAAGTGCTGTGAGTCAAACAAAGGCACCATTGGGAGATGCTGAAGCCAGACTCTTGGATACGAAAGACAGGATCAGAAACACAAATGACTTGGCCTTGGGGTTAGAGGGAATTCAGACTGCCTGGAATGTATTACTGTAAGAGGGAGCCAAGCCACAGAGTCTCTGAGCCTTAGGTCCCTGGTCTGAAAAGTGGGGCTTAAATAATACATATTTCCCAAGGTGGAGAAGGGTCAAAGGATGCATGAAACATTTAGATAGCTCCTGGCACATGTGACTCACTCAGACAACGGCAGCAGCGCCACCACTCCATGACAGCTAACCTTCCGCTGATAGTTCAGAAAGCGTTTGTCTCTGTCCTTACTGTTCAGTGTCATGGTTGGCATGTGGATTGTCAGAAGCATTTGGGATGCATGGATGGATGTATGGATGAGTGGATGGATGGATGGATGGATGGATAGATGGATGGATGAGTGGATGGATGGATGAATGGATGGATGCATGCATGCATACATGGATAGATGGATGCATGGATGCATGGATGGATACATGGATGCATGGATATATGCATGAATGGATACATGGATGGATGAGTGGGTAGGTGGATGAGTGGATGGGTGGGTGGGTGGGTGGGTTGATGGATGGATGGATGAAAGGATGGATGGACATGTCTGAAAGATAGAGTCTTATCTTGTAATGTTTCAGTCTTTCATTATCTCCCATAAGGCTGGATCTCCAGGCAGGGTCTTTTCAGCCCTTTCTGTTCAACCTCTGGGACAAAATTCATAGAATATGACTATCCAGGGACACAAATTCCCTGGGGATTCCTCCACCCTAGGCTCTGTGGCAGTTTGAATGAAAATGGTCCTCATAAGTTTCATAGATTTCAATACTTCATGACCAGAGAGTGGCACTATTTGAAAGGATTAGGAGATGTGGCCTTGTCGGTGTGTCACAGTGAGGCAGGGGTGGCCTTTGAGGTTTCAAAAAGCTCACTCCAAGCCCAGAGACTTTCTCTTCCTGCTGCTTACAGATCCAGATGCAGAACTCTCAGCTAATTCTCCAGTGCCATGTCAGCCTGAACGTCATGTTCCCCACCATGGTGACAATGGGCTAAAGATCTGAGACTGCAAGCCAGCCCCAATTAGATGTTTTCTTTGATAGGAGTTGCCTCGGTCGTAGTGTCTTCTCACAACACTAGAACAGTGACTAAGGCAGGCTCACTAGCCCGTGGGAGGACACCCAGTCATAGCACCCATCCTAGGGATTGTTTTTATGAGCTCAGAGCTCATCAGAAAACCCTATAGGTATAAAAGTCCTTTAACCAACATCTCTGAGTTAATGTTCCTATTGTGGCCCATTTAAGACAAAGGACATCTCCTTCTGGGAGAAGAGGGCCTTGGAGCATCCTGCTCAGAGTGTCTGGGATTGGACAGTCAAGCCTAGTGGAAAAGAGGTTCCTAGACCTCAGCGGGTCCCTTTCTAGCCCAGCCACGCCTTACAGGGAGGCCTCTCCTTCCAACCCTACCTCAAGTCTCTGTTGCTTTAAAGTCTGGACTGAGATGACACTGTATTTGCAAATTTCATTTCTTTGGATATGTGCCATGGAGTTTTCACATATTCATCCGTTTTGTGTCAAGAACCTGAGCACCTTATCATACCAGGGTGATTGTTGTGGCTGCCTCTGTGAGGGGACCAGCCCAGTTCTCATCACCAAGGAGATGGCCTACCCTGAAATGGGTGTGTCTGATGCAAAAGTATGTAATATCAGATGCCTAATCTGTCCATCCATCCATCTATCCATCCATCCCAAATACTTCTGACAATCCATATGCCAAAGAGTAAATGTGCAAGAGACAGTAGTACAGATACCAAGGGGGTGTTGTTTAACACAGGTGATGGTCACAGAGGATCCCCAAGAGTCAAAGGAGGTGAGGAAGTCCACCCAATGTGGTAAGGTGTGGCAGAAGAGTGCCCTGGTGCACAGAACTGAGAGTACACAGTCTTTGGGGACAGGGACATACATGGAATGCTAGAGGAACAGTATTATTCAGCAGAGAGGAACAGCAGAGAGATCAGTATTATTGTGTTCTGCTCCACTTTGATGCTCACAGCCTGAGATGGGGTCCCATATTTTTAAAAAAGAGTCTTTTAGCTTCATAGTTTGGAAGGATACAGGTTTAAACAGCATGATGGGGGGGCAGGTTCTCTGGGACCTCCCTAATTACATCATATTGTGGCAGGCATGTGCATGTGTGCATCCCAGATACTGCACATGCACTTGCAATCCTGCTTTATGAGCATTACAACGTGTACACAGGGAGACTATGTTAGTTACAATGTACACACATGTAGACTATGTTAGTTACAATATATAGTCAGGGAGACTATGTTAGTTACAATGTATACTCAGGGAGACTATGTTAGTTACAATGTATACTCAGGGAGACTATGTTAGTTACAATGTATACTCAGGGAGACTATGTTAGTTACAATGTATACTCAGGGAGACTATGTTAGTTACAATGTATACTCAGGGAGACTATGTTAGTTACAATGTATACTCAGGGAGATTATGTTAGGTACAATGTATACTCAGGGAGATTATGTTAGGTACAATGTATACTCAGGGAGACTATGTTAGTTACAATGTATACTCAGGGAGACTATGTTAGTTACAATGTATACTCAGGGAGACTATGTTAGTTACAATGTATACTCAGGGAGATTATGTTAGGTACAATGTATACTCAGGGAGACTATGTTAGTTACAATGTATACTCAGGGAGACTATGCTAGTTACAATGTACACACAGGGAGACTATTTTAGTTGCCATGTACACACAGGTAGACTATCTTAGTTACAATGTACACACACAGAATATGTTACTAATATATAGGCCTACCTCACAGATGTATGTGTGTCTATGCAAACATGTATTTAACCTGATTTCCCACCCCCTGTATTCAATAGAAGTTAGCACATGTTTGTAATCTCCTGAAACAGACCTAGGCATTGTGCTAGCCTAGTAGAGAACTCAGAGCCTTTCCTCATGGGCACAGACAGATTCCCAAGCCAAGGCAGGACTCGGGCCCCACCCCCACCCCCACCCCCACCTCCCGTACCTTCAGTCCCGGCCTCCTTCTTCTCAAAGGCTGCGCGCAGGCGCTCAAGTACAACACTGTCACTGGAGCCTTCCACTCGGACTTCTTCATCCAAGACCCAGAAGAGGCCTCCAGCATCCTCAGTACCTCTTCCAGCTGGTAAGTGGACCTGGTGGGAGATCAGGTATACGCCGAGAGTCAGTTCTGGGTTCCTCTTCCCAGCCCTCTGGAGGAAGCATGTCTAGTGGAACCTGTGAACCTGTTCAGACCCTGCTCTTAGTACTGAAGCCAAACACCATTTGCAAAAGGTCTGAATCCTCTCTGTCTCCATCTTTAACTCCAGATGACCTTGGACAACCACAGTACCCCTCTGAGCCTTGTTTCCCATGTGTCAAATGGAGTCTGGAAAGGTCTTCCCCAGAGGGTTTGCCTTGGGCATTTAAGAAAGGTGTGCCTGCTTGTAATTCCTCCCCAGACACACACAGGAAGCTGGAGTGTGTGTGTGTGTAGCCAGCCTGTCCCCACCACTCTCTCTTAGAAGTCTTGGTATTTCATTATACTGAGATCTCAGGGAATAAATTTAAAGAGACAAGCACTCGAGGAAAATTTTAGAGAGCATGAACTTCAGTCCAATAGCAGACATGGCATTTTAAAACTAGCCATAGTAACCTTCCGGGAAACCTGTGTGTTTGCACTGGTACATGAGGGAAGCCTGGTGACTAGAAAACAGTGGGCTGAGGGGTGATGGGCATGGGGCATGGAAACATCAGCCAGCCCCGGGTGACTGGGGCCCTGGGATGCCCAGAACTTGGTGCTCTGGTGGCCTTTCTATCTCCAAAGCTGGAGAAGGCAAGGGACACATCCAAGGTTCCAGGGGCAAAGCGTAGAGAACCCTTGGATGTCCTCACTGGGGCTAAGATGGACAGCTGGGTCATCCTCAGGAGAGGCCCTCAGAAGCCACAACTCAGGGCCCTTCCAGATAGACAGATAAGAAAGCCTGTAGTGAAAATAACTCTAGACCTTCTAACAGGAGTCTTGGCACAGAGCCACACCTTAGGACTGTGGAGGAAAAAGCTCCTCCTGGGGATGGTGGCACAGTGTGACCAGCAGGGGCCATGGCAACCATCCTTGGTCAGCAGGAGACAGGATGAAGGAGTACAACATGCCATCTCCTACAGCAGAAGCAGCACCACTGACAGGATGCTTCCGCTCACACCCAGTGACAACTGCTCTCTGTACACCACTTCCATGAGGTTATGCCTACTCAGAGAAACATGTTGTACCCACTTTGGAGAAGGACAGAGTGAGGCTGAGAGAAGCAAAAAGATGGGCTTGAAGGAATCCAAGACCAAACCGGCTAAGCCTGAACTGCTCTGTAGCCTCAGAACTTCCACACCAAAAAAGAGAAGGACGAAATAAATATATAAATAAGTAAATAAATCAGGGTCACAGGTCAAAGGTCAGAGGCAAGGGTGAGCCGAGGTGATGTGAGCTTGGGAGAGATGTCTGTGTGTGAGGCCTCTCCCACATACACCTGCCTGCCTCTGAGGTTGTTCCCTCCCTCAAGCCTCTGCATCTTCAGCAGAATCCTGATGGCTTCAGGTGGGAGTTGCTGGAGCCCCTGACAAGGCCTCTGATCAGCTCATGCATGTCTGTCATAAGGTTGTTCTTCAGAACAGAGCTGAGTCTGTTGGGTCACAGGCCCAGGGTGTTTCCATGTCCACACCCCACACCCGTCAACATCTCTACCCATCCCTGGGGGATCCAGGTGCACAGAGCCTGGAGAGAGGGCATCTCAAAGCATTGTGTATGCTGTGGTTTCATGAGAGAGTCCCAAGTTCCTGGGTCCCTTCTTACCTGAGAGGGGTTCTGATCCACTACAGCCACTGTAGTTCCCGGGGAGGACTCTGGGAGGTCAAAGGGCACAGGAATGCCTTCCTGAAATTCGTGGGAAGTAACCATTAATCCCCTCTGTAAGCTCAGTGGTTGGGAAATGGAGGGAAGGCTCCCTCACTAGTAAGTAAGCCTTTCTTTCAGAGTTTGTTTTAAAACTGTCGTAAAATGTGCATGTACCCAGAAGTGGCCCACAGGCGCCAGTGCCACAGCCAGACCAAAGAGACGTACGAGCAATAGCAAAAAGGTCTCTGGTGCCAAGGATTCAAGGCAGTTTATTCTATAGATGTACTATCCCCACTGATAACAGATATACAAGTATCGGTCTTGGTTTTCCATGGAATGAAATCAAGGGTCAGAGAAGGTGGTTCAGTTTTCTAAGGCCACACAGCCAATCTGCCAGAGTTAGAGTCAGGCTCTCCAACCCATAATTACTCATGTCTGATCCATGCTGGGCGCAGCCCAAGGAATGACTGGGATTCCTGCACCGGTTATACGACAGAGAGCAAGATGGCTGCATCTGTCACCTGCCCTGGGCACTTGCTGGAAGAGCACCTGGGGTCCCAACCTTGTTGTCACCCAGCTGGTGGACACACAGGGTGGTCATCTCTCTTAGTTGTCTACTGTGGCTTGTATATTCCTCTGTGCTGATGGCTTGAGTGTGTCTCCTCAGAAAGCCAGCATGGGAATATAAAGAAAGGGACCTTTCAGAGGCAACTGCGCCCTGGGCGGCTCACAAGTAAAATGGCTTATGGGGTGTAGCTCAGAGCATAT
Organism: Apodemus sylvaticus; assembly: GCF_947179515.1. Classification (NCBI taxonomy): domain Eukaryota; kingdom Metazoa; phylum Chordata; class Mammalia; order Rodentia; family Muridae; genus Apodemus; species Apodemus sylvaticus. Next base: position 56,284,928 of record NC_067493.1, on the reverse strand, counting down.
ACCTGTTTCTCTGTTAGAAATGGCTGCTGTCCTCCAGAGGGAGCGCTCAGCCTTGTGTCTGCACACAGCAGCGGCTCCTGAGGGGCTGTCTGCCCCAAGGCAGAGGTAGAGGAAGCCACGTCTGAGGCAGCAAGGCGCTCTGTAGGCCAATCAGGCCACCTAGGGTGGAGCTCCACACCCCCATACCCCCATACCCCCCCACCCCCACACGCCCCCCACCCCCGTGCACAGGCCTGGGAGGCCCCAGCCCAGCTGACACACACCTCTTTGTATCTCTCCAGAGTAGAGACAAAGGTCCTGTGGTAGAACAGCAGCTGCAGACGTTCCTGGGCATAATTGTAACACAGCTCCTGGAAGGTGGCCGCCCGGTCCTTGCCCTGGTGCCGAGGATTTTGAAAGCCTGGAGTGTCGACCACCATGATGGAAGCCATAGAGAGATGGTGGGAGGAGAAGGATCTGGGGAGAGAGCGAGGGGCTCTGAGCTAACATGGTGTCTGCTGGGTCAAGCCTCTCCCAGAACAGAGTCAGAGAAACTAGGGCAGCATTGTAAGGGGACTTGGCTATCTGGCTTCAAATCTAAGCTCACCATTTACAGGCTGTGTGGCCCGCTGACCCCACCCCAGGCCAGTTACTTAACCTCTCTGAGCATAACTTTCCCCAGCTATAAAATGGCAACAGGGGTGAGCTGGTCCCCTGCTGTGGGAAAGGAAACAGGGTTTAAGTGTCGGTGTCAGCCAGATGCAAGGCTTTCAGCAAATGTGACTGCTCCATCAGGAACCAAGTCAGAAGCCGCCTGATAGCGTCCCTCTCTTTCCCCGGGGCACACCACAGTTGAAAAACCACTTTGTGTATGTTTTATAGAGTTGCTTTTCTTTTCTTTTCTTTTCTTTTCTTTTCTTTTCTTTTCTTTCTTTTCTTTTCTTTTCTTTTTTTTTAAGCTTTCACCCCCTCGGATGTTTCCAATGCTTCTGTCTAGCCTGGGCTACTTTAATCAAAACACAAAACAGGATAGAAAAATTCTGAAGCAGTCCCTAGCAGGCCGCCATCCCACTCTGCAACAGAGAGGCTGTGTGTCTCTGGGGAAAGGCCTGACCTCTCTGATGCTCAGCTGTGAGGTGATTAAAGGTGGAAGCTAGCTCCAAAGGCTTCTGGGAGAACAGGGCGTTACAGCCCACACCCATTGCCGTGACTATGCAGCTCAGCCTGCGATTGGTGCTCAGCCACACCCCCAGCTTTAGCACCACCGGCAGCATCTGCAGTCAGAGCTAGAGGACTTGCTTTGGACCTCAGTTCTCGCTTCTGTCTGTGAAGATTGTTTTCTGTCTATAAAGCAGGGTCAAGCAGGACAGCCGCCCTGGAGGCCACCGTGAGAAGAGGCGAGGTTGGAGAGGCAGGTACCTGCTGGAGCCCATAACCAGCCTGGTGACCTTCCCGCTCATCAAAGCCTCTATGGTAGGAATGCTGGCCTGCCATCCAGGAGAAGCGGCCTCTGCCTCAGTTCTCGCCCAGCTCTGGGCACAGCCCTCCCTTCCTCTAAACACAATGATCCCTGCCTTCTAGATAAGGCCTCTGTGCCTCCAAAGGATGGTAATTACTCAGAGATAGAGGGAGTTGATTCCAGGCCCGGGTGACTGGAGATCCCGGCTGCTGGGTTGGTTGCTACGGCAGCAGTTCATCCCTTAACAGGATTCAGAATTCTAATTATGCCGTGAGCTCATGCAGAGAGGAGGACCCCCTCCCCACGTTCCCCCAGGCCAAGCTGGAACTGCTCAGTCAGTGGGTTTCTGAGGAGGCTGGGCTCAGGGCAGCCCTGGACTGCCACCCACAGGCTACCCTACCATTCCGTCCTTCTCCAATGCTCAGCAGGAGAGGTTAGAAAAATCAATGACAAGGGCCTCTGGAAGGCAGCAGTGGATGGTAGCATCTTGCTGGATGACTCCTCCCACCCCACCCCACCCCCAGCCTCTCTCTGTCTCACCTGCACAGTGGGCTGCTGTGAGCAGCAAGCACCACAAGGCAGGTTGAATCACTGTGGCCATCCCCAGCCCTTAGCAGCTGTCCCTAAATCTGTAACTTTTATTAGTGGTGGTGGAACATGTGTGCATATGTGTGTGAGGGGGTGTGAACATGTGTGTGCACATGTGTTTGCATGCATGGGGTGTGAGCATGAATATACACATGTGTGCTTTGTGTGAGGGGTATGAACATGTATGTGCACGATTGTGTGCATGCATGGGGTGTGAACATGTACACATGTGTGCATGTGTGTGAGGGGTGTGAACATGTGTACGCGTGTGTATATGCATGGGATGTGAGCATGTGTGTGTACATGGGGTGTGTATGGGGTGTGAATGTGTATATGCACATGTGTGCACTGTGTAAGGGGTGCAAGCATGTATGTGCATGACTATGTACATGCATGGGGTATGAACACATTGTGCATGTGCGTGCACATATGTGAGGCATGAATGTGTGTGCACGTGTGTGCATGGTATGTGTGTGTGTGTGTTTGTATGTACATATAGAAGCCAGAGGTTCTTGTCATATGTCATCTGCCATTTCTCTTCTCCCGGCTTTTGAGGCAGGGTTTCTCACCGAACCTGGAGCTCAGTGCTTTGGCTTGCCAAATGATCTGCCTGCCTTTACCCTCACCCCCAGCGCTAGTATTATAGATGTGTGCCTCCCTGCCTGGCCCTTTCAGGTGAGTGCTGGGCTCTGAGCTTTGTCCCTTTGGCTTTAGTGGGGAGAACTGTGCCCACTGCACTGTGCTCTCAGTCACCACTGTTGGCATTTTCATAGTGAGAAACTCATTTCAATGAACTGCTTGCTTCTTCTAATGTCACAGTAAGTCCCGAGGAAGCGGCCACTTTAGAGTTCTAGGAACCAGATTGGTAAAGGGACTTGTGAAGTCACACAGCAAGGGTGGCGTTTAAGCTCAGCTCTGCCCACCTTAGAAGCCCTTCCTCTGTTCAAAATGTGCCACTCTGCAAGATGCCCCTGGTTCGTTCCCACTAAGCACAGCAAGATGCCTGGCCTCAGCCAGACAAGGACACTGTTACCTGTTGATGAGGGAGACCACAGCTGCGAAGAGTTCTTGGTACAGGCCAGAGGCCATCCCCTCCACACACTCCACACCTGTCATCTTCAGCCCTGGCATGGGGAGACAGAAAGGGACTGGTAACTGGAGGTCATGACCTCTCCAGGGGCCAAGGGCATCGATACCAAGTAGCCAGGGTCACCAGAGTGAGGAGGCACTCTGCTCAGACAATGTGCCCATAGTTAAGGTCAAGGTACAAACATCCATGGTCCGTATTATCTTAATCTATGTCTCCATTAAGAAGCTGGTGTGCCCTGAAGTGAGGAACCTTCTTAGGATGGGGCATAGCATGGAAACGTTCTTCTCCACAAGCAGTCACAGGCTCACACTTGAACTCGATTGCTTCACTCCTAAGATTTTACTCAGATGAGATGTTCTGAGAACCAGAGCAGTCTGGCTCACAGTATCCTCTGATTGTTTAAACTGGCCAGAATCACTTTGCTACAATAACTTGGCCATCCAGGCAGAGCGAATGGCTGGATAACGGGACTCCGTCCATGCAGAGGCTCAAGTCAGGCACAGAACAGTGGGAGACGGCAGAGGGCTCCTCTCCAGTGCTAGCGGGTCTCAGACTTGACTGATGGCGGGGCCACAAACATGTTTCACTAGAGCAGCTGGCCTTGATGAGGCTGTGCATCAGGGAGTGGCCAATCACAGCTCTTGACCTTCCACCCAGTTCCCTTCACAGAATTAGAATTCATTTCCCCTCAAGACAAATACTTGTGCTTGCACATTCTAGACAGCCTGCCCACTGCTACTCCCAAGCTTTCCCTATCCCTCCTTTATCTCCATCCCCACCCTGGGCTGTTGCTAGGCAACCTGCAGCCTCACAATATTGATCTGAGGCACACAAGTCCCCTGTCTGCTTAATGTCTGTCTCCAAGACCTTTGCTAGACAGACCAACTGAGACTCAAGAAGCGCTGTCTGTCTGTCTTTCTGGCCTGTGTACTTTGCACTTGTCTTTTCATGCATGGGGCACACATCCATATGCATGCACAGTGCTCATCTATGCACTCATGCTATATACAAGCATCTGTGTATGTGTGTGTGCATATGCAAACATGCAGTTCATGTGTGTGGTGTGCTACAAATGAGAGGAGACAGCAGAGCACAGGCCCATGTATACACTTATGTGCATGCCTGTGTATTTATTTAGGTGCATGCCCGTGTATGTATGTGTACATCCATGTATTTATTTATGTGCATGCCTGTATATGTATTTATGTGCACACCCATGTATATATTTATGTACACATTCGTGTATACACTGTACTTATGAAACAGAAGAATCGTCCACCTTAGTGGAAGATAGACTACTCCCAGGACTCCCAGGACAAAGAGGCTCCTCTCCTGGAGTTAGGTCAAACAACCCCCATTATCATCACGAGCCCTGCTGTCTGACAAAGTGCTGCTTCCTGAGAGTTTGCAGGCTTCCCCAGGGTCCTGATCACCTCCATATTCTGCAGGCACAGCCTCAGGACCCAGCAGACATGCTCTAGTGAGTGCAGACCTCTCGCCCAGCTGCTCAGGCCCAATCCAAGATGCCCCTTGGGCTTTCTGTGTCACCTCAGTGTCTACCGCAGACCCAGCATTTGCCACCCCATTCCACTCCCACTGCCATGTTTCTGGTCCAGTGTGTTGCCTCTCATCTAGTGACTGTGTACGCCTGTGTGATGGGGTGGTGCTACATGTTCATGTAAGTGTGTGCATGCACACATTAGGGTGTGCATATACAAGTGTGTGAGAGTGCTGCATGCATGTGTCTGTGTGTGTTGGGGTTACATAATATATATAATGCACACATACAGGTATGTATGCACATGTGTGTATATGTATGTATACATGTGCATGTATATATTTGTGTGTGTGCATGTGTGTGAGTGTGTACATATGTATGTGCATGTTAGTGTGTGTAAGTATTTGTCAATGCATGTGTGCATGTGTGTGAGTACATGTAGATGTGTGCATACATATATGTATCTGCACATTTATGTGTGTGCATGCTTGCATGTGTGAGTGTGTATGTGTGTGTATATTGCATGTTTGTGTGTGTACATGTGAGTATGTGCACATCTGTGTATGTGCGCATGTTTGTGTGTATACATGTGTGTATGTGTATTGTATGTGCATGTGTGCATGTGCCTGTTTGTACATGTTTGTGTGTACATGTGAGTATGTGCACATTTGTGTATGTGCACATGTTTGTGTGTGTATACATATGTGTATGTGTATTATATGTACATGTGTGCATGTGCATGTTTGTGTATATATGCCTATTTGTGTATATATGCATATGTGTTTGTGTGCATGCCAGAGGGTGACATTGGCACCGCACTCCATCACTTCCTGCCTCACTCTTTGACACAGGCCTCTCAGTGAGCTGGAACTCTCACAGTAGCTCCCTGGTGAGTCTCCCCGTCCTCTGTCCTCGGTGCTGACTGCACTGCTCAGGTTCCCATGCTTGCACGGCAGGAGCTCTCCCCACTGAGTCACGCCCCGGCCTCGCCTGTGATTCTACAGGTTCTCAGCTTCTCCCTCTTAGGCGCTGGTCAGCTTCCCTGGGTGCCCTGCATCTTCTCCCCATCTTCTCCTCAGCACAGCAGCCTTGATCTCATCGCTCTCACACGTAGGTCTGCCTCCCCTGCCTGCCAAGATCTCACCAGCACAAAGCCCTGGGTGCTGCCTGAGTGTCCCATCTTCCCACGAGGAGGACCCTCCCGGGGCTCAGCGGCCTCCTTGCTTCCTGACCAGAGTGAACCGCTTGACCATAAACACCAGACAGGGAGGAATGAGTTCCTTATCCGTTAATGCAGGCTAGCCCTGGCACTCGCACATGTGTGCAGGACACTCAAAGGAAGTCTTAAGGAACACAAGAAAACACAGGAAAGCATGAGGCACAGCTGCCAGTGCATCCCCAGCAAGATCTGCCCCCTCCCCATAGTGTAGCATTGAGGGCTCGATGATACCTGCGCAGGCTTCGTTGTCCTGCTGGCCCTGGCGCCGCGGCCCTGACGTCATCTGCTGGATAATCTGCCGGAGGTGGTGCTTGAAGGTGGCGGTGTTCAGTTCCTCGTAGTCGCAGCCCAGGGCTTCAGCGGCGTGGTTGGCCCACTCGAACCGCATGAACTGCTTCCGGCCCACTGCACAGAGGATGAGGAAGAGATAAGGGGTGAGATTCTGGGCACAGGGCACATGTATACACATGTATGTATTTATGTGCATGCCCATGTGTGTATTTATGTGCATGCCCATGTGTGTATTCATGTGCATGCCCATGTGAGTATTTATGTGTATACCCATGTATTTATGTGTACACCCATGTATTTATTTATGTGTACTCCCATTATGTACTTATGTGCATACCCATGTATGCATTTATGTGCACGCCCATGTATGTATTTATGTGCATATCCATGTATGTATCTATGTGCTCGGCTGTGTATTTATTTATGTGCAAGCCCACTACCCTTTCACCCCTGCCTGCCCACTCAACCACACAGCCACTTCCCCAGTTACCCAGCTACACATCCAATCAACCACCCATATGTTCAGCCCATGTTTACTGAGAACCTTTGACGTGAGAACAAGTCACGGAGCTTACACGGAAAAGGTTAAGTAAAAGTCACAGAGGAACCGTCCCACAAGAGGATGTGAAGTCATTTCTAAAGTGCCATCATGTTGAGAGAGTGAGGAGGGATGGTGATAGGGCTCGGCAGGTGAAGGGCTTGCCACCAAGCCTGAAAGACCAGAGTTCGATCCCCAGGACCCTCAAGGGAGACTGAGAGGACTAAGTCCTGCAGGTTGTCTGTGCACACCACACAAAGAAAGAGATGTTTTCAAATTATTTTAAATTACATGACAAACAGGAATGTAGTCAGCCAGAAATCATGACGGGGCAAGGAGCTGACATTTTCCAAATTCCCTACAGTAACTGTGTGCTGCTGTTGTGACCTAAATACAAATAACTGACTAATTAAAACAAATCACAATGAGCTCCTTTCAAGGGTCCTGTCTTCTTGCAAATGTGTTTCTTTCTCTGAAACAGAATCGATGGCTACCCTGCAGGCTGCCAGGGCCCAGTGGGCCACATATACAACCAAACAACCAGTCTCGGGGTGAAATGAGAACCCTGGGGGAGATTCTGCCCGAGACTTTAATCAGCACCATCCAGGGAGCCTGGCAAGTAGCAGTGGCTTGCTGGGTGCTCCCGTGTGCCGGCTACACAGAGATGCTCATGCAGACACCACTTCCCAGTGGTGGTGAAGCTGAGACTTAGGGGAGTCAGTCAGAAATGACAACACCTCTGGTGATGGTGGTGAAGGTGATGATGATGGTGGAGATGGTGATGATGGTGATGGTGGTGAAGGTGATGATGATGGTGGAGATGGTGATGATAATGGTAGAGATGGTGATGATGGTGATGGTCATGATGGTGATGATGGTAATGATAATGGTGGTGGTGGTAATGGTGATGATGATGGTGGAGATGGTGATGATGATGGTGGAGATGGTGATGATGGTGATGGTGGTGATGGTGATGATTATGGTGGTGATGGTGATGATTATGGTGGTGATGGTCATGATGGTGATGGTCATGATGGTGATGATGGTAATGATAATGGTGGTGGTGGTAATGGTGATGATGATGGTGGAGATGGTGATGATGATGGTGGAGATGGTGATGATGATGGTGGAGATGGTGATGATGGTGGTGGAGATGGTGATGATGATGGTGGAGATGGTGATGATGGTGATGGTCATGATGGTAGTGATGATGGTGACGGTGGTAATGGTGGTAGTGATGATGACGGTGATCGTGTCAACAATGAGGGCTGTGGCTAAACTTTACTAACCTTACCTGGTTGAAAATGCTTTATATTTTAAGTTCTCCTTGCTTGGAACCTGGGAGTCAATCTGCGATCCCACATGTTGCACAGGGAGAGAGCTTGACTTGTGTTAGTACCCTGCCCGCCCCCACCCCCCCTGTTTGCCATCACTATTAAATCTTCACGTGTGTTCCAGTGCTATTACCCATTTATGCTCTCCTTGAGGATTTGAGACAAGTCTCACTATTCGGCCCGGTGACCTGAGCTCACTGCATAGCCTGAATTCGGTCTCCCCATGACCACCGCCATCTCACATGACAGTGCTGTGGACATGGGTGGCCACTGTCACTTAGAGATGACAAAACAGATTCAGAGAATCTCCGTACAAGAGAGAGCCACTGAGTGACCGAACCCACACCCCCTGAAGCCCACCGGTCCTTCAGATGTCACCCAGCACATCCTTAAGACCCAGGTACATGGCCCCTGACGTGAACTGAGTCATCTATTTCTCTCAGACAAACACATGTAAAGGGAAACATAGTTCCCCATCTCAGATGAGAACTGTCGCCTGTCACAAGAGAGAAGTAGAAACACACACAGCACAGCGCCGGCAGGCCATCAGATTCTAATTAGAGCCGTTTCCTCCTTGGCCGAAGCTGGCTCTCTCTTTGTTAAAAAGGGAGCTGAGTGGGCACTGGAGAGGAGCCGGATGGCCCATTACCCCTGGATGAGACCAGGCAGGGGACAGGAGGGGGCTGGGAACACACTAACAGGAGCTGACTTCCCCACTGGTGTCTCGTCCACACTGCCCCGACTCACACCACCGTGCACATCTGCCCTGGAGTCTCTGCCCCCTACCCCACCCCATCCCACCCCACCCCTTGCAGCGACCTGCAGAGTCTCACAGAACAGGTGAAGCTGAGGAGGAGGAGGATGGCAGCAAGGCCTCTGGGAGGAGCAACGGAAGGCCTGTTGGGCTCTGCACTTCCTCCCAGCCTGCTGGGACATTTTCAGGGTCTGTCAAGGGGCCTCCAGCCAGCGAAACCAAAGTGGGGGCTTGGCCAGTAGCATCGGTGCTGAACCAAACTCCTCTGCCTTGGCTCAGACAGGGGCAGCGGCCCCACCCATCCCAGGAAAGCCAAGGACTCAGAGGAGCCACCCAATGGGAGAGAGAAGGCTCTGGCTAAGACCACAGTTTCAGATCCCAATTTCCACCACTGCCATTCCTAGACGACCACTACCCACTACTCAAGCGCAACTACGACCTGTGACGTGTTGTGGGAGTTCCCACGATCCCTTTAGGCTCAAGCACTGGGTGGAGAAGGCAGCACATTGCCGCCACTGCGTTTCCACCTATAAACTCCAGGGGGCGCGCTTTGCCAGGCCCTGGCAGTGCTAGGCGCCCAGAGGCAGATCTGTCAGCTGCTTCAGGAAATGGTGATCTGGTCTTACACCAGGGAAATGCCAGCATTGGGAGTCAGCGTACCCTCTGGGGGCCTTCAGTTGACTAAAGCTACTTCTCTACTGCAATGGGGTGGTGGGTTTTCCCTGTGTCTGCTACTAACCCCCTCCAGGGACACTGCTGTGTTCCTCAGAAGGCCCCCACCACGGCTGGGCTGGGGGGCACACCCCAGCCTCTGGAGGAACAGGGACATACCTCCGTGAGGTTGTCAGTTAGCAGTCATGGCAGCGGTTGAGATTTGTGTGGGACTTATGTGGCGGGAGCTCTGCTGGGCCTCATCCTGTGGATGCCCGCAAACCCTCCAGGAGAAGGTGACCACGACACATGGTCGTTTCCTGTCTGCTGTGCTACAAGAAGTGAGCAGGAGCCTGGCCAGGCCCTGTGTGGCAGCTGTCCCACTAGTCTGTCTTCCATGGACGCCGAGGGCTCGTTACTGTCACCATGTTCCTACCTTAGACCCCTGATAAGCCACCCATGGAGGGAGCAGATAAGCGGAATGGTCAGCTCTGGTCACTCTGTCCCTTCCTTCCCGCCAAGACTTGGAAGAGAGAGTGTATGAGCGCTGCTCTACCTGGAGGAGGCGGCCGGCTGGCCCCTCAGCCCGCCATCAGGACAGCGAGACATCACGCTGAAGTTAAAAACAAAATGGAGCTGGGCAGAGGGTTGGGAAGGGGCTGTCGGAGAGAGAAGACAGAACTAGTTCTAACAGGGGCAAGGTGTGTCTCTCCCTGCCCCTAGCCTGCTGCAGGGGGCTGCCCACATTCGCTGGATGCTCTTCTAAAGCTCCAGAAGCTATGTCTGGAATGTCCCCAAGTGCAGAGGTCATTCCCCCCACTAAATGTTGGACTGACAACCATTTCTTGGGTTTCTGCTAAAAACCAAAACCCCTATGTAGCCAGGGGACAGGCAGCCCCACCCTTGCTCCCCAGATCTCAGCTAGGCCCTTCCGGCACCTTTAGGTTCGCATCACGCATGTACCTGTGTCCTGGAACAGCTGCTGCAGCATCTTCCCCTCAGCAAGCCAAGGAAAGGTTCCAGAGAGGTCACCCACCCATGATCACAGTCACCAGTGTCTAGCTGGGTTTCCCTTTAAATGATGGTGGTCTAGGAATATGTCCAGAAAGGAAGCCAACCTCTCGGCAAGCTGCCGTCTGTCCTGCTGCTTATCTTGTCCCCGACTCCCAACCCCAGAGGCTACCTGCATGTCTGAGTGAGGCCAGGCTTACACCATCAGCCACCTAGGCAGGGCAGAGCTGACTCAGTGATTCCCAGTGGCATTAGAGGTGTGGAACAGGGCAGGGTGGCCTCAGAGTTGGGTGTCTGTCTCCCCTAAGTTCATCTAACATACTACAGGAAAAGGAGGCTCCTTGGGGTACAGACATGGCCCAGTCTGTAAAGACAGGGCATGAGATTGAGTCCCCCAGAACCTACAAGAAAAAGACACGTTTATCAGCACGTAATCCCAGATCGGAGAACCAGAGACAGAAGCCTGCAGCTTGCTCAGCCAACGTGGAATGTCCCAGGTACAACAAGAGGCCGTGTTTCAAAATACAGGGTGGAAAGAGACCGAGGAAAGCAGCCGCTGTCTCTTCCCAAGTCACACACTGAGGAAACCCATCCCTGCGTCCTACCCCTGCCTGGCTAAGTGTCATCGCTGCGGGACATCTCGGGGCTTTCAAAACTGCTTTTGTGAGTCTCCAGCAAGGGGGGGGGGCTCTTTTTAGAGAGAGATGTTTTCACAGAGCCTGCAGCACTTCCCAGGTCCCATCAGGACACTGCTCTGGGAAATTCTGGTTCAGCTGAAAGAGCCCACATGGATACTCTGTCTCCAGAGCCACTAGGCAGACAACACTCAGAGAGGACTGAGAGGGGGAAGGGCAGGAGTGAGGGCACATCCTGAGGTTGCAGAGTCTGGGACTCAAATCTACCTGCAGAGGCAAGGTTTGTAAGGGCGAGGGGGAGGAGGAAGGAGAGGGAGGAGGGAGAGGAAGGAGGTCAGAGAAGGGAGGAGGGAGACTGAGGAGGACAGGAGGGAGGGAGGAGGGAGAGGGAAGCAGGGGGTGGAGACAGAGGGAGGGGAACAACAGAGGAGGGAGGGAGAAGGAAGCATGAAGAGGGAGAGGGAGGACAGAGGAGGGAGAGAGGAAGGAGAAGGAGGAGGGAGGGGGAGGACAGAGGAGCAAGAGAGGAAGGAGAAGGAGGAGGGAGAGGGGGCGGGAAGCATGAGGAGGGAGAGGGAAGAAGAGGACAGAAGAGGGAGGGAAGAGGGAGAGGGAGGAGGGCAGAGAAGGGAGGAAGGAGGGAGGAAGAGGGAGAGAGGGAAAGAGAAGCAGGGAGGGGGGAGGAGAGGACAGAGAAGGGGGGAGGAAGGAGAGAGCGTGCACACAAGTCAACAATGGCGCAGCTATTGTCCCTGCGCACCGTGGGTTCAATTGCTATCAATTACCGTGACCTCCTGCATTTATTAATAACCGAGTTATTCCTCCTTCCAACAATAGCTGAGCTGTTCCTGAATTACTCAACATTATGGGACTTATTTATAATGCCAGAGCATCTGGCGCCCACTGCCTCACACAGAAATTTACAATTCTGAAGCCCGAGAAGAGACAGAGGCCACCTGCAGGGAGGAGATAAGCTGTGGCTGCCACACGAAGGAGTTGGCTCTGGAGACACAGCGACACAGCGCGCTGGTTCAAATCCCACTCCACCACCGCCTGGTGCCCGTGATACCCTGAGACGTGAGGTTGACTGTCTGACCCCTGACCCTCAATTGCCGTCTTCCTCCAACCGAGGACTGCAGGGATCAGAGGAGAGCGTGTGTGGAGATGGAGCAAGGCTGTGGGCGTCTCGGCTCCACACCCAAGCCGTGATCTGCCCAGCCCCCGAACCATCCACCCTCAGGAAAGAGAATCAGAAGCAAAATGTCAACAAAGAATCCAGAAACTAGGTCTCTGTCCAGAAGGGCAGTCACAGGCACCATGGGAAATGCCCCACTCCCACTCTTAAAGAGCTTCCCGTTTCTTAGGGATCCTACCTGAGGCTGTCTACGGTCCCGCCCACCCACGTGGCTCCCTCTGCCTGCCTGGGAGGAAGCCCACCCCAGCATTATCTTTGCTGCTCACACATCGGCACAGAGAACCTTCTAGAAACTGCTGCTGAGTTCCACATGGCCCTGTAGGAACTGGCATCAGGCCTAAGGCTGTGCGTGGGGCAGCGATTGTACCTCCTGTTGTTCTAGGAGGTGACAGTCCCGTGGGAGATTCAGATGGGGTGACTTCAGACTGACCCCAGCAGGCTTGTTCGGGTGTAGGATCTCTCAGTCTCTAGTGTACCCTGCTGCACTGAGAATTCACAAGAGGAAGGTATAGTCCCTTGGGGGAAGTCTCCCACACTAACACAACCAAGACTTCAGGGTGTGGTGGCTGACAGGGCTCTTCATGGCTCCCACAGCGAGATTGTGGGAAGAACCGGAGGTCAGATGTCCTAAGATGGCAGCGGGACCAATAGCAGAGCTGTGAGTGACTTGCCCAAGGCCACACCGGGAGGGACTTCAAATGAGTACTTTTCAAACCAGCACCTTTCAGCAGCTAAGTGCTCTTTGCAACAGCAGGCTGCCTGGGTCACTCAACACAGCCAGAAACGACTTAATCACCACCATCACTGTTATGACCATAATCATCATAACCATCACCGCCCTCAGCATCACCACGACTGTGATTACCACCATCAGCGCCACCTCACAACCACCAACACCTCCATCAGTACCATCAGCAACGCTTTGCGTGGGAGTAAAATTGCTCAAGCAACCGCTAAGAGACATCAGCTTCCACTATTATTCAGAGAAACAGAGTCTAAAAGCACGGGGCCTTCCCTGACACACCGAACCCCAGATCCCCCACACTGCCACTTCCCCACTCACTCCCGAGGACTGGAGTTGCAGGGAGCTCTGCCTTCCAGCCCCAGACACTTCGGGGAGTTCATTTTTCAGAAACTTCTAATTGTTTCCATCCCAGAACAGCCATCCCAGCTTAATGAATGAATTCAATATGCTCAGAAAATGCAGAATAAATCCTCGCCTGTGGCCCAGAATAGGCCTGCTGCACAGCTGCTGGGCCAGAGGCCAAGCCACCCGCTGGGGCGGGGCGGACAGGCGCAGATTTGGCCTTGAGAAGCACGTGGGAAGAAGGGACAGGGAGGAGCTGGGCATCGGGAGCCCTGGGCTGGAGGACAGAGCGATGGAATCGCCCCCTTCCTCAGTCACGTGCCAGCCCACAGCTGTCCATCTACCGTGCCAGGGCGGGACTTTGGGTGGGAACCCAGACTCAGCATCACGGGGAGAAAGAGGATAAACCAGCTATGCGGACCCTGCGCACAACAAGTCCACAGCCTAGAGCAGAGCCCCCCTGACTGTGTCTCTTCTATAGGGTTAGTGCCCCTGGGCCAACCCAAGGCTGTGCCAGCTTGGAACTCTCCTCCCCCGAATCATCACTGAACTCACCACCGGCAATCCTAGCAGTGTGGAAAGACTGAGGTGGTGCCCTCGGGCAGCTGGGGGCCAGACAGCCTGTGAGCACGGGAGCGTGGAAGGATCGAAGTGGGGAGATGGCGCTGTATATAAGAGCACTTATTGCTCTTGCGAAGGACTTGGGTTCAGTTCCCAGCACCCCTGTGGACGCTCGCAGCTGTCTATAACTCCACTTCCAGAGCATCTGGTGCCCTCTTCCGGTTCCCTAGGGCACCAGGCGTGCATGAGATGCGGGCATACACACAGGCTAATGAGTCACACACATAAAATAACTGAAGCAACCAACCAAACCAACCAACAAAACAGCAACGGCAAAAGCGGTGAGAGAAGGAGGAGCGAGGGGAGAGGGAGAGTCAAAGTTTGGCTTTGGGGATGTGACAAGTGCTGTGACCAAACGGACTTAAGGGGAGGAAAAGGCATTGTTTGAGACACCGGCTCCCTCGAGGGCAGCAGGGCACGGGAGGTGGGGGAGATTTGCTCGTTGGTGCAGAATCCCTCTGTAGTGTTTCTGGTTCTCACAGACAGTAATTCTGAGCGGGCCACAGCGGTGAAAGAACTGAGGCAGACAGGCTAGTCGGAGCAAGGAAGCATTGCATTTGCCTAGACTTCCTGCCGTGCTTAGGGCCTCCGCAGCCTAGAGCGCCTTCACGCCTCCATGCCACCACACCTCCACACCTCCACACTACCACGCCTCCACGCCACCATGCCTCCATGTCTCCCTCCACACCTCCACGCCTCCACTCACCTCCTCCACCCCCCTCGCACTGACTCTGCCAATGTCTGCTAGAAGATGGGGTGCCGGGCACTTGTCGTTAGAAATCTCTGTGCAGCGACCCTCTCAGGGTCCCAAATTACAGCCCTATTCATTCAGGGCCTGACATCTTTACGACGACGGTGGCAGGGAGGTGGTGGTGGCCTTGCATGCCACTCCTTCCCCACCACAGCCCCACTAGGGCTTATATACGGCCGGACTATGTCATATATTAGGCAGTGGGTCAATGCCAAGCAGTCCGGGAAATTTAATGAAGGGCAAATAAATTAAAGACACTACCGGCCTTCACGGAGAAGAGGCCAAGCCACCTAAGCCGTAGACATGAGCGTCCCTCAGCCTGGCTGCCAGGCTGAATTCTAGATGCCACTGTACTCTCTGTACAGTGTTGAGGGTCAGCAGGGACAGTGACACCACTCCACTTTCTGTGGAGAGCAGCGAGGCCACAGGGTTTGGGGAATGTGCTGATAACAGGCACAAGTTCCCTCAGCAGGGCGGCCTTCCTACTGATGACCGTCATAGCTGGTTAAGGAGACCTGAGGGGCTGTAAATGGTCTGGTTAAACAGAGTCAGTCTCACAAGTGTGCTGGCGTGGGCATTACCATCACAGTTTACAGAGGACAGCACTGAGTCCCCAAGGACAGAGAATCAATCACCTTAGCTGAGGAGGTCCGACTGGTCCCAGGAACACCCACAGCCTCCGAACACCCATTCTGTTCAGGTCAACCTCCCGAACAGTGTTGTTGGGGGCATCAGACCGTTAGACCGAACCAAGGAAAGACTCCTACAGGAGAGGGTGGTTCTCCAAGATCCCAGAATGCACCTTGGCCTGAGGACAGCCAGACAGACTCAAGGAAACTGTAGAGGCAGTTCCCAAGGTCAGCACCTCCGAATGCTGCTGGTTTTGGCATCACAGAACATCTCTGAGCCTTGGTATCTGGAGCTCAGGTCTCCATGCTTACATGTCAATCACTTTGCCAACCGAGCCACTCCGCAGCCACGGCTCATTTTACAGGAAGAAAACGGAGGCATCTCCACAGCGACCTCTGAACTCACATGCGCTGCACACGGCACAATTTTCAGGAATCCGGCAGACACCTCTCAGTTAAGAGCGTCAGTGAAAACTGTCCCACTCGGTCATCTCACAAACCCCACATCCAGGCATGAGACCTCCCACATCTCCCCACCCAGACCACGCTGGTTTCAACTAGCAGGATCCGGGCTTCTGAAGCAGGCCAAGGAGGCAGAGTCGGGATCCTTGATTAATGAAAATGAGCCTAATATATTTCAGAGCGATCTGTTATGACACAAAGCAGAGACGTTTACACATGACTGTGGATTTTTAATAGCTGATTCTAGAACAACCCATTATGAAATCTTCCAAAGCAGAAAAATACGGTAAATCACAGGGCAGGGCTTCCGAGCAGACCGACAGCGGCCCTCCATAAAATAATGTGGGGGGTTGGGTAGGAGCGGGAGGCAGGAGGAATTACTGCCGTAATCGTGAGTTAATAAAATATTTATAGGCATGGATTTCTCTCTTATCATCCTGGGCATGACCACATCAGGGAAGCCCCTGAGTGCACATCGGAGGGGATCCCCACCTGTCCCAGGAGGAGAGGGAGTTTAGCTGAGCCCCTCCTTACCATGGCTTTACACGGCAAGCCCTGTGGTCTCCTCTGCAGCTGGAGGCAAAGAATACTCAATTGTCATGGGAAGACAGGGTGGGGTGTCTGCTGGACTGGTCCACAGTTGCCACTACCTTCTCTACCCTCTCCTCTTCCTCCTCTTCCTCCTCCTCTTCCTCCTCCTCCTCCTCATCATCATCATCACCATCATCATCATCATCATCATCACCATCATCATCACCATCATCATCATCACCACCATCATCAACAGCATCTACCTCCTCCTCTGCTGGACTGGTCCACAGTTGCCACTACCTTCTCCTTTTCCTCCTCTTCCTCCTCCTCATCAACACCACCACCACCATCATCATCACCATCATCATCACAGCATCTACCTCCTCCTCATCCTAATCTTCCTCCTCACCCACCTCCTTCTCACCGACCACCTTCTCCTCTTCCTGTTGAATCTGTCCGAGGGAGCCTCCTTCAAGCAGCCCTCCCCATTGAGTACAGCCTGGAGCTGACAGTCAAGGAGTCCTGGCCTATCAGGGCCAAGAGTTAGCCATGAACTCCGGGTAACTGCCTCCTCCACCCTGTTGAGCAGTGTTCTTAGAAGCAACAGAAAGGGGTTTGAGAACCCAGAAGGCAATGCACATGGCGGCAGAGAAGGGGACAAGGTGACACCACCACGGGGATACGCCAGAGCCACAGAGTGGATGGGAGAGCCTCCCTAGAGCCTTCATGGGACATGGCTGCAGGAAGCCTGCTCCAGACTCCTGGCAGCCAGCACTGAGAGGGGGGCGCTTGGGCTCCTGTTATCTGTGTCATCAAGATGGCGGACATCTGGCACAATGCCACAGCAGGAGAGACAAGAAGCCATTGCAGCAGACCAAGCACACGCGTGTAAAGTGCTCGCAATGAGGAGCGAGACCAGAGCATCTGTAAGAGGAAAGGATGGGGCAACGATGCCAGAACCACAGAGGCACAGGGATGAGACACTCCCATCAAGCTGTCAATCACAGACCATGAGCACTAATGACAGAGCCCAGCATGTGTGGCAGGACAGCTGTTCATCACATGGGCAGCCTCTGCTCAGAGCCTAGGGCTGCTCTGACCAGCAGAAGCCACTGGCAAGTCAAAGTCGCTAAAATCACATTCAACCCACTGGAGAGACGGCTCAGTGTGCAAATCCCTGCTGCACTAGGAGGAGGACCTGAGTTCAATCCCTGGCACACATGTGTGTGAGCCGGGCATAAAGGCCTGCTGCTAACCCAGAGCTACAGAGGCAGAGACAGGAGGGTCCTCGGGTGCCTCAGCCAGCCTGCTCTGACCAGGCAGCCTCACACCAGTGAGACCCTGTCTGAAAACCCAAGGAGAGCATCTGAGGAATCAATCTTAAGGTTTCCTCTGTCCCTCCCCACCTATATGCATAGACGTATTACCCACACATACATAGATACCACATACACATTCACATACATACATGTACACATACATACACATACATGCACACATATACATGTAAATGCACATACATGTATATATACATACCATACATACCACACACTGCACATACATACACACATACATATAGACACATGCACACATACATGCAAACAGATACATACATACAACCCATTACACTAACACCCATACACATAATACATACCACACACATATTACATACACACACAGGTGCACTTGCACATCACATACACTATACATACTGTAACACATATAGCACACACATGTGCACACAATGCACATATACTACACATATATATATATACACACACATACCACATACACATGTGTACATACATACCACACACACACACACACACACACACCAATTACTATCAATTCTAATCTCAGCCCCTCAGCCATGGGCTACATTTCAGGTGCTCTATGGCCCTATGTGCGTGGTGGCCACTGTGACAGCAGGGGTGACTGACAGGGTCCTGACAGTGTGACAGGTTCTCATGGACAGCACTGGTTGCTGAGACACACACAGCAGCAGACAGGGGCAGGTGGGACCGTACCTTTGCACGCCCCTGCCGCACCCAGGTGGTAGATGGCCGCCAGCACCCGCCAGATGGCTTGCTGCTCCCCCTCCGAGATGCCCAGCAGCTCCATGGCACCCCGGAGCCTGGAAAACGCTGCGGCTGCCTTCTGCTTGTCTTCCGGCTGGGGGAGGGGAGAGAAGAGAAAGGCCGTCATGGTGGAGAGACTAGAATTCACAGCTCGGAGCCGAGGTCAGTCTGCTGGGCACACGGCCGGTTTATGACTGCAGTGAATTACCCACAGTTAAGCCAGGCTGGGTTTGGCAGCCACGTTGAGACTTCGGGGAAGGTTGTAAATGTCGTTTGTGTCTGGTTTGGGGGGCAGGGCAGGTTTTATTCAATCTGGAAGGATTTATCGGGGCTCCTCTGATTTGCACCGACTCTGGTCTGGATGCCAAGATAAAGGAGTCCGAGTTCGACCCTGGAGCCTCTGGAGGCTGAAGAGTTGGGAACATAAGTGCAGTGGGGCATGGAAACAGCCCTGTGGCAGATCCCAGGCCTCACAGAGGAAGAGCAAGACCTGGGGCGAGAGCTTAAAAGGTAGATGCAGAAACTGATCCTGTGATCGGGGTAGAGGGCCTCACACGGGAGCAGGATGACAGCCGTGACTGACCAGCGGAGGTCACACGTGAGGGAGGTGATGGAGAAGGAAGGCAGGCCGGGCCAGACAGTTTCCCACCGTGATGGTTAAGGACTGAGACATGACCCCGCTTAGACATGGGCCGGCGGCAGACATCACTAATCAATCAAGATCAAGATCCCACCACAAGCCAATGAATCCGGATTCACTTCAGAGCACCAGCGTTGGCCACCAAGATCTACCTCAGGCGCTTGCGGGACACCCTCTGAGGGACACACGGAAATTGCTGGAGAATCCGAAGTGGAAAGAATGGCCGACTGGGAGGTCCGTGGGCTACTGAAGTTCAAGTGTCATTTTTTTCCTCTTTTTTCTGATTTATACTTCTAGTTATATTTGTCTGAATATTAAAATTAATTTGGAAGTCCTGTGTATGAGCCATCTGGCCATGGACGCACTGCCCAGAAGCCTGGAAGGCAGAGAAAGTGAGGCAGGAACGGGAACCCTTCTGTCAATAACCTAACACAGCACATAATGAGAGACCAATTTGTACCTGGCCCAAGCAGAGAAGCTGGGTGACACAGGGCAGGGCAGCCTCTTAGAGCTGACAGGTCCTTGAATTCTGTAGAGTTCCGTGCCCAGAGAGGGCATGGCCTAGGCCGGAAGGTCACACAGCAAACTGACTGCAGGGAAGGCCGGAGGCTTCCCCGATTCCCGCCCACGCTGATTCTTTTCAACTCCAGCCGCCTCAGCCTCAGATAACTGAGGGACTCGAGAGCCTCCTCAGCCAATTGGAACCACATCAAAGCACGTGGTGACATTGAAAGATCCGCCTTGGAAGCGTTTCAATTAACAGCAGAAGCATGTCCCACCTCTCTGTCGCATTTCTGGGCCACCACAGAACAACCAAGTCCCTAGCAACCAGGAGCTGAGCCTAGCAACCGCAGCTGCTCCACCACGGCAGACAGAGAGAAGGAAAGCGCCACCCAACAAAGGCTCCGTTATTTATGAGACTTCAAAGTAGCGGGAAAGGACACATAGAGGACAGATGGTGAGATTAGCCTCGCTCCCAATGTCAGCGAGGAGTACCCGATTTTGAATAGCGAGTAGAACCCATCACTGAGGGGAGTCTCCCAGAGAGCCTCGCCCCTGTCTCTGCTCTGCACCCCATGTCTCTTAGGAAGCAGAATGTGGATTAAAAAGGAGATGCATTCCTGTCAAATGTGATGAGGCTCAGGATGACAGTTAGAGAGCCTGTTGTTCGCTAAGCAACTCTGAATAATGCCCTGACCAATCTGCTCTTGGGTAAAAAACATGAAACTAGAAATAAGTCAGATAGGCCAGGCAGTCGGTGGCACGTGCCTGTAATCCCAGCACTTGGGAGGCAGAGGCAGGCAGATTTCTGAGTTCGAGGCCAGCCTGGTCTACAGAGTGAGTTCCACGACAGCCAGGGCTACACAGAGAAACCCTGTCTCAAAATAATAACAATAACAATAATAATAATAATAATAATAATATTTAATAATAATAAGCAGTGAGCGAGCAGAAGCCAGAATGTAGGCTCCTTGGGAAACTAAAGTCCACCTGACCCAGGGGCTTAGCTGGGCATAGACACAGAGGTCCCTAGTCAATATACCACAGGGACACCGGCAAAGCGACACTCACCAAGACACAGCAGTGAGTTCTGGAACCGCCTGGTGTCCACAGAGAGAAGAATAAAGAAAATGTAAGTTTCATGATGGAGACTGACGCGGCTGCAAAAGGGAAGGGGGTAGAGTCGCCTGAGCACTGCTCCCCAGCGGCAAGAAAGAAATTTCAGTGAGGAAACTGAGGCAACAGAGAGAAAGAGAGAGAGAGAACAAGTCATGCTAAAACAGAGACATAGCACAAGATCTTACAATGGCGGCCAAGTTAAAACTCTGGACTTGTTCCTCTCTGGCCTTTCCGTGATGACATCTGGCCGTAGCAGGGGTTGGGGGCAGGTCACGGGTTCGGGGGCACAGATAGCCGCCTGGGCAGCAGGGACTGCTGTCTACCCACAATTGTCACCACAGCAGACACCGCTCACGCATGGGCCCTTCTCGCTGAGCCCCTGTCACCCCAGCTTCGCATCTACTGTTAAATATGTACATCCATGATTTCACGTATCTACGCAAACATAGGAGCCAGGGAGCAGAGACCGCACGCTTCTCAATGACGTCAACACGCTTCTCGATGACGCCAGCACGCTTCTCGATGACGTCAACACGCTTCTCGATGACGTCAGCACGCTTCTCGATGACGTCAACACGCTTCTCGGCATAACCGGCTTCTCCCCGCACACCCGTTTTCCTCAGGCGACTCTACCCCCTTCCCTTTTGCAGCCGCGTCAATCTCCATCATGAAACTTACATTTTCTTTATTCATCTCTCTGTGGACACCAGGCGGCTCCAGAACTCACTGCTGTGTCTTGGTGAGTGTCGCTTTGCCGGTGTCCCTGTGGTATATTGACTAGGGACCTCCGTGTCTGTGCCCAGCTAAGCCCCTGGGTCAGGTGGACTTTAGTTTCCCAAGGCGCCTACATTCTGGCTTCCACGGTGACTGGACCCATTCACACTCTCTCCACTACAGCACAGGAGCCCCACCCCCCACGCCAAACCCCGCCCCCTCGCCTCCCATCTGCCCCCCTGCCCCGCGTTTCTGTCAGCATTTGTGGTTTGTTTTGTTTTGTATGTTTGTTTTTTGACGACTGCCTTTCCAACTAGGCCATTTGTATTTCGTCTTTTCAGAAGTATCTGTTCGTTTTATTAGTTCATTGTTAATGGGCGTTTTGGTTTCTCATTTTTGGAGTTCTTTGGTGTATTCTAGATACAAATTCTAGATAATTCTCTGCCAGCTCTTAACACTCTGGAAGCCATATTCTTCTTTTGTGTCCTGTGCTAAACAGAAGCTTTGTGGGTTTTTGTTGGTCTCTGTTCGTGTGTGTCTCTTCCATGGGGTCCCCCTTTGCCAGTGTTGGTGGTGTTCCCTGGGTGACTGGAGTCCTACTGAGTGTTGCCCTCCAGAGCATAAGCCTCACACCACCACACTGCAGTCTGGGGTGCGTCTGAAGTTGGTGTTCTAGGGGTGAGGAGTGGGGCTTGATCCTGTATGCGGGTACCCAGTTTCCCCAGATGATGTCTCTTCGCCATTGTGTATTTTCCATTGTGGGTCCACGGGCTCATATCTGAGTATGTGATTCTATCCATTGATCAACACATCTGTCCCATGAGGTTTTCATTTCCCTGACTCTGCAGAGTAACTAGAAATCAGGCGGCGGCTGCGGCGCCTCTTGCGCTTTTGCTGTTGCTCAGGATCGCTTGGCTGCCCAGGGCTTCTCCTCTGCGTCTGTGTGAGTTTCAGGGTTGACTCTCTGTCTGTGAGGAAAGGCACTGGAACCTGGGTGATGCACTGGGTCTGTAGGTGGCCTCGGGACGGCAGCCACTTGCAACATTAATCCGTCAATCCCTGCGTGTGGGAGGTCTTTCTGTCTTCCAGTAATGACTCTTTCGATCTCTTCCCTCAGTGTCTCACCATTTCGCTGCCGAGGGTTCTTATCTCATGGGTTACATTTTATTGTTAGGTTGTTTGCTGTGGTGAATGAGACAGAGTCCTTCATTTCTTCCTCAGACATTGGCTCACAAGAGGGCTCTGCTGTATGTGTGTGCGTGTGCATGCGTGTGCGTGTATGTGTGAGTGTGTATGTGTGTTAGTGTGTATGTGTGTATGATTGTGTGTGTGCACGTGTGCGTGTGTGTGTGTGTGTATGTGTGTGAGTATGTGCGTGTGTGTGTGTGTGTGTGAGTGTGTGTGTGCTCACATGTGCACATGTGTGTGTGTGCACGCGTGTACGTGCGTGTGTGTATGTGTGTGATTGTGTGTGTGCATGTGTGCGTGCATGCGTGTGTGTATGTGTGTGACTATGTGCGTGTGTGTGCGCGTGCTCGCATGTGCACGTGCGTGTGTGTGTGTGTGTGTGTGTGTGTGTGTGTGTGTGACTGTGGTTTGTGTCCTGCCTCTCTGTTGAGGTTGTCTGCCCTCTCTGAGATGCCTGATGGGATGCTATAGGTCACAGAATCGCGTGCCTGGAAGCAGTGATACAGTGACCCCTACTTTCCTGCCGTCCCCTTCTATCTGCTTCTGTCTCCCTGTCCTGCGACGTCTCCCACTGCTGTGGGGAGTGGACACCTTGTCTTGGTGTTCATTTCAGGGGGAAGGCTTTGGGTTTTCGCACTCAGCGGGGTGCTGGGCTCCAGCCCCATAATCTGACCTCACAGTGTCGCCAAAATGCATTTCTACCCCGAGCTCCTCAGAACTTTTGTGATGCAGGGATGTTGGATTCTGTCTAAAGTCCTTTCCACATCTGTGGAGAGGATCTTGTGGCCTGTGACCTTGATTCCATTTATGGGATGTATAATATTTACTGATTCACATACACTGAACCACGCCGGCATCCCTAGAGTGAAGACAGTGTCTCATAATGAATGATCTTTTCCATGTGCTTCCGGATTTAATTTGCAAGTGTCTTGTTGAGAAACTGTGCATCTATGCCCAGAGTTGATGCTCTGTAATTCTCTTCTGTTGTAGTACCCTTATCTGGTTTGTTGTCTCTCTACCTGGTGAACTCCTACTCATCCTTCAAAACCCAAATGTCAACCAGGCCCACTATCCCCTAGCTATGAAGCCTTCCCTGACTCAGACCAAACATCTCTTTAATTTAATCACTCTCTGGTGCCCACAGCCTCACTTCTTCCTAAGTGTTCTTCTCTCAGATAGCTGCATTGATTTTCATGCCTGTCTCCCTAACTACAGTGAAACCTCAGACGAGTGCCAGAGTCCTGACCTTTAATCCCAGTGTCATCAGTGAGAACGAGAGCAACAAAGCCAAGAAAGCAGCATTCGAGACGAACAGAACTAACAGCCAGCAAGCGAACGGGGGTCCATTTCAAGGATCCCTGGAGCAGCCAACCTTCAGGGCCCTTCCTTCTCTCATCCCCTCCCTTTCCCCAACTTCTCCTGTCCCCACCCATCCCCCTCACCCCATCCCCCTACCTCTGCTCAGGACCATGAACAGCAACCAGCAGGGGGCGCCCACCTCTCTCCATCAGCCTCCAGAGCGACCCCACTGACAGACTCAGGCAGAACCATGCTAAACTCTTAGGTTTCACTAGAGACATGTTGGAGCCAGGGTTGAAGGGAGACAGGGTGCTTCAGGGTGCACACCTCACCCTCTCCCGCCACATCTTTCCTTGGTCAGGGATAAGCCTCCCTTCTTCAACCAGCCCAGACCCTACCACGGTCCTGTTACTCTGCTAGGGCTGCTGCCCCCTCATGACCACACAACTATAGATCTGAGTGAAAGGAGACAGCAGGTCACGGGACCCTCCATCACTCCCTCCCTGGGACGGCAGTGTGCCCTGGAGGCAGGCCACTGACCTTGGACCATAGACCCATGCCGAAGACACTGCTTTCCGCCATCTGGTGCAGGTTCAGCTCCGTCCTGGAAAAGAGAATTGTGGAAGTGTTGGGGGGGAGGGGATGTCTGACCCAGCCCAAGCCATACAGCAGGAGGTGTCCCACTGCAGGGTCACACACACCACACTGCCCAGCTGCCCCAGGCCTCAGGCCTCCCTTCCCAATGACCTCATGCTCCAGCCTCACACACTGAGAAAGAAACTGAAGTTCAGAGCGGATGAAATGTAACCAAACCCCAGTGTGGCACCCTGGCAACTGAGATCAGAAGCCTGGTCACTGGGTACCCCACCCTCTCAGCTCTGGGTAGAGCCTCCCACTGGGCTTTCCTCATCCCCCTGCCTCACCCGGCCCAGCCTGTCCCACATACTCACCTGAGGTCTACATCCAGCCCAGCCAGCAGCTGAGAGAAAACTTCAAAGTTCCCTTCCCCTTGCGGCTGCCGGGCCACGCGGCTGTTCTCCAGAAGCATCGTCTGTGAGGGGGCAGTTAGATGGTGTCATCCCCTGGTCCTTCTGTGCAGACTTGGTTCCCAAAGGCCCCACCAGAGTGTACTGCCCCAACACTCCCTGAGGCCTCACTAAAGGGTGACCTTGCCAGCACCCAAGGTTCAAAGTCAGCCAAGCCAAGGGATCCTTCAGCTCCCAGGAGAGGCCAGAGGGCCTCCCTCACTGAAGCCTGTATCTGGGAGATAAGGCCGGCAGAGCCAAGGCCTTAGTTGGTGTTGAGGAAGCAACTCTCCCTGATCTGGGCTCTGGCCAGGCACTGCGTGGTCATTTTCACTAAAGCCCTCATTTTTCTTTCCTGTTTAACTGGAATGCTGGAGAGGGGGCTGGCCGCATGTGTGGCACACGGGACAGGATTCCGTGCGGGTCTGTTACATTTCAGCAAGCCTCTGGATTCTGCTCCTCCTCACCACAGAGCCACGCCAAGCCAGCTGCTTTAACATCCCAGGGTGCCACCACTCTTGTCACCCCAGGGTCCAGACTGGAAATGTGGGACAGGCTGGAGAACACCACACCGTAAAGAGCTGGTGCCCATCCCCAAGCCTCACCTGTAGCTGAGCGGATGTGACTCGGCCGGTGGCATTGAAGTCCAACGACGTCACCATGGCAAAGCGGGTGGCCCTACGGCTGTGGCCAGTGGACACGCAGCCAAAGGCCCGGAGGACAGTGAAGGTGGCCCGGAGCTTCTCCACTGTCAGGAGACAGAAGGAGGTGTCACTTGTGCTGTAAGCAGGGTGACCTTTCTCGAGACCCATCCCGGTCTTTGTTCCCTGAGGTGGGATCTCCTCTGGTGAACCCCAGCTCAGCAATCACTCATGAGCCCCAGCAGCTGCCTCAACCTGACTCTCAAAATCATGGGTAGGATAGAGACAATCTGAGTGGTGGGGGGTGGGGAGCCTGGGGGTGGGAGGGTGGGGTATCCACCTAACACCTTGTTAACACCTGAGGGCCACCAAAGAGCCTGCAAGTCCTGGGGTCTCCCCAAAGGTATTTTCTGAGTGCCCACAAGCCCTGTGTGTTGTACCAGACATCTGGGTACACTCCTTCCTGTCTCCCGCATTCACATACACAGCGGAACCAGTCTGTGAGAGAGTCTAGGCCAGCCCCACCCTTATCCCCAGCTCAGTAAACTAAGTGCTAGCGTGACCACAGAAGGCGGGAGGGCAACAGGCACATGTTTAAGGAAGTTCCTCCCTGGAGTGTAACAATGTTTCTGGCATAGCTCTGAAAGGTCGATCAACTTAACAATGCTCTGTGCTTGGGAAGCACCCATAGGCTGCAATGATGGTATAGCCAGTGCCGTCTGGTATAGCACTGTATGCGTCCTGAGGGACAGTGTCCCCAGGATGGACAGACTCCATTCTTGGAGAGAGTGAAAGTGATATTCATTTAGAGTATACATGCACACACACACATGTGCACATTTATGCTTTCTAGATAAACACGTGTGTACATGTATGTGCATGTATGTAGGTGTGTGAGAGGGCAGAGGAGGAGGAGGAGGAGCAGTGAAGTGTCTATGAAGGCTCATGGAGACATTAAAGTGTGACTGAGAACCCTACTTAACCTCTCTGGTCTTCAATGCCTTTATCTATAAATCTCAAATAATCACTGTGTTCAAATCACAGAGCTCTTGTGGTTGGAAGAAGGCCTGGCACAGGGTCCCTGGAGATGGCCACACTGATAGCTGTGACCGCAGTCACCATTATCCATGCTGTCATCATTATTCATGCTGTTAACTGATGGTCTTTAAGGCCCACTGCACCCCTCCTGTGTTCTTGCCTGGCCTCTCTCCCAACCAGCCCAGGAGCACTCTCTAGAGCATTCCAGCCTTCCGTAGCCCCGCCCACTGTAGCTCTGCCCCATGGTAGCTCCGCCCCCGCAGTAGCTCCACCCCCGCAGTAGCTCCGCCCCCTCTGGCTCCCAGCTCTGCTTTTTGCCTTTGCTTCTCAGATTCTCTGTACAGTGGAGCAGGCTGTGTACTGCTCAAGGACACACACTCCCAAGAATCCCTCATCCTGTCTTAAAGGATGGCTCCCAGCAGGTGGCAGCCAAGCTTCCACTTCTGATTGTCACAGTGTGTGACCACTGTAATAGCCACCAATGTCATGAGAGAGGTGTTTTGCTATCCTGACAGAGGTATATAACAGAGCAGCGGCTTCCTGGGTCAGAAGCCAACACAGGACCCTTACTTATCTGTGCTCAGTGAATAGCAACTGGACAGTAAAGAGAGGCCACCCAGGACCTCCCCTGGAGTCACCCAGGACCCCCATATCTCCCCTCCCTGTTCCCATGAGCTGTCACCATACCTGACACCCTGCCGTCCACGCTGCCTGCCATGCCCACCAGGTGCTCCAGAACCTGCTCACAGCAGGTGGTCTTCCCGGCTCCACTCCGGCCCAGTGCCACGATGCTCTGGTCTCTCCGCTGGCTCAACAGTGCCCAGTACGCGCGCTGGGCCAGGGACGTTACATGGGCAGGCAGGCCATCCTGGTGGCCTCGGGGTACCTGCCACAAGATGACATATGTCAGCCTCCTGGCCAGCCTGCAAGAGTCATCTACAGCTGGCTCACTAGGAGTCCCAAGCAACCGAGGAGCTCATTAAAGGCTCAACCAGAAGGGGTTCATAGCGTCTGTTAGTTAAATCATTGGGTGCGATTTACCTGCAACGAGGTAGCCAGGAAAATTGGCACAATTGATTAGTAGCATTGAGCACAGAAACCGGGAATGGCTATCAATTAGTGATGTCTGCTGGGAATGGCTATCAATTAGTGATGTCTGCCACAGAAACAAACTAAGCCATCTCCCCCGCCAAGAAACTAACTGAGCAGTCACTTCTGGGTTCCGATGAAGACAGGGCAGCGCAAGCAAGACCCTCAGACAGTGCCAGACAGTGCGGCATGATGATGTCACTGCAGCGCGGCTGGAGATTCCTCCACAGAAAGCTGAGCACACATCACACGGCCTGTGTACTGCTCAAGGGACATGCCCAAGAGAAAGGAAGATGTGGTGACAGAGATCCTTACATCACAGGTCACATGGAACATAACAGAAAACATATCTAGGGGTTCTGGGAAAATTCACTGGGTGCGACCAATCACACACACACATACACACACATGAGAGAGAGAGAGAGAGAGAGAGAGAGAGAGAGAGAGAGCCCAGAGCCCTCTCTAAGTGATGGCTGTCCTGTCCTGTGCAGGGCCACAGCAGCACCACACACTCACAGGAAAGTGTCCCAGAGAAATCTGGATTGAACAGGATACAAGTTGTATTTCATCAATCCGGGTTTTAAAGAGACAAAGAGCTGGATATGGAGGCCTAACCCTGTGGTTGCAGCTTCTCAAGAGGCTGAGGCGGGAGAATCACACACTTGGGGCCTGCCTAAGCTATCGGAGGGGTTCATAGCCTGGGCAAGCCAATGAAGAACATCTCAGACTTTTACAAGAGAGGGACTGGGTGTGACTTGGTGGTACAGTGCTTGCCTAATATGTGAGAGACCCTGGGTTCCATCTCCAATGTTCCCAACTCGGAGACAGACAGACAGGCAGACAGACAGACAGACAGACAGACGGTAGAGGGAGGAAAAGAGATGGAGGGGGAAAGAAAGGGTGAGAGAGAGAGGGTGGGAGGGAGGGAGGGAGAGTGAGCAACTTTCTCTCTCTGGTGTATAAAGCTTTCCCGAAGTCCCAGAGGAGCCTGGGCACTAAAGGACCAGGGGAAGACAAGAGCGGCCCTGGAGCCCAGAAGGGGATGATCAGATCCTCCACTCTGCCCAGGGTCAAAGGGAAGGAGATTGCTCAGGCGGCCTTGATTGCGTCAGGTGACCTTGACAGAGTCTACACAGATACACCCTCAGAGACAGGAGAGGCCGAGGGGGCCCAGGCGTGTGGGAATCCTAGAAGGAATGGGGAGAAAGCCCAAGACCCCGGACCTCACAGTGACCATGGGGCCCAGCGTAGCTTTGCCTTTTTCTCCTAATACTCGGGGAACCAGGTAGTTCCCCTTGCCCAGAAGGCCTCCTCGGAGCTCGGACCTGGAGTCTGGGGAACCAGGACAGGAGTGGCTTCACCTTTTATCCTAAACCGCTTAGAACCAGCACTAGGTACGTTCTTAAAGCAGGCACGCCACGGGACAAGGCCTGCCCTACTGGACGCAGCCTCAGAGCCAGGGGCATCCAAAGGTCCTAGGGTCTGAGCCCGAAGACTCGTGTTCATGAGCAAGCTTCAGTTCCTGGTCTCTACTGTGAAGAAAACGGATGTTGCAGACCTGATACCCATGGGCACTCACAGGCCTACCCATGATGCCTTGGGCCTCCTGCAGAATGCACAGCGGCACCCCCTCCAGAGACTCCCCAGCTGCACCCCACATTCACACATACACACACACACACGTGTGCTCACATCTGTGGACCTTTCTACATGTTCCAGCCCCAAGGGACATGTCCCTCTCTGTATCCTGAAGCCACCCAGCCCATGATTAAGCTGTTCCTAGTCACAGGCTACTGAAGGTCTGACCCCCAGTTGGTGACTGTTTGGGGTCCAGAGGCTGACCAGCCAAGATGGCTTCATATGAGGTTTGAGAGACAGGAAGACTTGGAAGAGGAAGAAGATGAATCCCAGTGCCCCTCACAGGGAGAGCCAGGGCACGGCCACTCAGGGCCCTCCCCATGCCTGTGTTTGTAGGTGCTTTTGACCAATCCACAACACCCAGTCTGAGGAGAGAGACCTGAAGTAGGTGTTACCCCATGTGTCTGCAGTGAGCACAGTGTGGCTTCACAGCCCTGAGTGACAGATGAGGGCCACAGCTAGGGAGCATCTGTCTATCTGTCCGTAGTTTCCTCTGTGCCCCTGTCCATCTGTCTGCAGCCCAAGGTCCTGTAAGTCTATCCTTACACAAGTCACACCCAGGACCTGGAACACTTGCCCCTCCCCCACCAACTTCTTCCAGTCCCATCCTGGCCCAAAGGCGTCCAGTCCATTTCGGCCACCATAGGCTTTAACATCTGTGACCTGTCTTTCCTCTCTAGAAGCCCACGGGGCAGCAGGGATGGTGTTTCCTCAGAGCCCACCAATCACCAGCAAACAGCTGCCAGGGACAGGCTCAGAGGACGCCGGTGTAGTCCATGACTCTCCACCAGGTGGTGCCATGAACCTTTGCTTTCATTATTAATCCCAATCAAAAATACCACTTTCCTCCACTTAATAAATATCAGGATGAACAGAGCTTCCGTCTCCACATGAAGGTGGACGTATGAGACTTCAGAGTCTAGCGCACATTAGGAGCTCAGAGGAGCCCCAGACTGGCCTTTGCCCCAGCTCCCCTGCTTGTGTATCCATGACGTGGCTTTCCAGGTGAATGTCACAGCTAGTGCAAAGCATCACACCTAGGCTTTGGACCAGAGCTCACCACTCCCCTCTAGGGAGCAGGGGTCACTGGTGCTTGCCAAATCCAAGATTATCATCTTGAGCAGAGCTGAAGGTCTCCCTATAAAACCCAGGCAAGGAGCCTTTTACCTATCTCTGCCCCCGACCATTGTCCCACCTCACCTTCCCTGAAGAGGGCGCTGTGGTCATCCAGGGCTGCAGGGCGATCAGATCAGGCCCGGAGCACGTGTGTGGCAGCTGAGCCCGGTAACGCTGCAGAAGCGTGTTCAGCACACTTGACTCATTGACGCTGACCAGAGAAGCCAGGTCCTCAGCTTGGTCCAGCTCAGAGGGGTTGGCCTAAAGACAGCACAAAGGATCTCCTCTGGATTCCTTGGCCCCTACCCAGCAGCACCACCATGCATGCACAGATATGTGCATGCACAAATGCCTGCATACACACCCTCGTGCATACATGTGCCCACACACAATAGAAAGGGCATGTGACAAAGACCAGTGCACAGGGGAAGTGGCAGTCTCTCTCCTCGACCTAGCTCTCTCCTTCGCTTTTGTTTGCACATCCTGGATACACTGCCCTGTGAGGCTGCTGTCTCCAAGACGGGCCAAGCAAAACCCCGAGTTTATCATGTCTGGGTACATGCCTTTTCTTATCATCTGCTTTTTAAGTCCTGGAGAGGAACACTAGACATGCCCTGTGACACCCACGGTGGAGGCCAGTGGCCAACCACCTCCTTTACCAAAGCTCCCTGTGCTGTCATCCCTTAAAGGAATGCACAGCCTCCTAAGGGAAAGGTTGATGCCCAAAGTATGCGCCATTGGAACCTATGTCCCAGTGGCTACCTGCCCTTTTAGCTGAGTTCCCTGGCATCCAGGGTGAAAATGGAAACAGGTCCATGGAAAGATCTTCACAAAATGAAAAGTAATCTCCTGCTCAGATCAGTCAGAACCACAACAGGAGCGGCAGGCTTGTCTTTGCAAAGAGGCTAAAGATGTGGTGCATGATCCCGTGATGGAGTCCCACCAGCAGAGGCAGGAGTACCATGGGTGTTTCCCACAACCCCTCTGAAATGATGGGCATCTGTAGGCAGGGGTGAGGACAGAGGGCACAGAGCAGCAGTGGGGAGGAGGGGCCACTTACCGGGTGGATCTGCTCCTCATCCACTTCGGTGACAGTCCTGTCCGCATCGACACAGAGCCGCACCCTTCCAGCGGGCAGGTCAGCTGTCCCCTCGTCTGGTTTAAGCACCGTTGCTGTGTGGGCAGCCAGAGACGGGGTGGTGGTGGTGGAAGAAAGGGGGATAGGAGGGCAGGGGAGGGGAAGGGGAGGGAGGGGAGGGGAAGGGGAAGGAGGGGAGAGTAAGGGAGGGGAGGGGAAAGGAAAGGAGGGCAGGGGAGGGCAGGGAATGGGAGAGGCGAGGAAAAGAGGGGAAGGGAAGGGGAAGGGAGGGGAGAGGAGGGAAGAGTCTCTGAGCCAAGCCAGGAAGCTGGAGACAGAACTTGGGAACAGGCTGAAAGGTTCTATTGGAATTCTATTCACATAAAAACAAAACCTCAACTGCGACTCAAATTTGACCTCTTTAGGGTCAAATGACCCTTTCCACTGGGGTCCACCAAAGACCATATGAAAACACAGATATTTATGTTATGATTCATAACAGTAGCAAAATGACAGTTAGGAAATAACAACAAAAATAACTTTATGTTTGGGGGCCACCACGACACGAGGAACGATGTTAAAGGGTTGCAGCGTTCGGAAGGTTGAGAAACGCTGCCCCAAGCCCCTTAGAGACGAAGGCTAGCACTGAGCAGGCTCCTCAGAGGGTGAGGTCCACCGACCTGTCCCACACCTAGGTCAAATCAGGATGGAAATAGACAGACAGTATGAATGGAACGCAGACTCACTTCTCGGGACACAGCCTTCAGCCTCCACTGGTCAGCAAGAATGGACTCAGGGATGGGGACTCTCTGCCCGCTGGCAGTTACCGGCCCCACCCTCATCTCGGCTTCTCCCCTACCTCCTTGCCTCGAGAGTGAAGTAGAACTGGCTGAGGATTCTTGGCGGGAGGGACATGAGAGGTGCGTGGGACCTCCCCACTCCACCCCCGCAGCCTGAGCCCACTTACCAAGTGTGAACCCATCCTTTTGCACCAGCCAGACTTTTTGTGCCTCGTACCATCTATCCTCGTAAGCCTGGGAGCAAAAAAAAAATGTCGCCTAACCAGCAAAACCCACCAGCGCCTGGCCCTGACCTCTCCCACCAGAGCTTTCATGGAGTCAGCAGGGCACCTGAGAATCTATAGGCGGTGCCACCGCAGAGAACTGTGGGTAACGAGGGACGTGGTAACCACTAAGTAGTAACAGGAGGAGACCAGCGGAGAAGTCTAGCCTGGGGAGGGGCCGTGTGGAGCCTAGGGGCCTAGCTCTTCAGGAGTACTCTCCTGAGGAGTGCTGGGCTCTGGCTAGCCCTCTGCCCACCCTGTGGTCTCCCCCAGGGCAGGTCCTTCCGATTCCTCAGGTTCCACAGCCCACAGCCCATCACCTGGTCGGAATCTCCACTCTGGCCCCCTCTGTCTGGATCCTGCAGGGTCTGCTTCTCTTCCATAGGCCTCTGCATAGAAAGTCTTTCCATGCCAGTCTCGGGAACAGGCTCTGAGTGGCCTGCCTGAGGCTCCACCACATCCACTTCATCCTCTGTGCGCACTCGGGACTCATTGGCTCCCTGCACCCTGCTCTCCGGCGGGCCCTCCCTCTTTGCAGCCTCTGCTGATATCCCTGCTGTAGGAATCCCATCTGGGACCTTGCAGCTTTCTTTAAGACTCTGAGTCTCTGCTGCCACCCCAGGGAGCTCCCGGGGTTTCCCTGGTGTCACCAGCTTCTTCTGAGGTCTCCCCACCTTTTCCATCTTCGCAGGAGCCTCCTGCTGCTGCCCCGTGGGCTCCGCTGACTGCCCCGTGGGCTCCGCTGGCTGCCCACGGCTCCTGGCTGCCGCTGAACTTTGCAAGTCACCGGTCTTCTCATCCTTACCATGCGATTCTGTTATGCTGTTCTTGCTTTGAGGACTGTCCCACTTGCTTCTCCGGCTCAAGGAACTTCCTGACTTCCTCAGGGGGACTGGGGGCTCCACGGGTCTCACTTCAGCCGCTGCAATCTTGGGCCTGTCCTCTTTTCCCATCTTCTTTGGGGGACCTCCTCCATCTTTCTCTGCTGTTCCCGGTTGTCCCTTGTTTCCTGCCTCCTGAGCTTGGGACCTGGTCCCCTGCTCCTCTGTGTTCTGACACTTCCCTTCTTTGTGCCTGTTGGTCTGGGGGTCCCGGCTCCCCTTGCCCTCTGTGCCCTGACACTTCCCACCTTTTGTGCTTTGGCTTGTATCTCCAACACCCCTAGTCCTGGTCTTCTCAGGCACGGAGGCCTGGGGGTCACAGGAAGTCCCTGCGGTCATTCCTTTCTTTGTGCCTCCAGAGTCTTTGGCTGGAGCTGGGGTCTTGTCCATGGGTCCATCATGAGGTTGGACCTTCTGGTCTGCCTTGGCCAGCTCTGGATCCAGCTTGGCCACCATGAGCAACACATCACCCCTCCTCACGCCCCTCTTGAAGGGCAGTGTCCTTTTGGCGGGTGTTCCTGTGGGACCTGACTCCTGAGGCCTCTCCGCACTGGTGCTGGTCACAGGTGTGGAGTTCTTGTCACCAGCCCCCGGGGGCTCCTTGCCTGGAATGTCTACACTGTTCTGAGCGGTGGAGGAGTTGTCCTGGGAAGTCTGTTGGCTTCCAGGCTTGGGGACATTGTTGGTCTTGTTGGTTTGGTTAGTGGGAACT
The DNA here is from genome assembly GCF_947179515.1 of Apodemus sylvaticus. Taxonomy (NCBI): domain Eukaryota; kingdom Metazoa; phylum Chordata; class Mammalia; order Rodentia; family Muridae; genus Apodemus; species Apodemus sylvaticus. The sequence continues at coordinate 56,250,785 of NC_067493.1, read as the reverse complement.
GCTGGGGTCTAGGAAAGAGACCACAGTATGCTTAGTTGCTGTATGACTGACCAGCAGCCAACCATTCCCAGGTTCACCCACCCAAAGAAACCCAAGCCCTTCTGAGATCCTCAGGATCTGTGCTTGACAGAGCTTCAGCCTAGATAGGGGCTGAGGGTGCGCAGAATCAGAGAGAGGAAGGTAGACTTGGAAATCCAACAGAAGGGAGTTCAACACTGCCGCTTCTGCCTCTGTTCACTGTGTGGTGTTGGGTAAACTCCTTCTCCTCTCTGAATCAATTTCTTAATGATAGCACGAGGACCATAAAAGCCTGCCATGCAGGGTGGGTATTAGGACTGGTGGTGGCCCAGCACACAGTCAGTCCTCAGCTGCTCTAGATGTATCTATTATATTTCCATCTTGTACTGACTGGTTTTCTGTGTCAACTTGACACAAGCTCGAGTTATCACAGAGAAAGGAGCCTCCCTTGAGGAAATGCCTCCATGAGATCCAGCTGTAAGGTGTTTTCTCAATTAGTGATCAAGGGGGGAGGGCCCCGCCCCCCGCCCATTGTGGGCGGGGTCATCTCTGGGCTGGTAGTCTTGGGTTCTATAAGAAAGCAAGCTGAGCAAGCCAGGGGAAGCAAGCCAGTAAGTAACATCCCTCCATGACTTCCGCATCAGCTCCTGCTTCCTGCCCTGCTTGAGTTCCAGTCCTGACTTCCTTTGGTGATGAACAGCAATGTAGAAGTGTAAGCTGAATAATCCCTTTCCTCCCCAACCTGCTTCTTGGTCATGATGTTTGTACAGGAATAGAAACCGTGACTAACCCTGATACACATCTCAACCCTCCTGATGAGATCATCAGTAGGGATACATGTTACCACCATGGTGCTGATGCGGGGCGGCTGTGACCCATCGCTTCTTATCTTCTGTGAGTTTTGGCCCTCCATAACAGAAGCAGGCTTTGTGGAGTTTTGCAGGCTGAGTATGAAAAGCTCTTCTGGGATCTCAGACGGGGAGATGGCAGGAGGGGGCGCTGCTTCCACACCAGCCATCCAGGTTCTCAAGCCTACTGCTGCACCATCCACCCTCCCAGCCATCTTCCGCTCACCAGCTGATTGTCCTTTTACAAGTGATCAGGACACTGGTGGCCACTGAGCAGGGCATTGGTGGCCACCCCAAGTCTACAGGAAGTCCCTGAGCACACCCTTGATTTCTCCAAGCCTTTCCACTCACCTCACTTTCTGGCCACACTGGATACCTCCTAGTTCTGGCCCACCCAGTCCTTCCCTACACCCTCATGCGTGTTCATGCCGGTCCTGATGGCCAGCAGGCACGCCCTTTCTCCACCCCTCCTGTCCACTCTGTTTCCTGTACCTCACCCGCCTGCTCTCTGAGGCAACTCCAGAAAGAGAGCTTTACATGAGCTGGCTATTTCTGCCTCTACCTGGCCTGGTAACCTTGGAGAAAGTGTCTTGGCCTCTCTGTGCTTCAGATACACAGGTTCTGATACGCAGGTGTGACTTCCGCCATCCTCATTACTGTTTTAAACAGGGCGGAACAGGATGATTGACAGAAACATTTTACATGACCGTTTCTCTAGCCACGAGGTAAGCATGGCCTCTGTTTACGCCTTAAGTCAGGCAGAAGCAGGCACGGGGCCCAGCCGCCCTGTCAGTCTCTTCCATGAGACCCAACTGCTATCCCCACAGCTGCTTCCAGTCAGTTGTGAGTGGCTTGCTGACACAGAGAAGCCCCTGTCACTAAACAGGTGCAAGCACGTGCGGGGTAAATGAGCCAAGGAGGAGGAGGAAGCAAAGACTGAGCCAGGATGACTCCTCTCCGGATTTAAGCCAACACCTGGTTTTATAATCCTGGTCCTCTCAGCCCAATCCTGCCATTACTCTATTTGCCTCAAGAGGGCAGTATAGAGGCAGCAGGAGCCGGTGCCCTGGCTGCCTAACAGAGGGATTCTCCCAGGATGCACTGCACTCTAAGCCTGACTTCCTGGTGTCCAGCCTTGGTATCCTACCCAGGCTTTGGGGGTCTCCATATGAAGTGTTAGATGTAATCATGGCTACAAAGACGCTGGTCCCTCTATGGACTAGTTTTAGCCCATGGTGCCCATCACCATTCAGAAGGGGCAGCAGACGGAGCATCCAGGATCTACAACCTAGCTGGGATTAACCCTTTAGTTATTGGATGGTGGATGTTCCAAGAGACTCGGAGGGGCTGAGAGACCTGTGGCTGGAGGAGACAGGTGTGCGGGACCACCAGCTCATGTGCCTGGCCTAGAAGAATGCCGATACTTCAACTTCAGGCTATGTAAGGAAGGGATATGCCAGCATCTTTTCTGCTTTAATGAATGAACTGAGACAAGCTGGTGGCCAGGCCTGTAACCATGGCCACTCAGGAGGCTGAATGCACAGGAGTTGAAGTCCCAGGCTGGCCTGGGACAAGGAGCTAATTCAGAGCATAAGAGCTACGCAGGGCACAGAGCTGAGTGGGAGGCAGCTGCCGCTGGCTGTTTGGGAATTCATAGCCGAATAAGTCATGTGATCAAGTGAGCTCTGCGTGGTCTCAAGAAAAGCAACCATGGGGGAGTTAAGAAAAGTAGAGCAGTGTGAGACCCTTCAGAGGTGGGCAATTGGAGACGGGTTTTTCAGTTTGCATAGGAGTTCAACAGATCAAGTGAAAGAACATAGAGAGCAAAGATAGAGTGACTGACTCAGGGTAATAGGGAAGATATGAATGGAAACGTGTCCTTCACCTTCCCCACCCTGCCCCGCCCACACCGACTGCCCTGCCCACACCGCCCCACCCCCACACCACCATTCACCTCTACTTCTGGGGAGGTGAGTGCCGCCTCCTTCCTCCGCCTGGCTTCTTTGGACTCTTTCTCTGTCTCTCGAACTAGCTGCTTGATGAAGCCCCCGGGGATGACGGAGAACAAGGGAGGTGGGGAGGATGGAGGAGGGCTCTTGTCCTCTTCTCGAATCTGTGTGTGGAAGTGAGGTGAGAGTGAGTCTGCAGGGCCAGGGCTCCCCCCAGACAGTCTGTGATGCCTGGGAGGAGCCAAGGGGAAAAGCATGAGAGAAAGCAGAACGACTCTGAGGGACGCCAGGAAGCCAAGACAGTGTGGGGAGACAGAATGGACCAGTGTGGACGGTAGAGGTAGCAGGGGAGAGCTGGCTTCCGCCTGGAGAGTCCGCTCCTGAAAGGAGCCCAAACCACCTCTCCGAGCAGCTTCTGAGATGTCAGGAGGATTGGCTCGCACACCAGGCTCCCCTGCCCTCATGCCTTCCTGGACAAATTCCAGGAGAAGATGTTCTTCCCACCTAAGACAGGGATACTCCCAGGATGCACTGCATTCCAAGTTTATCTCAGTGGTACCTCCTGGCTTCTTGAGGAAGCCTCCTGGGGATTTGACGTATGCTAATAGATTATTCCTGTGTGCTGGGCCATACAGAGGCTGGGAAGACCCTTAGTCGTGGCCTATACCACCAGCTTGTTTGTTTGTTTGTTTTTGGTTTTGTCCGTGGGTTCTGTATCCCTGGAACCAATCCTGGACAGAAAATTCTCAAAAAAAAAAAAAGTGGTGTCTATACAAAGGGGGGGGAAAGAATAGGAGGGAAGGGGAGGGCAAGGGAGGGAAGGGGAGGAAAACGGGGGAGGGGAATGTAACAGGGACCAAGGAGCCCTTAGGGAATCCTACAGGAAATGTCATTGGGAAGGAGGGATAGCCAGGTAAGAGCCCTGGTCCAGGTCTCTGTGGTGACCAGAGGTAGATCCAAGGAAGCCCTCCAGCACTAGACCGGCAGCCAATAGCTCACTTCTGCACCCCTTCCACTTTCTCCCCGCCCCCACCTCAACTCTCTTCAGGATGCCATGGAGGTAGAGAAAGGGCAGCTACATTACCCTCATTCCCATCCTCCTGCTAAGGGATGAGAAGGAGTCAGCAAATCCAGACTGGGCAGGCATAGACACAGAAGACCATCATTCCCCTGCCTGAGGGGTGTGTGTGTGTGTGTGTGTGTGTGTGAGAGAGAGAGAGAGAGAGAGAGAGAGAGAGAGAGAGAGAGTTGGCCATGTCACCCAGGCCATGGACCCTCTTGCCAGGGTAGAGTCTGGCCTTGTGACCACAGCATGCCCCCTCCTCCTCCCCCAAAAAACTACCACTTTCCTTCTGCTCCCACAGGGCAAGGCGTGATGATATAGCCATGGTGACACAGGTAACTGGGCTCAAGCGATGAGGTTGTGCTCTTGAGTGCTCCTGGCGTGGAGTGAAGCTTCACAGACACATGGAGAGCATGAGGTGAGGCCTAACACGCTGAATAGGAGAGAGGGAGAAAGGAGAGAGATGGACTGATTAGGACCCAGCTGGAAGGTGCATGTACTGGTTGGTTTTGTGTGTCAACTTGACACAAGCTGGAGTAATCTAATCAATCACAGAGAAGGGATCCTCCCGTGAGGAAATGCCTCCATGAGACCCAACTGTAATCATTTTCTCAATTAGTGATCAAGGGTGGCAGGCCCATTGTGGGTGGTGCCTGGGCTGGTGGTCTTGGGTTCTATAAGAAAGCAGGCTGAGCAAGCCAGGGGAAGCAAGCCAGTAAGGAACATCCCTCCATGGCCTCTGCATCAGCTCCTCCTTCCTGCCCTGCGTGAGTTCCAGTCCTGACTTCCTTTGGTGATGAACAGCAGTGTGGAAGTGTAAGCTGAATAAACCCTTTCCTCCCCAACTTGCTTCTTGGTCATGATGTTTTGTGCAAGAATAGAAACCCTGACTAAGACAGTGCAGATTATCCCGACCCAAGTGTGTGAAATCCATCCCACAGAACCGTGAAGTGGTCATTTGCATCAAAATCCCAGGGCAATTCTTCACACACATGGAAAAGAAACAAAGCAAAAAAACAAAAACAAAAACAAAATCAAACAAACAAAAAAAAAACCAGTCTTCAGCTTTATATTGGCACCCAGGACAGCTAAAACAATCCTGAATAACGAAAGAGCTGCTGGAGACCTCAGCATCCCCAGTCTCAAATGGACTGCAGAACTGTACTAATAAAAACAGCATGGCACTGACACAGAAACAAGCGTGCTGATCAATGGTCAATAGAGTCAAACTGAAGGCTCAGACATAAGTCCATACATCTACATACACCTGAATTTTGACAACGAGTCAAAAACATACTATAAAACAGACAGTGTCTTCAATAAATGCTGGTCAAATGGAATGTCTGTATGCAGAAGAATGCAAACAGAGCCATTCTTATCGTCCTGTACAGAGCTCAACTCCACATGTATCAACAACCTCAACATGAGGTCGATACACTGAATCTGACAGAAAAGAAAGTGGGGGATAATCCTGAACTCATCAACACAGGAAAGACATTCTGAACAGAATACCATTAGCATAAGCACTAAGATCAACAATTAATAAATGGGACCTCACAAAGCTGATGAGTTCTTGTATGGCAAAGGACACTGTCATTTGGGCAAAGTGGCATGTTACAGAATAGGAAAAGGATTTTTACCAACTACACATTTAGTAGAGAGCTAATATCCAAAATGTTCACACAGCAAACCTAACATCAAGGAAACAAATAACTCAATTAAAAATGAGGAACAGAAGTAAGCAAAATTCTCAGAAGAAACATGGATGCCTGAGAAACAGTTAAAGAGATGCTCAACATTCTTAGTCACCAAGGAAATGTAAATTAAAAATACTTTGAGATTCCATCTTTCACATCTCAGAACAGCCAAGATCAATAAAACAAGTGACCACTCATGCTGAGGAGGATATGGGGACAGGGGACACTTATTCCTTGCTAGTGGGCATCTGAACTTGTACAGATACTATAGAAATCTTTGTGGTGGTTCCTTGGGAAGCTGGAAATCAATCCAGCTTAAGACCCAGCTATACCACTCTTGGGCACAGACCCAAAGGACATTTCATTCTCCACAGAGACACTGCTCACTCATCTTCATTGCTGCTGTAGTCATGACAGCCAGAAGTTGGAAACAGCCTGGATGTCCATCAACTGATAAACAGATAATTAAAATGCAGCACATTCACACAATAAAATATAATTCAGCTGTTAAGAAAAATGAAACTGAAATTTGTAAGTAAATGGATGGAGCTAAAAAAAAAAAAAACTATTCTGGGTGAGGTAACCCAGACCTAAGAAGACAAATATTGTATGTGTCCTCTCATGTATGGGTGCTAGATTTTCAGCATTTGGTATGCTGGCTACAATCCAAATAACCTCAGAGGTTGGCAATCTAGTAGCCATTATCTATGACAATGGTTCTCAACCTTCCTGATGCTACATTGTCTCAGTTTGTGGGTCATGACCCCTTTGGGCCAGCTTGAAACAATGGAAATACAGCCAGAATATCATATATTTATAATTCACAACAGTAGTAAAAATTACAGTTATAAAGTAACAACAAAATAATTTTATGGTTGGGGGCCACCACAACATGAGGAACTGTATTAAAGGGTCACAGTGTTAGGAAGGTTGAGAAGGAGGAGAGGAAAGGATCTCCCAAGGAAAGGAAAATAGATTAGTGTGGTGAGGAGACTAGGAAAGAGAAAAAGGGGAGGGTTAGATAGGGAGAGGGATGGGGGAGCAGGGTGGGGGAGGGGACACGGGAAGGAGCGACTAATTTCTGGTGCATCTGAAGACAGTTACAGTGTACTGTAATCATATTATATATATATATATATATATATATATATATATATATATATATAATAAATCCTAAAAATAAATAAATAGATAATAAATAAATAAATGAGGGAATAAGTCTCTCTCCCCCTCCCTCCTTCCCTCCCTCTGTCTCTCTCTTTCTCTGTCTCTCTGTCTCTGTCTCTCTCTCTCTCTCATACACACACACACAAACACATATACACATACACACACATCACTGGGTGGCTGATAAGACCACTGAAGCATCAGGGCACCAGGCCAGACAGCTAGAGGGCAAGTGAGCCCAGCTCAAGGGTACAGCCTGGGCACTGGAAAGTGTACCTTAGCAATACTTGAACAGCTTTATCCAGGTTACACTCACACACCACAAAAGATCCCCTAAATGTATACTTCTGTGGTATCTGAGGGTTCTGTCTGTTTTGTTTTTCTTGCTGTGGGCAGAATTTGGACATTCTGCTATTTTTATTGGATTTTGGGTTTGTGTAGCTTGTCTCCACAGTCTGGAACATTGTCATACAAACCCACTTTCTATACCATAGCTGCAGCTACCTCATGGCAGTCTTCAGACTCTGCTCTCACATCTCAGCCACATTCATGTGACAGGCATCTGGCTGCATCCATGAAGGACTGTCACAAAGAGCACCTCACAGGCCACCTTATGTTTTCATTCTCAGAGTGCAGTTTCTGAACCACATGGCAGCTTAATGCTGAATGATTGTATTTTCAGTTTATACATGTGTAGCATGTATGCATGCTTGTGTGTGCACGGTGTGTGTGGAGGCTTCTGGTGTCTTTCCTTGGGTGACTTTCACCTGCTTTTAGAGACAAGGCCTCTCATAGGTCTGGAGCTCAGCATGTAAGCCAGACTGGCTGGTGGGTGAGCCTCAGGGGTCTGCTGCCTCGCCTCTCCAGCACTGACCTGGATTTTTAATTTAATTTAATTTAATTTAATTTAATTTAATTTAATTTTATTTTATTTTATTTTATTTAACTTGTGTTATGGGAACCAAACTCTGGTTCTTGTGTTTGCAAGGAACCATTCTAGACAAATTATCTCTTCATTCCTGTCTGAAGTTTTTAGAAGAAATGTCCAAACTATCATGCAAAGTGGCCTTCCTGTGTTCCCCATCATGAGACTGGAGGTTGCCCTCCAGGGTTGTGTACAGTGTGAGATGGCCAGGTTGGGCTGGCTGGCTGTGGCTTAGCTGTAGGAGGAGCCATCCTTGTGTGACAAGATGGAAGTGATTGGAATCTTTAAGGAGCAGAATGTAGAGGGAGCAAATTGGTTCCTTGGGAAGAGAGTAAGGTTATACGGTCATTCTAATGAAAATTAGGTCAGTTTTTGCTAGAAGTCTGTTATGGAATAGCAAAACCCAGCCATCTTCACTCTCTCTGGGTTCCTGTCTTGCCCATTCTTCATACACCCTGCCTTTGTGGTACCAGTCCACCTCTAGAGCCACACTGAAGCCAGTATCATGTTCATGAACCTCCAGAACCATAAGTCAAACAAACCTCATCTTAATACATTAACTAGTCTCAGGAATTTTGTCTATGAAACATAGGCTGATACAATGTAACAAAGCACAACCAGTGCTAAGAACTGGGCTGATACAATGTAACAAAGCATGACCAGTGTTGAGGACTGCTAAATAACAGAGCACTTGCCTACATGCAAATCTCAGAACTGCCAAAGAAGAGGGGCAGATAATGGAACATTCCCATGTAAACGAAGAAGAAGAAACAGCTACAGGGCTTCATGGAGGCCATGGAGTGGAAGAAGATGACCTGGGCCTGACCTTAGAACTATGTTCTTCCAGAGCCCTCCCACCCCTCCCCAGAGAAGATCCTTTGCATGTACACATAGGCACACACACCCACATACAGGCACATACAAGCATATGTACACAGTTATACACACTCACACACAGGCACACACATGCGCCCCGCCAGAGCCTTCTTCGGTCTATGGCTTTCTATAACTTCATGTGCTTGGAGCTTAGCTGTGCGGATTGCATGGGGTCTGCAGCCCGCAGCCACAGGCACAGCAAAGCATGGGGACCCCAGGATCGTCTTTCAGTCTCTTCTTACATCTCTTTCTAACTCAGCTCCCAGAGATGCCTTGTGAGGGGCCCGACCTCAGCCTCAGAGAGCCTGACCCCAGGCATTGGCAACTGCCACACTGGGCTTGGGTGCTGGGAGCTGGCTGCCCAACAGTCACCAGAGAGTGACTGACTGGGCTCCCAGCTTCCTCCATGGCTGGGCAAGGAAGAGACACAAGGCTCAAATAGCCAAGAAGGGACATTCAAGTCTGATGAGACCATGCCACAGGGGAGGCTAGGAATTTACCACATGCAGGTGACCAGAGCAGCCAGGTCTTTACCTATGGAAAAGTCCCCAAGCATGACCTCAGTGTGCAGCTAGCACAAGGCCACATATGGAAGGCGGCCACCTCTTTTTCCAACCTCTTTCCCATACTGGCTCCCTTAGAGCACCCTGGGGAATGTCCTAGTGACTCATAGGCCCTGAACTGATGAGCTGAGTTGGGAATATGAATCTGCCTGGCATGATGCTGGCTGGCCTGGCCTCTGTGCCCTCTTCAGCCTTGGCCAGGACCCTGTGCTGAAATCACTCTCTGTCCGGAGGCTCAAGGAACACTGGCTGTGACAGCCCTGAGCTGCCAGCTCTCCCCTAGGTCCCAACTGCTGTTCCTAGTGTCTAGCACCCTGACTCCACCCAAAGGTTCTGGGCCAGCCTCCCTGCCTGGGGCCAGGAATCCATCATACTTCAGGACTCTGGCTTGCCTTAACTGACTATGCGCTCAGGTTTCTGCCCCTCAAGGCCAGGCCTGAGCATGCTGTCAGTCGCCAATTTAAGCAGCTACCGGTGCTGAGTCTGGAATCTGGAAACCCTCTCTCCAGTGTCCTCTGGGAGGAGGGCTGGTGAGGGGAGCCTGGAGCCCTAGATCTGTAAGTGGCCTGGGACATTGTCAATGTTCAGGTGGGATGTGAGTAGCCCACCACGGCCCCTAGAGCTTCTTCCTCCACCTCAGAATGTCCAGTCTCCACAAGGCAGCCAGAGTCTACCGGCATCCTAAAGTAAATGTTCAAGTCTTCATGGGGACTGAAAGGTCACTCATGACCCCTGCCAAACTGCTCCCCCACCCCCCAAGGCACTTAAAGTAAGCCCTGGACATACCCTTCCAGGCCCGTGGTCACCTCAGGCCCTTTGCATTGCTCTCTCGCCTACAGACCTACATCTCCACTCCCCTGAGATCTCTGCTAAAAGTCACATTCTGAAAGAAGCAACAGAGCAACCGCAACCTCATCCCATTGTCCTCCACTGTGGCCTGGTTCCCTTCTGTGTACGGTGAATGTTTGCTGAATGAATCAGAGAAGGAAGAAGGTACAAAGGGACCCAGTCTATCACAAAAGCTCTGCTGCCCCTTTCACAGCGGGGTGTCCCCAGCTCACATCCTAGGAGATCTATCTCCTCATCCCTCCATCCTCCATCCCCATCCCTCTGTCTCTTGCCCTTCCTGTTCTCCTCCATCTGTTCATAGCCCCATGAGACCCACACACCTCCAGAGCTTCCCTGGTCCCTGTGTCCCTAACCCCAGCACTCACACTTTGGGGGCGTTCCTTCACCCACTGGTCCCTCCAAAATCCTACTGACTGTATGAGAAGAATTTGACCATTGCATCCAGGGCCAGTTTGGTTCCAATATCCAGACTGATTCTGAAAAGTGGGGCATGGCTACTTAGACTGTTAGACTGAAGGACTTGGAGTTGTGTCTGGACTTGGGGGGCAAGAGAGTCCTCTGGTTGATTATTAATGTCTGCCCTAGACATGGAAGAAGTAGGTGAGCACCTGCTGGGAGGAGTGGGTGGAGCACCTGCTGGGAGGAGTGGGTGGAGCACCTGCTGGGAGGAGTGGGTGGAGCACCTGCTGGGAGGAGTGGGTGGAGCACCTGCTGGGAGGAGTGGGTGGAGCACCTGCTGGGAGGAGTGGGTGGAGCACCTGCTGGGAGGAGTGGGTGGAGCACCTGCTGGGAGGAGTGGATGAGGTACCTATGCAATTGCAGTCTATTGGCTAAATTACTAAAGGAGGCTGCTGTGGCTCATTCGCAGTGCGGGTTAGCTCACTCTGGCCTTGAGCTGAACCATAACAGAAAGGAAGAAAACGCTCTTCTTCATTAGTGCTGGGGAAGGCTGCAGCCGGCGGCCTCGGCCAGGGGCTTCAGCTGTGTCTGCAGCACTGCATCCCCTTAGAACTGGAAAGAGTGCGGGTGATGAGCCAGGTATGGTGGTGCACACCCGGAATCCCAGATGTGGGACACCAAGGCAGGTGGCTCTTGAGCTCAAGGCCAGTCTGGTCTACATAGTGAGACCCTGTTTCAAAACCCTCTTAAAGCACGGAGGATAAGGGCTGGGAGTTTGATGGAGATATGGCATGCTGTGCCGGGTAGTATACATCCAGGGAAAGGAAATCTTGATGGAGAAAATGCGTCCATCAAAGCAGCCTGTAGGCAAGCCTGTGGGGTATATTCTTAAATAGTGATTGATGGGGAGGACCCAGCCCATTGTGGGTGGAGCCAGATCATTGTGGGTGGGGCCAGATCTTTGTGGGTGGGGCCATCCTTGGACTGGTGGTCCTGGGTTCTATAAGAAAGCAGGCTGGCTGGGCGGTGGTGGCGCACGCCTTTAATCCTAGCACTTGGGAGGCAGAGGCAGGTGGATTTCTGAGTTCGAGGCCAGCCTGGTCTACAGAGTGAGTTCCAGGACAGCCAGGGCTACACAGAGAAACCCTGTCTCGAAAAAAACCAAAAAAAAAAAAAAACCCAAAAAAGAAAGAAAGAAAGAAAGGAAGGAAGAAAGAAAGAAAGAAAGAAAGAAGGAAGGAAGGAAAGAAAGAAAGCAGGCTGAGCAAGCCGTGGGGAGCAAGCCAGTAAGCAGCATCCCTCCATGGCCTCTGCATCAGCTCCTGCCTCCAGGTTCCTGCCCTGTGTAAGCTCCTGTCCTGACTCCCTCTGTGACAGGGCTGTTGCCTGGAAGTATAAAATGAAATAAGTCATTTTCTCCCCAACTTTGTTTTGGTTGTGGTTTATCACAGCAACAGAATCTGTAAGACAGGTGGTGAGGAGGAATGTGGGCAGAGAGGAAGGGAGGAAGGAGATGGGGCCCATGGGGAGGAGGCCAGCAGAGGGAGGGAGGACCATGGGGGAGGGGAGGTGAAGGCACAGAGAGTAACAAGAGAGACTGTGTCACAGAGAAGGGACTCATGAGAGGGGTGTCACAGGAGGAGGGTCACAGGAGGGGCTTAAAGAGTAAGGAGTTCATTGTGGAGGGAGGGTCACAGGGGCTGACAGTCACACTGAACAGGGATTATCTGGGGAAGAGCAATCACACAGGAGGGGCCACAGTGGAGAGAATGTCACAGGTGAAGGGGGCTCTTAGCAAAAGCGGTCATGAGGGAGGAAGAGTTATCAAGGAAGGGGTTATGGGGAGGTCACGAGGAAGAGAATGCCACATAGGGAAGGGGAGGTCATGGAAGCAGGATGTCATAGGGAAAGTGTCATGGTGGGAGGGAGGGTCACAGGGAAGGGCAGCCTGAAGGCCTGATGGTGGGTGCCTGCCTGCATCGCTGTGAAGTCCTGGTCAGCGCCCTGGGGCCCCTCCATTGCCAGCAAGCTTACATTCAAGCACAAAGTTGTTGTCTTTCTTGGGAAATAATGCTGAAACCCTCAAGGGCCCTAAGCGCCTTCCTGCCCTGGCCTCCATGGTCCAGGTGACAGCAGAGGTCTGTAGCCCACCATGAGCCCCATCCTGCCCTGGCCTCCATGGTCTAGGAGAGAGCAGAGGTCTGTAGGCTCCCACACACACCAAGCCCCAGACCCAGGGTCTTCCTCGACACGTGCTTCCTCTATAGGCGGGTGTGTTGTCATGGCAGCCACAACCCCCCACCCCATCCACACCTCACCCTAGCACTGTTATCTTAAACAAACCCCTTTTGCACACTTCCAATCCCATGTGGCTCCTACACACACACACACACACACACACACACACACACATACACACACACACACACACACATACACACACACACACACACACACACGCATGCACCAGGCCCTCATCTGGAGCCCCAACTGTTCTTCAGAAGGAAGTGGCTGTGTCCTGTATGGTCATCTTTCTCCATGCAAAGTGGACCAGGGCCATGGTTGTCCTTCATTTCCCTGGGGACAGTGATATCAACCACCCTGGACACCTCTGGCCTCACCTGAGTTCATGCTGGGGGTGGGGTTGTAGTTCTGCCATCTGTCAGATGGGGGTGTTGGTCTCCTTTGGTCTAAGTTCTAGCCCAGCAGCTCCTTACTAAGTCTGAGGCCTTATCCGTTTGCATCTGCCATGTCTCCTAACGTTATCAGGTGTTTAAAGCCCCAACCACAGGATACTATCAGAAGCTAAGCCAATAGCCCCTCCTCCCCTTCCAACTCTAAATTATATAGCGGGTCACATGTCTCTTATCACCCACCTTCTTCCTAATGACAGGTTAGACCTTGCAAGTGAGCCTGATGACCCTACTGAGATGTAGCCAATGGTGCTTCGCCCATAGCTAGGTAGCTACCTGGGCTACGTCTGATCTGACAAGGTAGTGTGCTGGGATCAACTACTCATGTCTGCTGTGGGAGTAGCAATGGGTCTTAGGCTACGTTAGTGAGTCTCATCAAGTGGTGTGTGCCTGCCCATGGATGTTGGTGATGCCTGGGGACAGTTGCAGATGCCACACTGGAAAGGTAGGATTGAGTCTCATGGGTCAAAGCCAGAGATGCCACAGGAACCAAAAGCCAGAAACAGGGTTATCACGCCCAACCTCAGTGCAGTCTAGACGAGCACCCATTCTGGGCCAGGAATAGAAGGATCATGGTAAGATGAAGGAAACGTGAACAGAAATGGAGGCAGACGTGACTTTGCTTCTAAGAGAAAAAAAGATGTGTCTGGAAAGCAGCAAGAAAATGAGCTGAGTATTTTCTGAGGACAGGAAAATATGAGGAGAAGATGTTTCCCCCTCTGCAAAACTGACAGTCGCCCCAGACAGCCAGTTCCAGCGGGATGACCTAGAATGGTCTTTGCCATCTGTCTGTCCCAGTGAAACATCACGGGATTTGATATCTCAACCAGAGACACTTAACAGATCACACAGGTTAGCTACCAGAGAAGCACCTGGCCTGCAGGCCATTTGTCTGCGTGACCTTGGGTTTCCAAAGCTGTGAAATGGGCTCATCCATCTTGCCAGAACTCTGGGAATATTAAGGGTGAGTGAAATAAACGTTTGATCCCAAAGAATAGTTTCTCAACACTGGGCCTTTCCCAGATGCCCTCTATGAAACCAGGGCGTCAACACTGGCTGGTTCCTGAAAACAGCTGAAAATGAGCCCGGGTTGGTTGGTGAAGAGGGAAGCCCAAAACCCTGAGCCCCAACGTCCCTGCCCAGCTGTGCTGGTAAACAGGAGTGGTCCTGGCAGATCACAGGCCTCTGAGCTCTGCTGTCAGACACCCACAGACACGCATGCACATAAATCCACAGACATACATACATGTAATTTTAAAATACATGAGATTACGTGTTTTCTTTCAAGTCTTGGATTATGATGGTGGTTGGGGGATGGGAAGGGGCACATAGTAGACCAGGTTATTCCTTCTAGCAGGCTACTTGGATCTAATCCCAGTCCTGTCACTGTAGAGCTGTGTGTCCTTGAGCAAGTTGCCTCTCCTCTCTGTGCCTTAGCACACAGGGAGTCTTAGACAGCACCCCACAGCACCTTCATTTGTCTCAAACCATTCTTTCCACCGTTTAATGCCTTTATTGCTTCCAGTACATTCAAGTAATGAGCGCTGTACTTAGCACAGATGCTACAAACACACACATACCATGCACACACACCACACATGCACACCATGCAGTTTTGTGGGCCAATCTTTGGTCTCTGGCTGGTCCCAAACACTACACAAGGAGTCTGAAGTAAGCCTGGACCATGCATTCCAGAGCCCTTCCCAGGCCACCCTGAGGCTCCAAGGTCTTAGGCAGGGCAGGGTGGGCCCCTGGTAACTAAGTCCTGGAGCACAGGGCCGGGGCCTCAGTCCTCTGAGGTTAGAAGGAAAAACAAAAATCCCCACCAGGAAGGTCTGGCCAAGGTCACAGGGTCAGTAGCACAAGGCCGAGTGACTCAAGGTGACTAGGCCAACATGCAGCAAGAACCAAAAACCTGATTGTCACCAAAAGGCGCTCAGAAGAGGGCCTGCCCTGCCCCCACCCCAGTCACCCTCCTCTGGCTCCCTTCCCTTCTTCCCCTCCCCCTCACTTTTCCCTTCCTTCTCTCAGGCAGCTGCCTCTGCTCTTCTTCCCCATATCCCCTCCCCCTCCTGGTCCTCTTTCCCTCCCTCCTCCTCCCCACTCTCCCCTCCAGCCCCTATTGTTCCCCAGAACTCACCCCTCTCCTGCCTCCACAGGCTAGGGAGGAAGCAGCTTAGAGACCCTGAGTTCTCAGCTGCCCGAGCAGGTGTCCTGATCAGAACCACCTTCTAGGAGGGTTAGAAAGTCAACTGACAGCCCAAAGCTCCCGGCCCTGAGTGTGGGGCCAGGCCCGGCAGGCACTTGGACCATTCCAGGAAGGCTTGGGCTCTTCCCTGTCTGCTCCAGGGCGGCAGCTGCCTGGGCCTGCAACTGTGGGGCCTCTGAAGCACAGGCAAAGTATTGTGGTCAAGTTTTCACCCGCCCCAGGACTACTGGGACCTGTGGATCAATGTGTCATAGCAAACACCTCCCCTCAAGATCTCCCCGTGAGACGCTGAATCCTCCAGCCCCTCCCCCACCACACACATAGGCTTCAGTTGAAACAAAATCCAATGGAAGCTCCAGCTAATGTTCAGCAGGGCGAGCACCCTGGAGGGGGAAAGCAGGGGCCTCCTCGGGACAAAGGCAGAAAAATAGTATAGCTGAAATCAATGAAACTAAACACGTCTAGACACATACATGCATTTGCATATATGTCACACACATGCATATACATATCTACTACACATATAAACATACATATATACCATACATACACTACATACATATACATACATACAACACATATACACACACATACCACATGACACAGACATACATACCATACACATGCATACACATTAAGGAGAAACTCAACATAATTTTTTATTTTAAAACGAAGACTGGCGATGGGCTACTGAGATGGCTCAGCAGCTAAAGGAGACTGCTGCCAAGCCTGACGTCCAGAGTTCAATCCCATGATGGAAGGTGGGAGCTCACTGCCAAAAGTTGTTCTCTGACCTCCTCAGGTATGCTGTGCCTGCCTCCCTCCCTCCAATCTAAAATAATTGTTTTGTTTTGTTTTGTTTTAAAAATGCTTGGCAAACAGACACAAACTCAGAAGTTTTCATTGGTGTCCCCATGGCCTAGGATAACATTCTAACACCAAATAGTTTGGTGTTGGAGCAAACACCACAAGTCCATAGCAAAGGCCTCTGAAGCACTCACCACCAGGAAGGCCTAAAATAGACAGTGTGTCCCCAGGCCTCACACCAGCCCTCTGAATACCAAACACCGAACATTGACTTTCTACCAGCTCGAAGGGTGCCAGCGAGAAGCCCAACCCGACAGTACCTGGTGACCAAGGGTCTCTGGAACTACTCTTGTCCAAAAGGTCTCCCCGCGGCAGTCACAAAGGGACCCCAGCTTTTGCGACTGAGGAGGGCCAGGCAGGGCGAGGAAAGAGTGTCATGAGCGCCTTCCCCGTGCCTCCTCCCCCAGCCACTGAGATAGCAGCAGCTGGGCCACAGTCATTTCCAAAATTAGCCTGTGAGCCCCAGGTCTGGCCAGGAGACACAGGCGGGGTGGTGGCTGGTGAACCAGCTGGGGACAGCATGCACATATATGGTGGCGGGAGGGGACCTCTCTGGACAAGCATGCCCTCAGCCTTCATCTTGTCCTGGGGCGGGTCACACACACCCAAGATATGGCTTCTGCCAAGGGAAGGAACAGTGGAGGAGTCGTGGAGGACTCTCTACACCAGCCAGGCTGGTGGAAGTCACCAAAGCGCTCTGGTGGCTCCTTGTGACTCTGTAAATAAGCTAAGGTAGACAACCGTGGCCCACAGTGAGCTTCCTGCCAAGGGTTCTAAATTCACTCTAATTCAGCGCTGGGGAGTCTCTCTCTCTCTCTCTCTCTCTCTCTCTCTCTCTCTCTTTCTTTCTCTCATCTCCATTCCACAGGTGGAAACTGAGGTACAAAAGTTAACCACTTGGGGCTGGTGAGAGGGATCAGCAGGTAAAAGCTTGCTGCCAAGCCTGTCCCCAGGGTTTCTGCAAATTGCCCTCTGACCTCCATTTACCCATGTCCCTGGTGTGCACACACATGGAAATGAAGACATGTAATTTAAAACCAGTTTTAGCTTAACCAGCTTGTCTGAGGCACCAGAAAGCCAATGCTTGAACCAGGTAGTATTTATCCCCCTCCTCCCCCCTATTGCCTGATTGTGAACACCAGGCTAAAACCACCATGGCCCAAAGAGTTTGGTCCCAGGCTGGGTGGAGCACAACATAGGACCAGTGCTTAGCCTGTACGTGGGCCTGTCTCAGTTAGGGTTTTACTGCTGTGAACAGACTCCATGACCAAGACAGCACTCATAAGGACATCATTCAACTGGGGCTACCCGAGAGATTCAGAGGTTCAGTCCATTATCATCAAGGCAGGAGCACAGCATCCAGGCAGGCATGGTGCAGGAGGAGCTGAGAGTTCTGCATCTTCATCTGAAGACTTCTAGCAGAATACTGGCTTTCAGGTAGCTAGGATGAGGGTCTTAAAGCACATGCCCACAGTGACACACCCACTCCAACAAGGCCACACCCACTCCAACAAGGCCACACCCACTCCAATAGGGCCACGCCTCCTCCACCTAGTCTAACAAGGCCACACCACTCCCTGAACCAAGCACATACAAACCATCACAGCGCCTGAGCATCAGCTCCAGATGCACCAGAAACTAAGCCTTCAGTACATAGAATGCCTGCGGGTGCACAGGTTCACACAGCCAGCAAGAAACCCAGGTAGAACTCAAATCCAGAACTCTAATAATCAAACATGTTTTTTTTGTTTTTTTGTTTTTTTTTGTTTTTGCTCTCATACATGCATGCATGTATGTGTGCATTGTGCTGTTTTGTGTGAAGGGCAAAGGTTAACTTGGGGTACCCTTCCTCAGGATGTGGTCCATGGTGTTTTTGACCTGAGCTGGCTGCCCAGTAAGCCCCTAACTTTATATTTACGAGCACCAGCCACCATGCCTGGTTTTTTACTTAGGTGATGGGGACAAAACTGAGTCCTGGTACTTAGACAGCAGGCAGTTAATTCCGCAAGGGGCACATCTCCCTTCTTCAGGTTTCTATTGCCGTGATTGGATCACACTTCCATATTGATCTCTCCATCTAAGGAAGTCAGGACAGGAACTCACGCAGGGCAGGAACCTGGAGGCAGAAGCTGATCCAGAGGCCATGGAGGGTGCTGCTTACTGCCTTGCTTTCCATGGCTTGCTCAGCCTGCTTTCTTGTAGAACCCAGGACCACCAGCCCAGGGATGGCTCCACCCACAGTGGGATGGCCCCGCCCACAATGCTGGGGGCCTCCCCCATCAATCCCTAATTAAGAAAAGGCACTACATCTTATGGGGACGTGAACTCAATTGAGGTTGCCCTCTTTCACATAACACTAGACAGCACAACTGACCCCTTGTCAACGTCCCATGCCAACACATCACCCTTCAGCTAGAACCTTTCTTTTCTGGTTTATCCCCCTGATGCCGCATCAGTACTCACATCACAGTATGAAATGTAAATGACTCCAAAAGTTCCACAGTCTTTACAAATTCGAACATATCAGAAGCTCAGCCTTTGAAAAACGTCAAGTCTCTTTAAGAATCCAAAATCCCCTTTAAAAGTTCAAAGTCTCTCAACTGTGGACTCCTGTCGAATGAAAAACAAAGTAGATGCTTTCTAACTTCAAAAGGGAAGGAGCAGGGCACAGTCACAATCTGAACAAAGCAACACAAAACTCCAGAAGTGTAAATAATTCAATGTCCAGTTATCTGGGATTCACAGCGTGTCTTCTAGGCCCGGCTGGCTCCACTCCACTGCTGCTGCTGTCCTTGGTGGTTATCCCATGGGACTGGCGTCTCCAAAATGCTGGGTCTCCTGCTGCACCTGGGCTCTGCCTCCACCAACAACCTCTCCTGGGCCCTCTTCAGGGACTCTAGCCCTGCCACACAGTGCCAAGCCTCAGCTGCCTTCAAATCTCCGACCACCTGGGTGACTATTTTTTTCAAAGTATTTATTTTTATGGATGAGTACACTGTAACTGTATCCAGATGCACCAGAAGAGGGCATTGGATCCCATGACAGATGTTTGTGAGTCACCATGTGGTTGCTAGGAATTGAACTCAGGACCTCTGGAAGTGCAGCCAGTGCTCGTAATTGCTGAACCATCTCTCCAGCCTACCTGGGTGACTCTTACACTACCAGTGCAAGGTACAATTTTGGCCACCGCTAGAACACAGCTTCTGTGTTCTGTCCCTGAAGAAAGACTTTCCAGAAGATTTTGCACATGTCTGTTTAATTCCCTGGTATCTGCAGTAGGTGAGTGTGTGTGTGTGTGTGAGTGTGAGTGTGTGTGAGTGTGAGTGTATGTGTGACAGTGTGTGTGAGTGTGAGTGAGTGTAAGTGTGTGTGTGTGTGTGTGTGTGTGAGTCTCGGGATGACAGGTCACCACGCGAGTGTGAGTGTGTGTGAGTGTGTGTGAGTGTGTGTGAGTGAGTGTGAGTGTGTGTGTGAGTGTGAGTGTGTGTGTGAGTGCGAGTGCGTGTGAGTGAGTGTGAGTGTGTGTGTGAGTGTGTGAGTGTGAGTGTGTGAGTGTGTGAGTGTGAGTGTGTGTGAGTGTGTGAGTGTGAGTGTGTATGAGTGTGTGAGTATGTGTGTGTGAGTGAGTGTGTGTGTGTGTGTGTGTGAGTCTCGGGATGACAGGTCACCACGCTGTGACTGTGGCGCCCACCAAGCTTCTCCGTCCCAGCCTCCAGGCTTCTTTCTGCCTGGGGGGAGAAGAGGAAGAAGAAGATGAATAAATGAACACCCAGAGGCTGCCATGCTGGGCTCCCACAAGGGACTGTCACCCGGAGAGGGGGGTCTCAGTGCTATTTGGTGCCACAGATTCATTAGAGCAGAGTCTAGGGAAGTCCCCATACCTCTGCTAGGCACTGGGACTCCCATAGGGACTTGGTCCCTTCAGAGAGTGAGTTCTGGGTCCACAATATGGTGAAAAATTGTGTATCTCAGTCTCCTGTGTGAGCTCATGGCGCCCCATCTGCTGTTCCCCGCCCCCCACAGGAATATCATCCAGTTGGACACCTCCAGCCTTTTCCATTTGGTCACTCACTAGGGTGTGTGCATGCGTGGACAGAAATGTGTGTGCGTTTGTGGGTTTTTGGGTGTGTTTTATGTGTGTTTGTTTTTTGTGCATGTGTGGGCATGAATGTGTGTGTGTGCGAGTGTCTGTGTGTGTGTCTATGTGTTTTGTGTGGGCATGAACATGTGTGTTTGTGTGTTTTGTGTGTGTTGTGTATGTGTGTATATGTTTTGTGTTTGGTTATTTTGTGGGTGTGTGCATGAACATGTGGGGGTGGGGAATGGGCATGAATGTGTGTGTTTTGTGTGTGTGTTTTATGTGTGTATGTTTTGTGTTTGTGTGTGTGTGCATGAACATGCGGGGGAGACATGAACATGTGTGTTTTGTGTGTGTGTATATTATGTGTGTTGTGGGGGGAGTATGAATGTGTGTTTGTGTATTGTGTGTGTGCGTGCATATGTGTGTGTGTGTGTGTGTGTGTGTGTGTGTGCCTCAGAGGGAGAAGTGACATCACCTGACTTCTATTATTATGGAGTGTTGTTCTCATTAATGTCTGGGTGCATGTATGTGTCCATATGTTACTGTGTGCCCATGTATGTGTGCATGCATATGTATGTGTGTGCACAAGCATGTACATTTAGATAAACAAAGAGTCCCACTCACATATGTGTGACCACATCAGAGGCCAGGATCCTGCGTCATTGCATCAAGAAGGAGAACTGCCTCTCTGAGTCAGACTCCCTCAAAGGGGCCCGTGACCATGGTAGGGATTCAGCGCGTGTTTGGTGAATGACTGTATAATCCCAAGTACCCAGCAAGTGCTCAGTACGTGTTTACAGAAGGAACTGACTACGTGGAACCTGGGCCATGGCGGGCATCTACAGACCTGGTTTCTTATTGCGCTTTCTCTAGCTGTCTGTCTGTCCATCGTCATCCTGTAATCTCCTGGTCCACTCGTGACTCTGAGCATGAATAATCAACAAGATAAAGCCAAAATGTGGAAGAAGAGAATAGGAAATCCCCAGAAGGCAGTGGGTCTGCACTGAGCTCTGAGCATGGGCACAGGCTTTGAAATGAACCCACTCCTGGCTGTGTGCCTCTGAAAAGTAGCCTCAGGGCTCCCCTCTGTGAAATGGGATCCTTACTCCACCGCTGTTGTGGTCTATAGTGGATGCTTAGGGGATGTTTGTTAAATGACTAAACGAACCAAAGTAGGCCTGTAAAGGTTCCTTCCACCATCGGTGCTTCCTGCAGAGAAGCCACCATTAGCTTCTTGGTGGTTGGTAGTGGTTTTGCCCCCTGCCCCGGTGGCTTTGGAGTGTTCTCCTGTTCCTGAGTGGGATATAGCCTTGATTAACTTATCTGGGAAAGAGAGGGTTTACTTAGCTTCTAGGAAACAACGATCTTTGAGGGAAGTTGGGGCAGAAACTCTAGGTAGAAACTGTGGAGGAAAGCGGTTTTCAGGCTCATGCTTAGCTGGCGTTCTCATACAGCTCAGGCCTTCCTGCCTAAGGTTGGTGCTGCCACAGTGGGCTGGGCTTTCCTGAATCAATTACCAATCAAAACAACTCACCTCAGCTATGCCCACGAGCCAGGCTGACCAGGGAAGATTCTCAATCCAGGCTCTCCCAGTCAGAGACTGGGTCCAGACGACAACAAAAGCTACCGAGGGTGCTCTCCTCACCCAGTCCACCCTCCCCTCCCCTCTCCAGTGTTCCTGCTTTCTCTCCACTTCCGCCCATCACTGCCCATCAGGTCTTCACCTCCATGGCAGGGCCACGGCTTCTTCTTGGATCTGACTGAGGGCCATCACAACCAGGCACTCAGCCCTAGTGATGGGTGTCCTGGGATGGGAGGGAGACGGACGGCGCCTACGTGTGTGCTGCCTTACCATCCCTCAAGCAAGAGGATGCTGCTATGGGACAGGACTACACACAGACACAGAAGGTCCCCAGCAATCACTGTTCCTAAGTTTCCAGCTACCCATTCCGGTGTCCCTGCTTCCTGTCACAAGGTCGCAGCTTTCCCAAGGCCAGCTCTGCCTTGACAAGAGAGTGCCATCAGATGGGACTGATGCTCACTTGGTGTGATGGCTGGCTCTTCCTGGTTGTCAACCCAGGAATGGAGGGCACATCTGTGATCCAGAGCTTGAGGCATAGTGGCCATGAAAAGCTTAGGCCCAGGCAAGGTAGTACAGGCCTTTGATGCCAGGAGACTGAGGCAGGTGGTTCTCCAAATTCAAGGCCAGCTTGGGACAGAGCAATTTTCAAATCCTGGAGTGGTGGTACACACCTTTCATTTGGGTCATACGTTCTGCTGGGGGCCTTCATAAGGACACTGGAAGAAGGAAGGCTCTCTCTTCTTCACCGGCTTGTATTTACTTGCCAGCACATCTGTTGGGACCTACTTCATGATTCCAGTTTATACAGAAGACCAGCTGAAGCACCTAACCTCATGGGTCTGAGAAACTACTAGATTCTTGGACTTCCCATCCACATCTGCCCATTGTGGGTTAGTTGAACTGCAGACTGTAAGTCATCATGATAAATCCCCTTAATATAGAGAGACATTCCATAGGTTCTGTGACTCTAGAGAACCTTAAGACACCTGGTCTGACTGCTGAGTCCCAGTGCTGGTCCCAGTTTGTCCTACCTCCCAATATCTGGGGTCCCCATCACATGCCACTAGGCTATCATCTTTCTTCCACATTTTGTTGTCAGTGGGCCATTGATTTCTTTCTGCCTTTTTGTATTTTTTTCAAGGAGTACGTCAGGTGAAGCAATCGCCACCCTGTCCCGGCTCCCTGCCTCTATTGCCTCTGCTCTATTTTTCTCAGATACTGGCTGTGTCCCGCCAGCAAACACATTCCTGTCTCAGACATCCCATCTCCAGCCACTTCCACAGGAAAGGTGAGGGCTCATATGGTCCAATGAACCAGTGTCTGAGCCCCACATCCATTCACCTGACATTTCCCATCCTACAAGGATGTGACCCACCCATCCCATTGGTCTCTGAGAGGATCCCTTGAGTCCTGCACTAAAGCTGCAAACTGGCTTCCTTGTGACATAGCCCCAAGAGTAGGTGCGGGGGACTTGGGAATAGCATTGGGACTGGGCTCAGGGATGTCGCAGGACCACCTTGGCCAACCCCAATTCATTTTCTGGATCTGTATTTGCTACAGTCCTGGAGGGGAGACAGGGTGGGGGAACAGCCTTTACACCAGCATCAAACAGAGCTTTGTAAAAGGTCATGGCCCTGTCCCCAAAGAGAGGACAGCTAAGACTTTCGATGACAGTACCCCAAGCCATGGGGCCAATAAATCTTCCCACGAAAGAAGATCTGATTGGACCATGACAGTGGTCAAGGTCACCCACGAGGTGCCAAGGTGGGTGGAGTCCACTGTCTTCACCATTGCTTCTGCTCCATGCCCAGGTGACCATGGATGACCCTGGTAAACTGTGGCCTGGCAGGCACAGCGCCATCAAAGCTGTGAGCTCACCCTGCACGGAGGGGAAAGAATCGAGTTGCCTGTAGCTGCCCCACTGTGTCCTGTGACTCTGACCTGTGTCAGAGACCCTGGGCAGGTCCCCTTCTGCCAGTCTAGTGGCCACAGGTCCTCTATTTTGGGCTCAGGGTGGTGTGACCTCCAGTAGTAAGATGCCATGCATATGTCTTGGCCTTGTGATTAGGCCACTGCCATCTCAGGGAAGCCAGAGCCCAGGACACTAAACCTAACCTCAGCACTCACGTAGTCTTGCCCAGTCCTAAGCCCAACTTTGCAGAAGCCATCCTCTGGTAAACTGGTAGAGTTCAGCGGGGAGTGATTTTTGTTTCCTTTTGTCCCCAAGGGACCTGTGGCAATGTCTGGAGACACTTTAATTTGTGGGGGGCTTGGGTGCTGGCATCCATGGAGATAACAGAGTGCAATTGAACTTCCCATGGCACCTGATGGTCCCCATGCTGCCTTGCTTGGTCTCTTAGGTTCAGAGGTTTGTATATGTTCTGCCCAGGGAGTGGCTCTGTTGGGAGTGGGTGTGGCCTTGTTGGAGTAGGTGTGTCACTGTGGGTGTGGGCTATAAGACCCTCATCCTAGCTGCCTGGAAATCAGTCTTCACTAGCAGCCTTAAGAGGAAGATGTAGAAATCTCAGCTCCTCCTGCACCATGCCTGCCTGGATGCTGCCATGCTCCCACCTTGATGATGATAGACTGAACCTCTGAACCTATAAACCAGCCCCAATTAAATGTTGTCCTTATAAGAGTTGCCTTGGTCATGGTGTCTGTTCACAGCAGTAAAACCCTAACTAATGCAGAGTGTCAAGGCTCAGAAACTGTCTCCCAGTTCCCATCCCAGGCCTCAGGAAGGGAAGGGCTTTGCAGGAGTGTAGGCTTGGATCTTTTTCTAAACCTATTTTATTTAGGGTTCTTGAGTGCTTCGTCCTCCCTTCTAACCCACTGACTAGAGACTAGAGAGAAAGAAGGTTAATAAGAAAAGGAGGTTGTGGACTAGTTCTTAGGGGCGATTCCACTCTTCCTTGTCAGGATAACAGCATTCCAGACTAATAGCAAACACCAAACACAAATCAGCAGCAGCAGCCTCATCCAGCAGAAACCATAAGGTTCTGTAGAATCAGCACCAAAAGAAGTGGTGAGAATTAACCAGAATACCACAAGAGGTTTTTTGACTTTTTTCTCTCTACAAAGGGAAGACCAGCGAAGACCAGCTAAGAAGTGAGACCAGTGAACTGTTACACATGGCCAGAAAAGGCCAGCAAAGCATTGCATGATGTCACAATGCATGAGCTTCCTTTCACTGTGGGGTTCCATTCATACTCTTCCCAAACATCATGCACTCTCTCAAGTGTCACTCTAGCAAAACATCCTCTCACAAGACAGCTTCCAGAAGAACATCATATGACACAACTGGCTTTCCAAAGAAACCATACATTTCCACTTCACCAGAGCCCCACCTTGCCATAGTCCATTATTGCCTATCATTGTAACTTGACTTTGTTCATGAACTTTGCAGGAAGGGTCCTTATGCTGGTTGGGTTCTGTCAACTTGACACAAGATTGTCATCCAGGAAAAAGGAATCATGATTGAGAAAATGCTCCCATGAAAGTAGTCTATAGACAAGTCTTTTCTTTTTTCTTTCCTTTTCTTTCTTTCTTTCCTTTTCTTTCTTTCTTTCCTTTTCTTTCTTTCTTTCTTTCTTTCTTTCTTTCTTTCTTTCTTTCTTTCTTCTTTTCTTTCTTTCTTTTTTTTTTTTTTTTTGTTGAGACAGGGCTTCTCTGTATAGCCCTGACTGTCCTGGAACTCACTCTGTAGACCAGGCTGGCCTCAAACTCAGAAATCCTCCTGCCTCTGCCTCCCAAGTGCTGGGATCACAGGTGTGTGCCACCACTGCCTGGCTGACAAGTGTTTTCTTGGTTAGTGATTGTTATGGAAGGACCCAGCCCACTGTGGGTGGTGCCACACCTAGGCAGGTGGTCTTGTGTGTATAAGAAAGCAGGCTGAAAAAGCCATGGGTATCAAGCCAATAAACAGGGTTCCTCTGTGGCCTTTGCTTCAGCTCCTGCTCCAGGTTCCTGCCTTAAGTGATACACTGTGATGCATTGTGATACTTTGTGACCTGAGGATTGGAATAAGCCCTCTCCTTTCCACCTTCCTTTCTCTCATGGTGGCTATCAGCAACGGAAAGCAACTAGGACAAGTGCCCTGGGCATGACACCAGAAACTTAGGCAGAAGGGGTTCTCAAATTGTTCACCATGCAGGATACAAGGGTCTGTAGTAGCTGTTCCTGGTTGTCAACTTAACTATATCTGGAATGAACTACAATCCAGAATTGGAAGGCTCCCCTGGGATCCTAATCTGGAGGCTGAGAGATACAAGTTTCTGACCTGGATCTTGGCATGGAGGTCTTGAGGCATAGTGGCTATGAATTCCAGAAGATTAAGACAGGGAGATCTCTGAGTTCAAGGTCATCTGGGATTAAAGGTGTGGTGGCACATACCTTTAATCTGGGCTACACCCTCTACTAGAGACCTACATAAGGACACTGGAAGAAGACAGACTCACTCTCTGTCTCCTTGCCTTGTGGGACTGAGCAACTGCTAGATCCTTGGACTTCCATTCACAACTGCTGCTGAGCATTGTTGGGGAGTTGGACTACAGACTATAAGTCATCAATAAATTCCCTTACCATATAGTGTCTACCCATCCATTCTGTGACTCTAGAGAACCCTGACTAATACAGAGTCTGGACAGTCACAGAAGCACATTGGAAACTGACAAGGAGAGTGGAGAGCTGAGTGGCTGGAGGCAGGACCAGCCTCTCAGGCTGAAACGTGGAAAGCAGGGACCTCAGGTAGAGGACAGTGAGGTTGACAGCTGAAGGGACAACTGACTCAAAGCTACTATGGGGAAGAGACAGCACATCAACCACCTGCTTCTCTTATCCAAAGGCCACCTGAGTAGACTCATTCCTGGGCTGGTCCCAAGGCAGACTCCGAGGAGCCCATTGTTCCAGTCATGTGGGAGGTTCCTGAGTCTCATGTAAGTAACCAGAATGTATACTGGGCAGCTGGAGGAAAGCAAACGGCCGTGAGTGCTCAGGTTACATGACCACTGCTGTGGGTGACCCGAACCTCCACCGTTGTGCTTGATACACATGATGCTTTCCAGGCTTGAACCCGCATGGAGGGACACTCCACCTCAAGTGATAATGTCTTATTAAAGCCTCTCCACATTGCTATTCTTCTAGGCTCTAGACAGTCTGGAGGAAGATATCCTCCGAATGCTACAGATGGGTTCTCCCAGAGTAAAGCAAGTCCAAGACATTATACACACACACACACAGAGAGAGAGAGAGAGGGGGGTAAGGGAGGGAGAGAGAGAGGGACAGAGAGGGGGAGAGGGAGAGGGAGGAGGAGGGAGAGAGACTGTGTTATTCAAAGTGATATGGGTCGAGGTTATTTAAAGGGACTGGCTGGGGATGAGTTGAGTGTCCTTGGAGGGAAGCCAGTTCCCTTTCAAGTCATTACCTAGGGGGTGATGGGATTTCTGTGGCATTCCAGAGGACTAGGAACTCTTCAACTTTCGTCACAGACATGTCAGCTCACACAAGGCCCACAGGACAGTTACACAGACCAGACTAGGGTCTCCTGCCAGCTACTGGCTGAAGAGTTATAAAGTCAGCACTAAGACACTCCAGGGAGGCTCAGTGGTAGCCAGGCCAGTGGTGACTTCCTTTCTTCCCTAATTAGCAAGAGACGGGGCTTTGGAGACGGGGCTTTTCCTGTCCAGCTCAAAGACAGGAAGTACCTAGCTGACCCTGACTGTGGATCCAGCAGATGGACCTGCCCAAGCAGCCAAGGCGCGCAGCTCTGACTTGGAGCAGGGGTGTGCATTGTAAGAGCTACTCTGCATTTCCACGGAGCAGGGGTGTGCATTGTAAGAGCTACTCTGCATTTCCACGGAGCAGTGGCAGTATGTGAGAAAGGAGTTCCCTATACAGGAAGAATATTAGTCAGGGTTCTCCAGAATCACAGAACTTATGGGTAGTATCTACATAGTTAGGGGATTTGTTGATGACTTAGTCTGTGGTCCAACTCACAACAATGGTCAGCAGCTGCTGTGAATGGAAGTCTAAGGATTTAGCAGTTACTCAGTCCCACAAGGCAAGCAGGCGAAGAAGAGAGAAAGTAAATCTTCCTTCTTCCAATGTCCTTATGAAGGTCTCCAAGAGAAGGTGTGGCCCAGATTAAAGGTGTGTGCCAGCACGCCTGGATCTGGGACTTTCTTTGTCCCAGATGACCTTGAATTCAGAGATCTCCCAGTCATAACCTTCTGGGATTTATGGCCACCATGCCTCAAGATCTCTAAGCCAAGATCCAGGTCAGAATTCATTCCAGATATAGTCAAGTTGACAACCGGTAATAGCCACTACAAGAAGGGAACCCAAGTCATCCTGTAAGCAGACTGGGGGTGTGCCACAGTTTTCCACATGCTGCTGGCAGGATGGAACTCTTCATGTTGACCTAGAGCCACATCTTGGAAGGTTTGGGAGGCTCCAAAACCCTGAGCCTGAGCAAGCAGCTGTGCTAGGAGACCAACGGAATCAGCAGCAATGCCTTTCCACTCCTTCATCATCACAGAATCATCCCATATCAATTTCACCCAAAGTCAGGATCCTTTACATTGAGTCACCAATACTACAGTCTTCACTGACAGGCAGGGGTCAGCATGTCTGATTAGGCATCTTTTATACAGATCCTTTTTAGCGTGGTTGATGGGAGCAATTTTCCTACATAGAAAACCAGTTGGGCTGTTGCAGAACTATACCACAGGATGATATGGACAGACTGTGGTACCACACCCATGGCCAGGGATTGGTGATGTGGACTGACTGTGGTACCACACCCAGGGCCAGGGATTGGTGATGTGGACTGACTGTGTGTACCACACCCATGGCCAGGGATTGGTGATGTGGACTGACTGTGTGTACCACACCCATGGCCAGGGATTGGTGATGTGGACCGACTGTATGTACCTCACACAGGACTGGTGATGATACAGACTGTGATGCTCTACCCAGGGCCAATGAGCAGAGGCTTAGAGTAACATATGATCCCACGTGGAAACTGCCTTACCTGCTCCTGAGATGTTGTCAGGGAGCCATCATGGTTATTCCTGCTTGCCAACTTGACTATCTGGAATGAACTACAATCCAGATTGGAGGGCTCACCTGTGATCCAGATCTTGAGGCTGAAAGACGCAAGTTTCTCACCTGGATCTTGGCATGGAGGTCTTGAGGCATAGTGGCCATGAAAAGCTTAGGCCCAGGGAAGGTGCCACATGCCTTGAATCCCAGGGGACTGAGGCCAGGAGATCTCAGAGTTCAAGGTCAGCCTGGGACAAAGCAAATCCCAGATCCAGGCAAGGTGGTACACCTCTAATCTGGGCCACACCTTCTGCTGGAGGCCTATATTGGTCGCAGGAAGAAGGAAGACTCAGTCTTCTTCACCTGCTTGTGCTTACCTGCCAGCACATCTGTTGGAATTTACATCTACAGAAGACCAGGTGAACCAGCCTCATGGGACTGAGCAACTACTAGGTCCTTGTACTTCCCGTCCACAGCTGACCATTGTTGGCATTTACATGGTCCATTTAAACTAAAACACAGCACCTGTCAGGCTCGTTCCTGGGTGTGAGTGTTTGCCACTATGATCCCGTTTTTTCCAAACTGTTCTGAATAGAAAGGAGTCAAAGGCACATTTAAACCAGCTTTTCCTTGGAGTAGTTTTAAAACCCAACTTGTCATGGATAAAGGAGAGGGAGAGAGGGCTGTGCTGGTGTGGCTACTGAACATGGGGACCAGTAAGACTGACGGTGACAGCACAGATGGGATATGCGGAGGCTCGCTGGCATCCCTCGCTCCCACAAGGCCATGCTGGCCAGGGAAGGGAGCTATTTGGCTTTAAATCTAGATCAGCATCCTGAGGGACTGACTCCGAAGGTCATTCTCCAAAGTGCACGGTGGCCAGCTCAGGGTGCAGCACCCTTGATGGCTGTCAATGAGGTAGAAAAGATCAATTTGCAGCAGCCCACCTGCAACACGTTACAAAAGCCACGCGCGTGCCTTGGTTCAGGGTAGTCCACGTGAGGGAAATGAGACGTCAGCCTCGAGCCACCACTCACAGGAGCTCCGTTTTATTGTTTCTGCAACACAAAAGGCTGCTGTCTCTCTTTAAATAACAAACTATACAGATCACAAGAAGCAGAAATACAGATGGTTTCCATGGGAACGCATGTACGGATTCAATAAATAATATAAAATGCTTTTGTGCTAAAATAGAACTCTTGTCTCCTAGTTACAGGTCCATCCGTCTCTGTTACCAGAAGAAGCCAGATCTGCTATTACTTAAAACATAGAAAAATATAATTTAATAACAGAACTGAAAAAAAAAAAACAAGCCAGTGTTGAGTTTATAAACCACATACGATGCATATAACCACAGGGTAGGTAAAAATTCAAGGAAATGGGGGTGGAAATCACAGTTGATAATCAGAATGATGGTTCCATCCCCAAACTGCTGTCAAAGATGTTTTATGTCTAGGGTGAAATTAAAAGGGATGCAGGAAGGACTCAGACTATTAGATACTGGAAACCTAACTCTAGGCTACGGATTTGAATCAGCTGTAAGGAAGTCTTTGCTTCACGAAAGGCAAACACTTTGAACCCAGTCTCTGTGGCTGCTTCTTAATTAAAGGCCATTTAAAATGTGTGGGTTCCTATATCTCGGAAGCATGACATCTCCTGGCTGCTTGTAGGAGCCATAACACGTTTTGCGTCAGGAAACAGCTCAGTTCTTTAGTTTGTTTCTAAGGCAGGGTTTCCCCCAGCCCAGGGTGTTCTGGGACTTGTCATCCTCCTGTCTCAGTGTCTGCGGATCTGAGCTGCTGTGCTGTGTTCTTACTCTTCTAAGTAGACAAAGGGAACCAACAGAGGACATGCTAATGTCCACCAAGGACTGAGGAGAAGAGGCTTTCGACTATTCTTCGTTCCCATAGCAATAAACAAAGGAAAAGAGACCTGAACCAACCAGTGAGGTTAAAGCAAGCAATCCTATTAAGCAACTGAGACTTTCGAGTAAACCTCACTCAAGGAAAGAAAAGATTTCTTTTTAAATTTAAATTATGAAAGTTCCAAGCAGAAATGGAGTCAAACCTGTAGGAAGGCTGGGGTGTCATTCTGGGGGTCACCGGATCTAAGTTGGACAACACGCCCCTCCGCAGCTCAGCGACTAGGTCACTGCTTCCCACTGCCTGGGCTATGCAGCCACAGTGTAGGTGACAGGCTCAGTGTCTGGGATGGACCTTCCAGCAATGTCTGGCCACCTTCATGATGGGAGCAACTTGGCCTCAGGAATGAAAAATCAGTGCAAAACCCCCTGGGAGAGGGGGGATCCTGAGGGAGGGCATGTCCCTTGAGCTTCCCTCATCCCGTCCTTGGTGGGTCATCATGCCAAGTGTGTGGCCTCCGTCAGCCAACCAAGCTGTCTCCCTCTGTCCTTACCCTACCACTGAACCGATGAGTTCCTGTCCTGAGGACCTCTGCCCCTCTGCCACACTGCCCACGGGCGAACTATTCTGGCTGGTGGGGCCTCAGATCAGCTGCTTCTCACAGACACATAGCCAAGGTCAAGGCGACCACTGGAGCTAAATCTTATTAGTTGGCTAACAGTCTGCTGCCCATTGTCCACCCTCTCTGGAGATTAAAACCAGAGCCTTGGACACACAAGGCAAGACCTTGGCCAAGAGCTGCTGCTGTAACCCTTGGTGTTCTGAAAGCAGAGACTTGCTGTGTAGCTCATGCTAGCCGCAAACTCATAAGCCTCCTGCCTCTGCCAATCAGGGCTGGGCTTGTGAGGCTGCAGCATCACTCCCCCAAAGGCCATCATCCGTCCTTCATGGCTGGTTTTACACATACAGTTTGTAATGTCAGCCAATGGGCCCATCAATGTGCACACTCTTGTATCAACAGCAAGGCAGGTTCCTCTGTCGACCACTACAGTGTGACAATTTCCACATTTTTTTTTAAAATAACATTTAATTACGACCCAGAGGAAAAGCAGGGTGCCCCAGGGACAAGAGGGTAGTTTAAATTAAAATAAATAATAAACAAACTGGGGCTTGCCAAAGGTTTTAATTTTGGTATGTGTCACATAGCGGTTTTAAAATAATCTAATATCCTTGGGCTTTGTGCCTTGATTCTTGCTTTATGAAACCGCGGCTATGTAGAGCATAATTGTATAAAACCAGCATCACATGGGTCATCCTCCACCAAGGTAAGTGCTCCAGTCCAGAAACAGAACGCACGGCTCGTCCTGTCAATGGTCTGAGTACAAGAGGCATCTAGGGACTTGCCCGCGTGCTAAGAACTCTCAAACAGCCATCCGCTGGCTTCTCCTTCTACCCTATGGGCCTAGGACACACCCTAGCCACATGCTGGGGTAGAAACATGGCCTCTGAGATGGCCTTAACAGATCCACCACCAGCCCATGTGAATCTCTAGGACTCTGCCAGGGGCCATCTGCCCCCCCTCTTTCCTGTCCTTGAGGGAAATGGGGTCAAGGGGACAAAATGTTTTATTTAGAGTCTGAGGCAGGAGAACTCATAGGAGACCCCACACACCCACACTCACTTCTTTTTCTAAAAGGGAAGGAGCCTTAAAATTAACCTCGGCCAAAATAACACATGATATCTGTGACCGTCTGGTGTGATTTTTGTGCAGGTGCAGGATGCTATTATGGTCCTGTGCCATCTTAAAAGGCTTTGGAAAAGCTACAACCCCATCAGAGATTGTTATGGCTAGCCTAAGACCTGCTGGGGTCAAGCCCCCTCTCAATGTGGAAGGGTGGGGGTGGGGCTCTATATGCCCTAAAGAGGCCAGAGATACAGCCCTTACCCCTACAGGTCTGATTGAGCATGTGTGAGCTGTCCATTCTAACCATGCCTACACAGTAACCACAGTACTTAACTGTGTGTGTGTGTGTGTGTGTGTGTGTGTAACATAGTCTGAATATTAGTCTTTTAAGCAAGCAGGGTGTCCGTACCAGGTGATGCCACATTCTCACCATGGAGGCAATGAGCAGTGGCACTGTTTGTGACCTTGAACCCTGAATGCGTGTGCAGTGAGACAGGCACGGGCTCTCCTAGGTCCCGTGTGCACCTGCAGAGTAAGGGGCCTCTCGGTAAATTATCTTCCAAACTCTCAAAAGGTAATCGCAATTAAAAACCATAGATACAAATAAATAAACATCATATTTTCCCCAGCACAGGAACATAATACACACTGGGAACTGTCAGGAAGATCCAGGACAGAATGCAAAGAATTCTGCTGTCAGGTTTCTTTATGTGCTCGGGAGTTCATCTAGAGACCCAGTACCACCACCTCCAGGGAGCTGGACAAGACCTCAGAGACCTTGCAGGAATTCTCCGTGTGGTGACATGGGGCCCCCAGCATTTATTCAGGGCAGCAGCAGAGAAAACCACCTTTAAGGGTAAGGGGAGCTGGGCAAACTGCTGCCCCTGTCAGAATAACCCAGCACACAGTGCATAAGTGACAGAGGGTGTGGGGCATGCCAGGGTGCACAGGGGACCCCTGAACATTGTCACCCACCAGTGTGAGATCATTGGAAATTATACTCTTGGATACATCCTCAGATGCTCGCCAGGACAAACAGGGGAAGCAGGAAAATCTGTCACAGATCTAACCATCAATGGTGACCCCGAGTTCATGCATGCCATGCATGGGGGGGGGGCACTGTCTGGTGGGTTACCTATGTCCTGCTTGAAGTCCTGATTGTGTCCACCAGAAATGGCCATGATGGATGCCATGGAGTTTCCTAGAGGAGACATCCCTCCTCTTCCCTCTGACTGGCATCTCTGGAAAGAAGCCATCAGAGGCAGGAAGTGCACGTGATGCCCAGGGTCACCTCATCATTTCAGGGACAGCAAGGAGTCAGCTCTGACCTACAGTGACCCTCTATCAAGATCTGGAGCCTCAGCCCCCTCACCTGGGGCAGGCCTAGGACAGGCGACCATAGTCCCAGAGACTGCGCTCCCACCCCAGCTATACCAGACGTAAAAGCTTGAGCGTTCCGGGTCTGTGGATAGCAAAGTGAGAGGGTGCACAGAAAAACGCCCCTGCTTCTTCGGTAATTTGAGTGTGGATAGGCTGGCTCCGAGGATGTCCCAGCTCCCAAAGGGCCGCCCTGGTGTCATGGGCCTCCTCCGCCTGGAACAGTCCAGTGCCCAGAACCACTGTGTGTCAGCCCCGCATGATTCCCCATGGCTCCACTTCACTCCTGGGCTGAAGAGCCGGGGGTGGGGGATGCCCTCCTTCAGGCCCTGCTTGCTCTGTGGTTCAGAGGCCACTGCTATTTCTGTGACACAGCGGTGGCTTGGAGAACTCCAGAATGGTGGCACGCGGTTTGTTGAGGAACTTGGGGGCACGGCGCAGCAGTCTCTGGGCCTCATTGAAGGTGCACGTCAGCTCCTTCAGCCACTGTGCAAACTCGGGGTCACTCTGCACAGAGATGGAGGTGAGAATTGGGGTGTGACTGCTCAGCTGCCAACAGTGTCTACAAATGGAGTCTGACACTGGACACATGCTGCCTGCACTGAAGCCTGACCCCTACCTTCAGGTCCCCTGGAACCTGGTGAGACTGAGGGACAGACAGCTCTGAGCTCTTCCAGTGGAGTTCCTCACTGTATCTACTGTCTTAATCTAGTTGGAGATTTTTTCTCTGGGTCCTAAAACCACAGCCTATAGAGTAATAGTTGTGGCAGGGGATCTGATACTTTGAAATGACCTCTCACAGGTCTAAGACGGTTACAGTTACTTAGGGAGGGTGATCAGTGCAGGGGAAGCTAAGTCAGGAGAGACCGCAGTTCCTGGCCATCCGGGACTACATAGCAAGACCCCGTCTCAACAACAGGCTAAAGGGAGACATCGTTCTACAGGCTTCTCTGCCTCTGCTCTATGTAAACATGTGGTGTGTACATGCCTCAGTACACCTGTGAGAGAGACAAGGGGAAGCTTGGGGACAGTGGCCAGAGCCATGGCCAGAGGATGTCAATAAGAACTTACATCGAATAATCCTGCAGAGACTTGATGCACCAGGGTGGGGGGGAGACATCCTCTCAGAAGTGAAGGGGCAAGGGGATGGGGGGGAACCCTGTAAG
The DNA here is from genome assembly GCF_947179515.1 of Apodemus sylvaticus. Lineage (NCBI taxonomy): Eukaryota > Metazoa > Chordata > Mammalia > Rodentia > Muridae > Apodemus > Apodemus sylvaticus. The sequence continues at coordinate 56,215,869 of NC_067493.1, read as the reverse complement.
GGGGTCTGGGGGACAGCATTTGGGATGTGAATGAATTCATTAAACAGCCTTACCTCGCATTGCAAGACAAATTGCTTCCCTCCCTTTATCCTGAGTAAAATGCACTTCCTGTCTTTAATCTGGGTCTCCTCCACAGACGTGATCTGTTCCATGGTCAGGAGATTTTGCTAAACACAAATAGTCAACGGTTACTTTGGTATTTGGTGAGCTCTTGGGATAGATCAAAGAGTGAATTTTCAAAAGCAAATGGCATTACTTTTTCTTTCTTGCCCAATAGTCTACAGATAAGGAGAATGGCCACAATGACATAAAAAACAAGTTCAAGGAGCAGGAGAGATGGCTCCGTGGCTAAGAGCACCAACTGCTCTTCCTGAAGGTTCTGAGTTCAAATCCCCGCAACCACATGGTGGCTCACAACCATCTGTAATGAGATCTGACTCCCTTTTCTAGAGTGTCTGAAGACAGCTACAGTGTACTTATATATAATAAATAAATCTTAAAAAAAAAAAGTTCAAAATGAAACACCAGGAAAGCCACACTTCTGTGAGGGCCCACGGCCGGGCATTGTAGATGAGTGTCAGTCTGGCCAACTGTGAATGTGCAGGACCATGTCACAGGTCACAGGAGCATCTGCCACTGTCCAGCCATTATCAGAACAGTGAGCATGGTAGGTGACAGCTGGGGCAGGGAGATGGGCTAAGACACTATGGCTATCTTGATCCATGTCCAAAAGACCTAAATGCAAGTGACATCCTTATAGGATTCTCACAGGAATCTACTGGGATGGCTCCACAGGGGGCCACCATGCACTGTCTTCCTCACAGGGGTTGTGAGGGTTGGTTGTTTATATTTTACATAAATTCTAGAAAAATCTGCAGTGAATAAGCATTGTAAGAACCTCCCATGCTCTCTATGCCTCTGTTCATTCTGACAGGTCTACCTCAGAGACTGCCCAGCTTCACACAGAACTGTGAATGGAGCAAGAGAGGGACCGACAAAGAGAGACAGGGACAGAGACATAGCAGCAGAGAGAGACAGAGAGACAGAAACAGAGACAGAGACAAAGAGGCAAAGGCAGAAAGAGACAGAAACAGAGAGACAGACAGAAAGACAGATAGCATACAGAGACAGAGAGACAGTGAGAGAAGCACAGAGACAAAAGAGTGACTGAGACAGACAGAAATAGACAGAGACAGAGATACAAAGACAGACAGAGACAAAGAGGTAGAGAGAGACAGAGAGACAGAAAGACAGAGACAGTGAGAGATGCACAGATGCAAGAGAGAGAGGCTGAGACAGAGAGACAGAAAAAGGCAGAGAGACAGAGACAAAGAAAGACAGAAAAACAGACAAAGAAGCAGAGAGAGACAGAGAGATAGACAGAAAGACAGACCAGAGACAGAGACAGTGAGAGAGACAGCAAGGGACATGCAGACTCCATTACAAGAGACAGTTTTGTTGTGCCCTCCTCCGTGAGGCTTGTAGAATACTGCCTGCTCAGGCTGGAGGGAAACCCTTCAACACCTGCCAGTGTGGAGCTGCATCGTGGGGCACCCACAAGACACCCGACTTTAATTTCACAGGGCCTCCTGGTACAGCAGGGAGGTGGCCACACGCCGTCGCCACCATTCACAATTACCCTGGATTCACCAGCAGTTATCAAAAACCATGGCTCCAAGTCAGGATAAAGGAGTTTTATCCTGCTTGGTTGCATGGACTAGAGCACTGCTGAGCCTCAGTCCAGCTTGCCAATATGTACAAACCATGTCCTGACCCTGGTACCACACCTACACTCACAGCATGGAACCCCGCCCCTCCTCCCTGCACCATCCACCCAGGGGGACTCCTTCTCAGGCCTCTCACATGGTGACTGTTTAATAAAACAGCCTGACTACCTTTGCTAACAATAACTTGAGAAAGGTTCCGAGGGACGGTGGAATTTGCCTACAGATTTCCAGCAGGGTGCAGACTGCATGGGTTGGTGTCCTAGCCACCCTACATAGAGCCCACTGGTGACACTTCGTGTAATCTGACCTGAGGAGAGACTGAGAGAGCACAGGCTGACCTGAGTCTGCATCCCTCCCCACCCACAGTGCTGGCTGTGACCTTGGCTACCCTAGATTCCTCCCAATGAATCCAGTGTTAGACCCTGGAAACCACTAAACCAGTGAGTTTGTTTACAGTCCCTAGCCTTGGATAAGTACAGTAATCATGGGAGCTCTGAGACTTTCTGTGTTTCCAGCTTCATAGATAGGACACCCATTCCTCCCTCCAGCCTCCATTTGCACTCTTCCCCGCCCCCCCCCCCAAGGCTGCCAGACTTGGACTCAGTCTTTCAAATGACACCTGCATCTTATTCTAAGAAGGGACTCAACTTAGATGCCAGCAACCCTTGTTTCTCTGACATTAGGAGACGTTGGATATAAAGCAGTATGAGGGAGTTGCTGCACGCCAAGGCTGTGCAGGGCCCACCCCTGGGACTTACCCGAGACTCGCCCTCTCCTCTCCATTCCAGTCTGTTGGGGAACAGGTAAAAATAACGTCTTTGCCACTGCGTGAGAAAGGGGTTCCCCAGCTTCAGCATGTACCCGTGCATGATGCAGTCCTTCCCCATCGCATAATCTGAGGGTAAGGATACAATGTTGCTTTAGTGCCACTAAAACAGGCTCTGGGGCTGGAGAATGGGCAGGGGTCTCTACAAAGTAACTCATCTGAGGGTAAGGATACAATGTTGCTTTAGTGCCACTAAAACAGGCTCTTGGCCTGTAGAATGGGCAGGGGTCTCTACAAAGTAACTCATCTGAGGGTAAGGACAGAATGTTACTTTAGGGCCACTAAAACAGGCTCTGGGGCTGGAGAACCTGCACAGGTCTCTACAAAGTAACTCATTTTGAACACTGGGACTGGAGAACCTACACAGGTCTACAGAGTAACTCATTTTGAACACCATTATCTCAGTTTTTGGACCCATAGGACCTGGGAGTTCAGAAGGCCCCAGGCTCTTGGTATTGAATCTGCAATACCGACTGAGAATTCTGACAGGGTTTGTCCCCAATCCATCTTTTTTTTTTAACCTATATGTATAATAATAACTACTAAATAACAGAGACTGTTTAATTGTGAAATCTCTCCAAAGTCTCATTGCTACTGGAGGGGCCTTTCCCTCCATCCACTTTCATCCTGTGAATTGTTCTGAAGCCAGACCTTTTCTCTTCAAGGTTAAGGTAGCAGCCACAGCAGACTCACCCTCAGCTCGCTGAAGCAGCCCAGACCAACGCTGGGCACTGACTGTGTCTCTAAGTTGGTGCATTCTTTAAGGAAAACATTAATCAAAGCCTTGGTGGTTTATTAAAATCACTCACTCAACCATTGATATGACCATGGTGCCACAGGGGCTAGGCATAGGGCTATGCTTTGTGGGTGCCAGGAATAATAAATAAAAAGAGATAAAACTCACCCACCCCTGGGAGCTTACTCTCTGGAGAGAGTCCGATCACCCTCAAGAGGTTGAGACCCACGTGTCCCCCGAGATGGAGAGAAAGCAAAGGACAGCAGAGACAGGCAGGGGTTGGGGTGCACAGAGCTGTCCTTCTGACACAGGCTTGCATTCCCGAGCAGACTTAAATGCACTTGTTACTATGTTTGTCCTGGACACCAACTGGTGCCTGCACTGTACGCTCCTGTCACAAAGGCTTTTGGAATCTCCACAGATCTGTTCCTGACTCTGTGATGCGATGCACTATCTCCAAGGACTAAATTTTTAAGCCTGCTCCCAAGGTTCCAGGGCGGGGGGTACCCCGGAACTGAGACAGCACTGTCTCCCTCAGTGGGCACTTCCATCCACCTATTGACTCCAATCCACATAAAACCCAAGCTGGGTGTGTTCTTTCCTCTGCCAGGAATGACAGGGGCGACACAGCATTTTACCTTCCTCTTGACCAAGCTGTTTATTTTTAGCCTTCTTCCTGGCCTCGATTTTATCGGTGTCAGCATTGACAGCATCGTAGATGGTCTCCACCACTTCCTGCTGCCAGCGCTCAGAGATCACCAGCGGGAAGTTCTTATAGAGGTCCTGGTCACAGTCCAACAGCTGGATGTGTAAGGAAAGAAGAGGCTATGCTCTAGTATCTTCCCAGATGCAGGGCAGCCAGCACCATGGCCACAGGACCCCACCATGACCACATTCACGGAAGGCTTCACCATGGCTCCCAGCCATGCAGCCCAGGCCTGGCCTTCAATAGCATCAAGTATTTTTGCCAATGAAAATGAACATATGCTGATTTAAATTTTTTTTTTAATTTTTGTTTGTATGTGTATGTGGTATATCTATTCCAGTGTGTGTAAATGTATATGGAAGTACATGTGTATGTATGTGTATGTACACATATATGTATGCATGTGCATGAGAATATATGTGTGTAAATGTGTGAGAATGTGTGTATGTGCATATATATGTATATCTGTGCATGTATGTGTGCAAGTGTGTGCATGTACATGTGTATATATGTGAGTATATTGTGTTGTGCATGTGCACATGGATGAGAATGTGTGTAGGTGTACATGCACATGAGTGTATGTATCTATGTGTGTGTGTGTATAGGCCAGAGATTGGCACTGGTGTCTTCCATGTTTTTTTACCTATTTATATAGAGAACAGAATCTCTTGCTGAATCTGGGTGAGTAGCAACTGAGTTAACCAGCTGGTTAGCAAAACCCAGACTTCCTCTTGTCTCTGCCTCCCCGACTCCCCAGTGCTATGTAACAAGTATGCACCAGCACACCAAAGTCTTACACATGTGCTCGAGCTCTGAACTCAGATGCTCATGTACAGAAAGCATGTTGCTGACTGCATAACTTCCCAGCCCCACATGCTGGCTTTATTTAGAAATAATAATAGATTTTGATAGCCAAGTAGACTTTCAGCTGTAGGTTCTGTATTTGTAAAAATGGGGACGTGGGTCTGCATAGTGTTCAGAATCTTGATAAGGGAGAAAAGTCAGGCTGGCTGACCAGCCTCCTCAAACAATCTGAAAAGGAGGGAAAGCTTGCTGTAGGATGGCTCTGCCAGTATCTCACAAACCCAACTCACCCAGCACGTGAATGGCTGTTTAAATACCAGTGTCACAGAGTGCAGGCGCTTGGCCTCCAAGAGCTGAAGTCACTCGAAGGTCTCTGTCCCACCCTCTGAAGCAGGCTTCACTGGGAAGCCAGGAGAATTCAGTGACTTTACAGCTCAAACCCTGGTAATGGGAACTGCATCTGCTGGAACAACCATTCTGAGACCAGTCCTCCTCCTGCATCTGGGAGACAGAAGACTGACTGGGAGAGCAGCAGGCAGGCTGTTTAGAAGGCAAAGGGGAGGCTGAGCTTCTGAAGGGAGCAGAACTTACCCCACATCCATTCGAATGACCAAATTAAGCCCAGAGCAGAAGTCCTCATTTGTTCTAAGCATGACAAGAGGCATGGGTATGTATGTATGTATGTATGTATGTATATGCATATGTATGTAATCCATATATACATGTTTGTGTGTGCATGCAGGTACGTACACATGTTTATGGGAACATACATATGTGTATATATGTATGCATACCTATTTGTGTATGCATGCATGTATACATTTGTGAGAAGACATGTATATGTACATATGTATGTATACCTGTTTGTGTGTGCATGCATGTATCTGTGCATGCCTATGTACATGTTTGTGTGTATACATGCATATATGTGCACATGCCTGTGTACACGTCTGTATGTATGTATGTGCTCTCTGGGCACCCCTAGGGTGGCAGAGCCTAGGAAGTCCCTGGCCAGAGTGTACACGCATACTATGCATTCCCAAAACTACCACCACTGTTTACAGACACATGGTCTCACCTCCTGTAATTTTTGGAAGTTCGTGTATGTGCTTTGCCCAGGCTGTTAATAATGAACTAGACCAGCAGGGCAGGATACACCTGTGACTGAAGCAAAGAGGGATTTCTCATTCAAAGCCAGCCTGGGTTACATGCCAAGTTTGATGGCAGCCTGGAATATATCTCAAATTAAAAAGCAAAAAACAAACAAACAAAAAACTGAGGAAGAAATAAATTAGGAGAGGGGAATTTATGTTGCTATGAGATCATGAAAATTTTCCTTTAAGAAGAAAAAAATATCAAAAAGCCCACCCAAAAATGAGCAACCACATCTTTCCAGCTGTTTTAAATCATAAAGTATGGAGTTCTTTCCAGCTCCCTCCCTGGCCGTGGCTCTGGCTCACACTGACCTCCCTGCCCCCCAGCCCCGCCCCCATCCACAATGCTCTTTCCAAACCCACAATATAGAAGATGCTAGCTGGTTAAGCACTGACTGTAAGCCTGGTGGTTTAACCACCACCAGTACACTGGTGAGGAAACTGAGGCTCGTGGCTCACGCTTATCAACCGAGAAGCATCATCTTTGAGCCCTGTCTTGCCTCTAGCGCCTTTGACAGGCAGCCTTACATCTGACGGGGAAAAATGTTTGGATGGATCTGGAAGTGGACCGACCTTTCTGCAGCACTACCATGTGCGGTACCTGCACACCCAACGTGCCAGTTTTGAGAGGCTTAGGGGAGCCCACTGGCCTCCCGCCGCCCAAGGTCACTGATTCAAGCCTCACAAAAGTGGATCTGAGTTGGTCGTCAACGTGGCTGTGGGCTCTTTGTCCAACACAGGCTCCGTACTGGGGGTCTACCTGTAACACCCTGTGATTTCCTGGGGTCAGCCTCTTCCCCTGAGCACAGCTGCTTTCGGGCTCACATCTGCTTCTCTCTGGCATCGGCTCCTCCCATTTTCATGCTCCTCCCATTTCCCATGCTCCTCCCACTTCCCTCCAGCCTCTGCCTCCACTTCACCCCCACACTCCTGCTCTGGGAGTCCCTGTGACAGCAGCTGGTCAGACTCGCCCATGGCACCTGCAGGTCTCTCTCCAGGCAGCAGGTGTGAGGCTGACATTCGGAACCACGGCCTGCTGCTGGAGGGGACACTTTTAGTCAAGAAAGTGACTGCGCTTGAGGGATTACACTCAAGCAGCAGAGAAGAGCCAGGTCTGGGATAAGCCACCAGAGTCAGGGGCAGATGACAGGCTGTCAGGAAGGCGGGCGGTGACCTGCTGGCTGGGGATTTTGAAGATGGTAATTTCCCCTCATGACTCACTCCCTGTGAGTGTGTCTTGTCTCCACTTGGAAAACCAGAGTCATGCACCAGTGTCTGGAGAATGCAGGGGATGATACTAAGACCACAGCCAGTTCATCCTTGATTGACAAGGACAAAGACTCCTGCTGTCCACACAGGTCTCCTGACACAGGCGACTCCTGCTGTCCACACAGGTCTCCTGACACAGGGAGACCCTAGACTTGGAAGCATGAAGGCCACTCATTCTTCTGTTCTGGGTGGAATGTTCTCCCACTTTCAAGTTGGATTTCCACGGCAAATGCCGCATGTCAGTCATAGCGACTTGAGCCCTCCCTCTGCCTCTTAGCAGCATGAAATGATTGAAAGAGAGGGCACAGCTGAGGCTAAACTAAATGGATTCCTTCTCCTCAAGGCAGGAGGAGTGGGTGGTCTGTGACCACAGCATTGGGAAGGCTGAGGAGAACCTGGGGTTCAAGGCCCACTATGCTCCAGAGTGAGGCCAGAGGCCGAGGCTGTAGCTCCATCCCAGTAGTGTGCTTGCTGAGCAGGTGCGAAGGCTAGACCCTAGCCAACTCCACACACAGTGGTTCGAAGCAGAAACCCCAAACCCGGAAGAGCGTGTACCTTAATGCCTTTGGTGTCTTCTTCATCAAACGAGCCGATATCGAAGGCATCTGCAGCGTTGACCTCTCCCCGAGGAGGGATGAGGGGTGGCGGGTACTACGAGATGCAACGAGTAGGTAAGACCCACTTACCAGCTAACCTGTATGTCCCAGCCCAAGACTACAGTCTATAAAAAGAACACAGTCCGGCCTTCAGAAAGCGCATGCCCAGAAAGTTCAGCCCACCCAGAGCTCCACAAGCCGGCCCTCATCAGTGCTGGCTGTCCGGGGGTTGGAACATGACAGGGTAGGCAGACAGTCCCCCCTCCCCATGGAAATGGCTATTACTCTGCAGCAGCAGGCGTCACACAGAAACACATCTTAAAAATTCAACCAGGGTGTTCCCTGTACCAAAGAGAATACAGCAGAGCTTAAAACAAGGGAGAGAGGGAAGGGGTGTGGCTCCCTGGGGAAGGGTGTGCTTAGTGGGGGACATGCCTGGGTTTCCGCTCCAGCATTAAATAAATAAATAACTAGTTTTTAAAATGAGGAAGGGGTGGTATGGAGCCAGCAAGCATCGACGTTCAGTCAGATGTTCCTTGCACGTGTGAGTCTGACTCTACACGCATCTCAGTTATCCGGAGGATTGCTGTGTTATGCCTTCTATTCATTTGTTGAGAGGAGATCGCCAAAAATTTTATATGGTTGACCCTCAGCACCTGCAGAGGACTTGTCCAGGCCGTGGCTTGGCTACAAGGTCTACAGGCAAGCAGCAAGGATTTGCACAGAGCCTAAACACACCCTCTGTAGACGTTAATCTCTGGGTGACAGTGTAAATGCCCTGCAGAGAGTGCTCAGCCTGGGCTGTTGTGACACTGGTGACCAGGGCGGAGTCCACATGTGTTCAGCACACCTGTGGGGTTTTTTTTCCCTGAATATTTTCCACCCATAGCTGGCTGAACCACAGATGCAAAACTAAGGAACTATATGGTCTATGTAGTTCCTTAGGTCTATATGAAACTAAGGTGTATATGAAGAAAATGAGGAAGAGGAGCCTCCCCTGTGGGAGTCCCCTGCCCCCCCCCCCATGGATGTCCCTAAGTCCAGGCAGAGCATGTTGACATGGCAGGATTGGCGTGGGCGGGGACTCTGGAGGGACAGGGTCAGGAAGCCAGCAGTGGAGAGACACAGCGAGCGAGCTCAGAGGGCGGGAGAGATACCTTCCGTAAGTACACGTGCTGCCAGTCAATGCCCTTGAAGAAGATGTGCTCCTTCAACTCTTGTGCCCTGGGGAAGAGGAGAGAGAGTGAGTCCTGAGCACGGGTGCTGCTGTGCCAAACTGGCTCCCACGGGAACATTCCAGCTCATTCAGAAACAGAGCCGGGCAGTGGTGTCGCACGCCTTTAATCCCAGCACTCTGGGAGGCAAAGGCAGGCAGATTTCTGAGTTCGAGGCCAGCCTGGTCTACAGAGTGAGTTCCAGGACAGCCAGGGCTACACAGAGAAACCCTTTCTTGAATAAAACAAAACAAAACAACAACAACAACAACAACAAAACAACAACCCTCCCCCCCCCACACACACACAAAGAAACCAAGAGCAGGCTAGAAAACGACTCAGGAGGTGAAGCGCTTACAGTGTGAGCAGGGGGACCTGATCAGGATCCCTGGCTCCCATGTCAATGTCATACTGGCATGGTAACAAGAGGCGGAGACCAGGGTGCCACAGGGCATACAGCTAGCTAGACCCAATCAGGAAGCTCTGTGGTCTAGGGAGAAACCTGCCTCAGGATACAAGGTATAGATCCATCAAGAAAGACACCCATCAATCTTGGGTACACACACACACACACACACAGAGTTGCATGCATATGTATACATACACAGAGAGTCACAGGTACACGGACACAGTCACATGCACATGTACACAAAGAGACAGAAAGAGAATTGCATGCACATGTACACATACACATATGCATAGTGTGTGTTTGCATGTGTGTGTCCATGTGCATGCCACTCTGTGTGCAGGTATTTGTGCATGTGCGTGTATCATTTGCATACAACTCTGTGTTAATGAGTATGTGTATTTATACATGTGTGTGTACATGTGCATGCAACTCTGTGTGTGTGTGTGTACTTGCACATGTGTGTGTCTATGTGCATGCAACACTGTGTGTATGCATGTGCATGCAACTGTGTGTGAGTGTATGTGTGTACTTGTGCATGGAATTCTGTGTGTGTACTTGTGAATGTGTGTGTATACATGTGCATCTAACTCTGTCTGTGTATACATGTACATGCATCTGTGTGCATGTGTGTGTCTGTCAGAAACCATAGAGAGCACTGCAGTGATTGGAGACATCAACACTGGGCCTGGGAAGATGTCTTGTTTGCCCAGATGTATACTGCAGCTTAAGACAGGCTGGCAGTTCCCACAGACACACACATGTACATCTGTACTGTGTAGCTGCATGCAACAACAGTTTGAAGAAGAGCAAGAGGATCATGTTAAAGTATCTCCACAAATGTCAATCAGCTGTGATGGACAGAATTACAGAAAAAGGGAGTGATCTTGAAGCCTCTGGCACTGACTTAGATGGAAACTCCACAGTATGTGTACCCCCACACCCCAACCGACTGAATAAACAAACTCCTTGAATGTCAGGATGAAGGCTGAGGTCACACAGTAGAGGTCACATGCTGACTCCTGGTCTCTTTGCAATGGCTGCTGTGGACTGGTCCTCAGCAGTGCCCTGACCCAAGCACCCAGGCTCCAGATCTTGCAGCTTTGAGCACTCACTCAGAATACCCCTCAGAGCTATTCTTTCCAACCCCTTCTCCACCCCCAGAGACTCCTTTGCTCTCCTTAGCCAAAGCAGTATGGTTCCCCTCCAAGCCCGCCCTCCCTCTGAGGCCTCTCACATGCAATGCTCTGACCCAGGACTGCCTCTCTTCTCAGGCTGGTGCTCAGTGTACCACCTCCAGCACACTGCTGTGTCTGTTTCCCTCTCAGATCCTCCCAGACCTGAATCATTAACAAATCCTGAGCTGATGAAGGACCAGGCAAGGCTGGTACCTATGTCCTCAGCAACAACATTCTAGGGGCCTTGTCTGGTTCCTGTCTGCACCTCCTGCTGTCTATACACAGCAGGCTGAACATGCAACAGGCAGACTAGCAAGAGAGCTGGAATCTGGCCTGGCTTTTTCCCTTCCATGATGTCACGGGAAATGCTGGGTGAAGCACAGAGACACATGCCCGTCAGAGACGCAAGCAAGAGGGGCTGTGCAGAGATAGATGGGAGTGGACAGAGGAATCTGCAACGCCAGCAGGTGGCAGAGCAACTGTCTTGGTATGGATGCAGCATGTACTGACCTCCAGACTTGTGTGCACATGTATATATGTGTGTGCATGCGCTGTGTGAGCATGTATGCTTGTGCATGTGTGTATGCGTTGTGTATGTGTGTGCATGCATGAGCACGTGCGTGTGAGCATGTATGCATGTGTATGTGTGTGTGTGCATGTGTGTGCACACATCAGGGTTGGAATTCTTTAAGAAGACACACACATGCATCTACACGCACCCTTACACCAAACCTTGCCCTAACTCCTGAATCCTCAAGTCCTCACAACTGTGTATTCAAATAGGAGGGAAAGCCCTGGAAGGTTTGACATTTGAACAACCAAAATTGCCAAAAAGCTTTTAAGAAAACAAAAACAAAATCAATAGATGAGTTAGGGATCTAAATGATCAGAGACTGAAATAGGGAATCAAAGGGAAGAGACCGTTGACATAGGAGATCAGGTGCACAAAGGACCGTTCCGCCAATCATAATAGGAACAGGGTGGGGTGGGGGTAGATGGCGCCTGTCTCCTGAGCTGAGCAGCACCAGCCTTGGAGAAGCCCCAGGCATCAGGAGCAGTGCTGTCAGCATAAAGCTGCAGACTCAGATTCAGATGCCTCTGCACAACTGCAAGATTAGGCTGGTTTGAAGGCTCCTCTCTAAGGAGTGACTGCTTGGGAACACATTGTGGCTAAAAGGTGGGGGCCAGGAAAGAGGAGGACTCAGGTCAGGTAAACAGCAGAACCAGGAGACAGGAAGAGACAGGGGCTGCGCCCAGTTCTCACAGAATGTGGTAGGAAAAATGAAACCCTCCTTTCTTTCTTTCCCTTTCTCTCTCTCCCTCCCCTCTCTCCTCCTTTCTCTCTTCCCCCCTCCTCCTTTCCTTCCCTCTCCTTCCCTCTCCCTCCTTCCCTCCCCTACTCCTTCTTCCTTTCCTCCAGCCTTTCTCCCCTCCTCTCCCTCTTCCCACACCCCCTCCCCTTCTCCCATCTTCCTCCCTCCCCTCCCCAGCTGTTTGAACACTGGTTTTCCAGCTGGCAATACTGGGGGTGGGGGGAGAGGCTGAAGATTTTAGCAAGTGGGGCTTGATTCCAAGTAAAGATTTACTTTGAAGAAAATCCCCCTGTTCCCCATCTCTGCTTCCTGCTCTGAGGTACAAGCCCACCCTCCTAGCCCTCCCTATGCCACCTTCAGAGGTATAACCCCGCCCACACCACCTACTGACCTACAAGCCCCGCCCACACCACCTACTGAGAACTGGCCCCTGCTTTGACTTCAGACCCCTCTGAAACCTTAACAGAAGCAAACATCTCCTCCCTGAGGGCATTTCCATCTGGTGTTGTAAAGGCAACAGGATGGACAACCAACCAACTCTCCACCCCACCCCTCCCCCCAGGGGATGATGAGGGCTCCTAGTGAGGACTTGATACAAGAGACCAGCCTTTTCCTTTGGAGTGGAGACTCTGAAAGATGGCCCACCCTCCTCCTCCGCAGCCCAGCCGCTGGCTCACGTCCCGCTGCAGCAGACCCTCCAAGAGGGACCTCAGCTCAGGGGAGAAGGCATCTGGAAGCTGCACGTTCTAGGAAGAGAAGAAACAAACTTCACCGGTCCATCCTAAGACAATGGCCTCATACCCAAGCCAAGACTGCCCTTTAGGAAAGGGACGAATCAAATTCACAACAGATTAATATTAAACTTCATGTGGTTAGTGATTAGTTTTGGCAGGTCTAAAGAGCCTGCAGTCCTGACCTCCTCTGTACAGGAGTCATCTCTTCATTTAACTGGGGGCATGTCTGTGCCCCCACCATCTGCATCTCAACATTCATTTACAACTCTCATCTTTTGCCCTGGTGCATATTTCTGCTTGTTTCTTTTCCTTTCAAAATTTCCACTAGGAACGGTTATCTTCATACATTATAATCCCAACACTTCATGTTACATATGTGATATTTTACGTGTTGCATAATATGTTTTATAATATTTTGTCTTACATATTGTTTTATAATATTCTTTATACTATGTATTACATGGTTTTGTATCTGTTTTGTATTTGTCTTCCACCTGTGGTGTCTTCATTGGCTTTTTGCTGCACACATCCCATGGCCTCTGAGGATTTCCCTATCCTCACCAGACATTTTGTAGCTCTACTGCTATTATATTTTTTTTTCAGGACAGGGTTTCTCTGTGTAGCCCTGGCTGTCCTAGAACTCACTCTGTAGACCGGGCTGGCCTCAAATTCAGAAATCTGCCTGCCTCTGCCTCCCAAGTGCTGGGATTACAGGCGTGCGCCACCACTGCCCAGCTATACTGCTATTACAGATGCAGCAACTGCATCCAGGTTTTGTGGGGGTTCTGGGAATCAGAACACAGGGCCTAGGTCTGTGCGGCAAGCTCTTTATCCACAGGGCCATCTCTCCAAGCCTGTAGTATCTTATGCTATTCTATGGCACATTTATGGGACTCGGAAACTTTCCATAATGGTCTTACCACGGTCAGGGTCATGCGGTCTATCTCATGCTTGTCTTTGGTTTTATGTTGCCTGAAAGGGCTGTGGCTGTAGAGATAAGAGACAGTTCTATTAAGAACATGGCTTTGATAACCAGCACAGGCGCTGACCAACATTTGGGTAAAATCAGATACATCTACGTTCAGAGATCGCAAACACTTGCCATTTCTGGAAACAAAACCTAGCCACAGAATAGACTGGGTCCTGAACGAGCCAGACATGCCGTCGGTCCTCGCTGCATTGTCTGTGACATTGTGGCAGTAGGAGAGGCTGCTTCTACTAAAATCACCAGGGAACACAGGCCCCAGGCAGCCATGTGCACCAAGGGTGAGAGCTGTCTTAGCTACAGTGCATGCAGACTTCTGCAGTCTGGCTCCTAGAATAGCCTGGATCGTACCAAAGAGTCCCCAGGTGAGTATGGGTCAGCCTAGAGGCCCTGTGCCCACCATAAACACAGCCTCAGTGACAAAGAGTCCCCAGGTCAGTGTGGGTCAGCCTAGAGGCCCCACGCCCACCATAAACACAGCCTCAGTGACAAAAGGTCCCCATGTCAGTGTGGGTCAGCCTAGAGGCCCTGCGCCCACCATAAACACAGCCTCAGTGACAAAGGTCACACCACTAGGCCCAGATTTTTTCGCCCAGGAGGAGTCAGGAAAGCTGGGGTCGACTGTGGCCTGACCACACAGACCTTTCATAACCGCACCCACCTGCAGACAAGGCTTGGCTGCATGTCTCACCGAGTGTGAGAAACCAAGACTGTGGCAGTAGACAGCAGGTGCCAAGCACGGCAGGCAGTCGGTTGTCAGGTAAGAGCCCAGTCCTGCTTGGTAAGCCTGAGAAGGACTCCTCTTGGCTGTGTTATTTATATTTCTTTCTCTTACCTTTTAAAGCTATTATTCTCATACAGAGTCACACCAGGCTGTTTTCAGGCATGTATCTAATGTTGCCCTGCTCCCTGCTTCTCTCTTTCCCTCTGTGCCCCCTTCTCCCACCCGTTCCTTCTTCTCTCCATGTTCCCCCACTGTCCCCATGCACCCCCTTTGCCTCCTATGCCTCCAGTTTCAATTCTTTCCTGTAATTCCCACCTGCAGTCTGGGACCACAGTGACAAGACACATGTAATGTCTTTCTGGGACCAACTCAGTTTGCTTTATGTGATTAGCTCCCAAGCAACAATTTCAGTACAAACAGCTCAACCTTGTTTCCCTTCAGGACAGAAACCAAATCTCTATTGTCTTTATCGATGCCTCTGCTGCTGGACACCTGGGCTGCTTCTCCAGCCTGGCTGTGGGTGAGCCTGGCTCCGGGAGTCTGTGATGTGCTCAATGTGAAGGTTTATATAAACACCTGGGAGAGCTATATGGCTGTATAACACACACACACACACACACACACACACATACACACACATTTATATACACATATACATTCATATACACACAGACATAGGCACACACATATACATTCATATACATATATGCATACATACACATTCATACACACGTGTGCATATACACATGAATACAGGAATATATGTATATATATACATACATAGACACATATATATAACACACACATATACATATACATACCACATGTGGGTGGACAGACATATATACACATACATATAAATTCATATACACATGTACATATACACACATGCACACAATACGCATACGGGCATACATACATACATGTAACCACATATACACACATGAACATACATACCACACTCTGGTAGACAGACACACATACAGAGACACACACACACACCAGGAGGAGTCTCTATGCAGCCCAGGCTGTCCTCAAACTCACTTCAATCCTCCTGCTTTAGCTTCCAATGCGATGGCATTTCAAGTGTGAGCCACACCTTTTGTGTCTTTGAAATTCTGCAGAAGTGAGCTTTCAAGGAAAATTTTTATCGCTAAATGATATTTTAAATTTGCAAGTTAGAACATATGGCCTATCGATGTATTTGAAATTGATGAAGGGCTGGGGCTTCCCTACAGAAAGTCATGACCCCGCCACTTTACAAGGTACATAAGATATAAGGTGAAGCAAGATCCTGTGGAAAACATTTCGAGGCCAATTTCCCAGAATGCAGCAGTGCATGGGATCCTTGATCAAGGCAACTCTAAAGGAATGAGTCCCAGCCACACTTGCCCCAGGCTGCCCCTTCCTACTGCAGGCGAGCTTCTTAGTGCCAGGCTCCTTTCTCCCTCTCTGAGAGAGGGCGCTCCGGTGTCTCTGCAGAACCACCAAGTAAGTAATCACCATCTCCTAAAAGCACCGATTTGAACAACAACAACAAAAAATCCCAATAAGGCAAATTGGCACTAACCAAGGATGTGCTATAATCTTTAAATAGATTTGATTGGAAATATTCTTTTTGCCTTGTTCCCAAGGAAAAAAATGTGCAATTACTGTGCTCAAAAAAGGAAATGGAGAGTCAAGTGTGGTGGTGCATGCCAGCATGGGAGGTGGAGAGGCAGAGGCGTCCAGGTTCAAGGCCATCTTCAGCTATGCGGGCATTCCAGTCAAGCATAGACACTCGAGACATCATCAACTATAAAAACCAAGAGCACAGAAGGCAGCCTTCTCTTGTTCCTGACCACACCCTGCTTGGAAGCGGCACACTTGACACTCAGACACTCACGCTCTTTTGTAGAAATCCTCAGAAATATCTCTGTGTTGAGGTCTGGAGAGAGGGGTGCCAGGCTGCTGCCTCCACCCCATGGCATTTCTCACAGTTTGAGGGATTGCTGAGGACCTTGAGCTTAAATGTATGCTTGTGGCTGTGAGTGCAAAGTCTTGACCTCTGACACAGTGCAAAGGTCATCCCAAAATCCTGCCGAAATGTATCTGTCATGTGAGAAGGTGGGGGTCTTTCAAAGACGAGGTCAGGAGGGCTGCAGCCCCAGGAAGGGACTGAGGTTATTATCATGGAGCCTGTTAGAAAAGTGACTCTGGCTTCCAGCACTCTCCTCAGTCCCCTCTTCTACTCTCTCACTCTGTACGCTGGCCAGGGTCTGTAATGGTGGTGTAGGAAGTCCCTCAAGTTGCTGACTAAACCCTAACTTTCAGAAGCATGAGCCCAAATAAATTCTGTCCGTTACAATTCTGTTACGAATTTGCTTCGGCTGCACAAAATAGTCAGAGTCAGAGAGAGCCCCAGGTCCTTCCTATGCCCATCCCTAGGTCCATAGGTCCCTTTTACAAGTTCAGTGAGGCCACATCTGAATCAGCGAGGATCATGGGAAGCTCAGTCTCCAGCTCTTCATCCCTGGGCTGCCTCATGATAACACGTGAGTGTTTGAGCCTTGCCCCACGCACATATGCTGCCAACGCGGTCTTGATTACTCTTTGTGAACCAAGTCTGGGATTTGGCTTTCCATTTCAGAAAATGTTAGGGGGGGACCCTCGGATAGTAACATCTCCGTTTTGGGAAGGAGTGGCACTCACAGACCACGGTGGCAGCCGTCCCCCCATGCAGGCTCTGTTAATAGGTGTCCTGTAGAGACACGCTCCCCAGCACCAGGAGGCTTCTGACCGCAGCAGCAGCAGCGGGAAATGTAGGAGACAGAGAGCCCACACCGTGAGCAAACACAGCGCTCTTAATTAGATAGTGCAGCGCTGAGCACGCCCCCTACACCTACCAGGAAACCGAGGAGGCCCACACTCACAGGCGTCTCAAACCCACGGGGTTGACACTGAGCCCAAACCAATATGACATTATGATTAAACACTCCCACAATTTAATTTTAGAAGGCAAGAGAGACTGTATGTCACATCGAATATGCCTTTGGAGTTTGAGCCAATAAATAGCTCAAATAGTGAAATGAATTGTGAAATAGCTACAAATGGTCCCATCTCTGCTATGAAAGAAAGTCAGTAACTCCAGGGGCACTTAACCCTGCCTCCAGGCCACAGCCCAGCCTGATGGAAGACACATGCGGGGGAGGGGCCTTCCCCAGAGGGAGAGTTCTTCGTTCCCACAATTCTGCTGGGGACAGGAACTCTCCTATGCACTTGGATACTTGAGTAGTGCCCATGCATCCAAGCTATGGCAACCAAAACTGTCCCCAGGGAGTGCGGTGTATCCCTGGAGACTGAAGCCAAGTGTTGCTTGTTGTCTGGCTGTGATCACCCCAAGATGGGAGAGGAAAGGAACATGCTGCCCCAGGCGTGCAGCATTCCTTCTGGCCGCAGCTCTACTCAGTGTCCTGCCCCAGATATTTCTCTCCTCAGAGCCAATGAAGGGCAGCTTCAGGGCCTCTGAACCACATGTGATACTTGTGCAAGGTGCAGAAAAGTGCCCAGCCTCCCTAGATGCAGATTCACGGGTGGTGTTTACTGTCATTTACAGCTGGGGTAAGGAAGGTCCCCCCGACTAGTTCCTTCTCCTCTAAACTGTTTTTATGTGTGTGTACTCTCTGTGTGTGGGTACTCTGTGTGCACTCTATGCATGTGTGTGTGTGTGTACACTATGTGTGCTTGCATGCATCTGTGCACCATGTGCCGACAGCGCCAGCTGAGAGCAGAGACATGAGCCAGAGCCCGCAGAATGGCAGTAACAGTGGCTGCGCTTTGGGTGTTGGGAATCAAGCCCAGGGTCCTCTGTAAGAACAGTGAGTGCCCTTCACCCCTGAGCCATCTCTCCACCTCAGTTCCTCTTCTGAAGACCCACCATGGGGCTACGAGCATGAAAGGTCCCTGTGAGCATTGGCTCAGCACAAAGGACATCTTTCTGAGAGCAAACCCCCATCCTGTGCCTGGAATGGATGTCCATGCACTTGTCTGTGTGGACTCTATAATGCTGTTGTGTCCCTCCAATCCTCTACCACGGAAGCTCAGGCGCATGGTGCCTTTCTGCGGGCCTCCTGTGTATGTCTCTGTCCCTCTGACACTAATGTGGCTTCCAGAATAATCTTACTGCAGATCATGTGGCCCTGTCATCCCTTAAAAACCCTTAATCTCCAATACCAGGAACCAAGGCCACCATGCTCTGTAGCATACACAGATGCTCTTGGGTCTTCCTTGCTCTCTCTAAAGCTCCCTATCGGAGACAGCGATTACCACTCGCTGGGCCCCAGTGGTGAGCTGCACCTATCCCTCAAACATCTCCAACCTGAGCACCCCACCTCCCACAGTCACCCCACTCAGTCAGAGAGGGTCTCCCATTTCTGAGTTTCCCAGCTTCCAGGGGTCAGGGGAACATCCCTCTCTTGCCCTCCTCTTAAGCATCAAAGCCCCTCGTGTACTCTAAGTACTCAATAAATGTGCATCAAGCTTCACTCACTCATTTACTGTTCTTTGCTTGTGGTGCTATACCACTGCCTGGAAGGGCTTTTGAGGAAGCACCAGAGAGAGAATCTGGGTAGGGAGGTTGCATCAAAGCCCATTTGCAAGACATCCGAGATTCCTCCTCCACGTTCAGGAAATAATCAGTAGGCAGTGACCGGGAACTAGCTGTGGAGAAGGTCCTTTCGGCAGCTAGAGGCTCACACACATAACAGATTCTTCAGTGATCTCTTCAATCTTATCCTCGTTCACATTCATTCTTCCTATGAGTGCGTGCATGTGTGTGTGTGTGTGTGTATGTGTGTGTGTGTGTATGCACAAGCATGTGAGTGCTTGCATACTTGCATGTGTGCAATGGGGGGCGTGGAGGTCAGAGGACAACTTTCATGAGTGGGTTCATCTCCTTCCACCATGTGGGTCCCAGGGATTAAACTCAGGCCCTCAGGCTTGGTGACAGGTGCCACCTCACCAGGCCAGTGTTTTTCCTGCCTGAACCAGCCTTCCATGAGATGCTCTTTTTAAGGGCTGCAGTCTGGCATTTTGGTCACCAGAGCCGTGTCCACTCTCTGGCTTCCGGCTCCCCCACATCTTTCCACAATTGTCCTTAGGACCATCCTCAGAGGCCTTTGGGTCTGTGACAAAAATCTCCAACTGCAGGAGAGGACTCTGCCAAGGACTTTTATCCTCTCCTTCAGACAGACTCAGATGAAACTGCAGCTCTGTAAAACTCACCCCGCGCGCGCGTGCACGCGCATGATGCACAAATCACAGCTGCACTGGACAAAGGTGATAATTAGACAAGCTGACTCTTCAAACACAAAGTCATGTGATCATGGACCCTTTCCAGGCTACGAGCATGGGCTGTGTTATAAACAGCTGGGGACGGCAATGAAGCAGCAAGCCCTCGCCAGGCGTACGCCCATTCCCTAGGGAACTTTGCTGGGGACTCTCATATCTTGCATCCTGTGAGTCAACTTGGACTTGCAAAGATCAGACTCTGCATCTCCAGAGGGGACTGGAGGGGCTCCTGGGTGTCTCTGTGAACCTGCAGTGACTTCAGGGGCCGGGTGGGGGGGTGGGGGGGGTGGGGGGGGTGGGGGGGGGAGAGAATGGGTCCTCCCTGGGAAATGGCTTCCTCTGGCTAGCATAAACGCTAATCAGGTCAGCTAGTCTGCCTGCAGAAATTAAGGGCGCCTGATCTCCACCAACATGGTACTGGTAATACAATTATGGAATAACAGACCCGACTTTCTCAGCGGTAATATAATTTTTGATCCTCGGGGAATACAATGGGCACAGCGGAATTGCATTATGGAAGCACCCAGGATGTACTGAGTCGTACTTGGAGCCAAGCTGGGAGGACTGGGGAGTTCAACAGCTCTTCGAATGCACCAAACAGGACATAGGCGGCCACAGTACACTCAATGAGTTTTCCCAGGGGCGCAGTGAGCCCACAGCAGGCTATGGGGCCAAGCTTCTTGGCAATGGATAAGAGGGAAATCTGGATAGGAAGTGGGGACGAGAGCCTTTCTTAGACCTTTTAGTGAGAATGACGGACATGCCTGGGCTCCACTAGAATTATGCTCCCAGTTAAAACCGGCTGAAACCTCTAGAAAGTCTCACAGTCTCACAGGTGTCATCGAAGCTGTCAACCACCCAGCAGGAGGACACACCTTGGTATGCACTCCCTTACAGCCCAGCTCATCGGCCCTGCCGGCCTGTAGCCTAGAATACAGCTTAGCAGAAAGGTCAGTGTCAGACACAGCTGTAGCAGGCTCAGGGAGAGATGCAGGCTTTTCGGGAAGGGCTACTTTGGCTCTTCCACACACACACCCCTCACAACTCCCCAAATGCTCAAGGCTCAGGAACTACGAGAAGTCACGTGTATGTGGGGGCGGGGGCGGGGAGACCCACTCCCTCCTCCAATCATCCACACTTTAATACTTTTGCCTTGTCCCAGAGCACTGCCTACAGTGGGAATGCTTCCAAGCCCTCTCAGCTTGCTCTATCATTCTAAGACCTCCTTTAAACCGTATGGGTCCCACTGCAATGAAACAAAATACGAAGCCACAGGCTTTGAGCTCCGAGCCCCCAGGACAGAAGCCAGCCAGAGTAAAACAGGAAAACGACTGTGACCATCACCTATAGCAGTGTGGTGTAAAGGACACCCTGTGCTCTAGCAAGACATCTTGGTGGTAATTAGGTGATCTCCCCACCCCCATGCCAAGGATGGAACCCAGGGTGCCTGCCACGTTCAAGAGGCAGAGTCCTCTGCCACAGTGCTAACCTCCACCCAGGAAGCCCCACTTGATCCAAGTACCCCCAGGACAGGACGTCCCCATTGCACTCACCCCCGCAGGAGCTTGAAGAGCATGCAGCCCAGGGAGAACCAGTCAGCGCTGCTGTCATAGCACGTCCCCTTCTGCAACACCTCGGGAGCCATGTACCCATGGGTGCCCCTGGGGGGGGGGGAAGGGAGATGGTCACAGGAGGTCACTCAGGAATCAGGAGGCTGGCCCATTGCAGGAGGGCAGTGACTGAGCACAGAGGAGCAGGCAGGCGCGCACACACACACACACACACACTGTACTGAGCACCCTACAGGAGGGAACTGTGAGTTCACATGGGACAAGAAGGAGGACGTAAAGTCAATTTGGCTAAGGCATGTCACTCCACTGACCACCAGGGTCAAGTCAACTGATCTGGTCTGCTAGGTGGGTGTCCACGAACACCCAAGAGTTCATACACTGTGCCCCAAGGTTTGTCTGAGGGACCCAGGAAACAAAGTCCTTATCTGCAGCTGATCTGTCTTCAACAAGGGCCCTGAGGGAATGCATGCAGGTGTGGCTAGGGCTCGGCATCACAAGGCCCAGGAGGACACACAGGACAGAAGGCAGGTTCAAATCCCAGGTTCACGGTGGTGAGTGATACTGACTTGCTAACATACACTGAGGTCGGCTCAGAACTCCCTGGCCAATAAGGATCACGGGCGCTCACTGGAGCCTATGGGAGAGGCTTGAAGAAACTGAGAAACATGTGGTATGAGCGCTGGCAGATCACAGCCGACCTGATTCTCTGCAAGGTGCCAGTGTAAAATCAAGAGGGCCATGCTAGGAAGGGAGGAGACCTCTGCCGGGATTTCTAATGCATTTTCTGGGAAAGCAGAGTTTCAGCCTTGCCTAGAAGTCTTTCGAGGTGACTTTTAGGTGGTATCCATGGCTGAACCCCAATTTAGGAGTGGAGGGACACCCTCCAAAGGAATCAAACAGGCTGATGTGGGTGTACTCTGTAGGTGTTCTCTGGGGTCAACCAGAGCCACCACCACTGGGGTTTGTCTCCCTGGCCCGCACTGCAGCTGTACGCTCACAGGTGGGCGGCTGGGTCACTGGGGACACAGGAGGACAGCTCAGCAAGGGCAACTGTGGCACAGGGAAGCTCCGCCTCCCTCAAACTAGTCATGGGCAATGCGTTCAATTCCGGCTTCCAGGGCTCCTTTCCGGCTACATTCACACTGACCAGAACCTGGGAGCCTGCAGCCTGCAGCCCAGAGAGACAGCTCAGTGGTTAAGAACATGACTGCTCTTCCAGAGGTCCTTTCAATTCCCAGCAGCCACATGGTGGTTCACAACCATCTGTAATGGGATCCAGTGCCCTCTTCTGGTGTGTCTGAAGACAGCTACAGTATACTCACATAAAATAAATACATCTTAAAAAAAAAAAAAAGAAAAGAAAACCCGGGGGGTAGGGTGGGGTGGGGTGGGGTGGGGGTGGGGGTCCTGGCCACATATCTTAGCCTAGACATATCTCTGAAGGCAGAGGACTTACAATTGCAGCTCCACTGTGTGCCCATGACTCAACTTCAGTTTCTCTATACCTTAATTTGTATGCTGTCAACAATGGTTATGAACACCTCTGAGATCTGGCCCACGACATGCACCCAGTCCTGCTAGTAGTCCCCATCTGCCTGGGGTTCCACCAGCTGCCAGGTCCAGTAGGTATACAGACTCGTGCCTGAAACTGTCAGCACAGGAGGGCAACATTGCCACCCTCTCCTTGCGGCAAGAGAGAACACATCTGATAAGAGGAAAAAATTCAAACCCAGGTCTGTGGCTCCAAAGCCTTCATTTAGCCCTAGCCATGAAACGCCTCAATGTAAAAAAATAAAATAAAAGACAGGCTCCCTCTGCTTTTATATGCATAAAGTGGTGGCTCTGGTGCCAGCAGTTAAACCAGGAGCCCAGCATCCTCAGGCCAATCTCTCTGTGAACACTGTTTGAGATGGTCAGTGCCAAGCTGTGAACATGGTGGATCTGGATCATCTGGGAGACACGCCCCTAGGCGCACCCGGGAGGGCTCACTCACTGCTGGGCCTGAGATCTGGAGCACCCAGGAGGGATCACTCATTCCTGGGCATGCCCGAGACTGTATTGCTTAGGTTAACTGAGGCGGGGATACCCACACTAAAATTGGGAGGCACCATTAATGCAGGCTTGGGTCCCGGGCTGCATTAAGAGGACAGAATGAGCTGAGTGTGTGCAGTTCCCTGCCTGGATGTGACGTCCCTGGCTGCCTCCAGTCCTAGAGCTGGGATGCCCCTTCCAAGACTCATTTTCACCCAGAATTCTGAACCAGATAAACCCTTCTTCCCTTAAGCTGCTACTGTCAGGGCATCTTATCACAGCTAAGAACAAGACACTGTTCAAATACAGTTCCTCGAGAAGCAGGCAGAACAGCCGTCCATTTGGGGCTGGTGTGACTCTCAGGACCGAGGCAGCCAGGCTTGGGATAAACAGCCCTACGACACAAAGCTGAGGTGCTGGGAAGATGAACTCTTACAAACCCTCCTACTCAGGTTATAAGTATGGTAAACTGAAGATGTTAGCACACCAGAGAGTAGAGGCATTAAAAATTCAAAAGCATCTCTCAAAAACAGCCATGAACAGCTTGGGAGATGTGCAGGTAGCGGTGCTCTGACAGAACACGGATGCTTTCAAAGAGTCTTGTCCTAGATTCCATGAAAAGAGCAATGTACTCAGAAACCATGATGTTTAGTAGCGATGTGTGAACCGGTAACTGGGGCCTTCAAAGACGGTTCTGATTTAAGGCAGGCCCCAATAAAATACCGCAAACCTACCCCTTCAGGCCTAGTTACAAAAAAGAACGGTCTGTAGTTCATTCTCCACACAGGCACATGGAATGAGAGTCTGGGGACTTATCTCCAGAATCATTCAGCAGAGAGAGCACTTGCTCAGAAGATAGTGAAGTGTAATTGTAAAAATTCAGTGCCAGAATGAGATATTTTAGTGGGTGTCTGTGTGTACGTGGGCAGGAGGCATAGTCAGGCCATGGCTTGAGGTGTGGAAGTCACAGAACAACTTACAGGAGTCAGGTCTCTGCTATCACATGGGTCCCAGGGACTGAACTCAGGAGCTCAGCGGAGTGGTAACAATGTAGCCATTCAGAGCAGAGAAGGAGACATTGTAAACGGCAGAGTGGGAGTTCAAAGTAGGAGTTGGGCTGTGGCTGCACCAGCACAGTTCTCACAGCTTCTGCGGGGCTGGGGCAAGGCTTTTACTTAGGGGTGGCCTCAGGCCAGGTGCCCTGCACTTAGCATTTCTACACAGGGTTCTGAGCCCTCAGAGCTGGCTCCGGACTGCAGCCTCAAGGGGCAATCAACTGGTTCACCAGTCTGGGCTAAGGGCGTGACCTGTCGAGTAATCAGGTGGCTGGCTCCCAGCAGTTCCCCATTTCTCAGAAGTGCAGCAGAGGGAGATGGGAAATGGGTCCCCTAGCCCTCTGGGGTATTCTGGGCTGCAGTCATATGCCTCTCTAGGGCACAGACTCTGACACACACTCTGGCAATGGCTTAAGCCAATTTATTAGCTTTATGGAAGAAGAGACTGAAGGTCAAAAAGGTGAGCAGGCTGGCTGGGTCTCACAGTCAGTGTGCATTCAGCTTCTGCAGAACCAAATCCCTTCCCGTGAGCCAGCCCGTTCCTGAGCAGGGCCGGCTCCCCAGGAGCCAAGTCTGTCCCCACAGACAGGAAGCCCTCTATCTTTATCTCTGCTCCCATCACCTTGATACCAAATACAACACAGAACATCCCAGCTGGTGAGGGAGGCAGGAGAGGGGTGCGGGTGGCCGGGCAGGTGCCACAGTGCGGAAATGCAGCAAGTGCGACGACAATGGACGCGGTACTCACACGCTGGCGTGAGGCTTCTTTTTGGAGAAATCACAGGCAAGGCCAAGATCCGATATCCTCACATGCCCATATTCATCCAGGAGGATGTTCGCAGGCTGAAGGGAAAAGAGGTTCTAGAGTTCCCAAGAGCTCCAGAGGGTACACCCCAACATCCCCTCGCCATGGTCGCAGAAATCTCTACAGGCTGTACCCCTATGTCATCACTGGGGACTCTGTTATCCTCAAACCAAGGCAGCAGGACAACGAACCCAGCACCATTCTGCTGACATCAGTGGGAAGGGGCTCTGAGAGTGACTTCCCCCATCCCTGTCACCAGAAAGTAACAGCTGGTGGGGGTGGGCATGGGGCTGGAGGGTCCCCATCATGGGCTTGAAGCATGTCTTCCCTGTTACTCCAAGCACTTTGGTGTAACCAGGATGTTCATCCTAGACATGGTGGTAGTGACTTCATGCTGCCTGAGCACCACAAGGTTTCAGAGAAGATGACTGGAATGGCCAAGACAGGGAGGAATCTTACAGAGATGGACAGTTGCTGACCAGAGGGCTGGAAGTACCCCAGAGTGCCAGGTCAGTCCTGATGAACAGATATCACTGACCAGGGCTCTACCAATGGGTCTGACCCTGACGCTGATCTAATCTGTTTCCATCCAGATTCAATTTGGTTAGTGCAATCACAGAAATGAACACACACACACACATACACACACACACACACACACACATACACACACCCCACATACCCACACCCACAAACACCTGCAGTAACCTCAGGAATATCTTTCTTCCTCTGAACACCTATTGTTTGCCTAAAATAAAAATAACAGCAAGTTCTTACAGCACTAATATGAATAACCATGAGAGACTAAAATTCATTTGAATGAGAATTAAATGACATCATTGCCTGCTAATAGCTTAGGAAACAAGGCAGAAGAACAGGAGAAGCCATTTCCAGGGTTTCAATTAAGACACAGGGGCAGCAGCAGCCCTGGGATGTCTGTCTGTGTATCTGCTTCCTCGTAAAATTCACGAACAACTAATACGCCACGAGCCAACCAGCATCTGGCTATTTCTAGTCCAATTAAAAAAAAAACTATCTTTGCTTCTGTATGTTCACATAAAAGCTAAGACTAATTATTTTAACTCCCCAAACACTTTGAGTTTCACAGACACATTCTTTAAAAAGAAAAAATAAAACCGTATGTGCCCAAACCAAAATGCAGCATTTTTTTACTCCTAGATTTTAATGAGTCTATTAGTAGCAGGGTAATCTGTCATACAACCTCTCCGGAGGCTGAAGGCTGAGGCAGGAGGATCTTAAGTTCCACGCTGCCCTGGCGCTACCTAGTGAGGCCCCTGTCTCAAACACACACACACACACACACACATACCTACCTTACAGAACCTAGGATAAAGGAATGTGACTTCGGTCCAGCCCATTGCGTGTTTAGATCATTCCAGAAGGAAGCAGAAATGGGGGTCTGACACTTTCCCTAGCAGCTTCCTATCCCACAGGTAAATTACCATCCTCTAGCAGCTCCCTACGCGTCTCACACAGGTGTGGAGGTTTGGTCTGCTGCTGTGTACTGTAATGTGAAGTGCAGGCCCCAAGACCTGGTTGCCCCAGAGAGGAGAGTCTGCTCCTAGAGCCAAGTGATGCTGTGTGACCCTGACCCCAAGTTATTTCTGATTGGTGAATAAAGATGCATCAGCCAATAGCTGGGCAGAGGGACATGGGGTTAGGGTTCCTGGGGGAGAGGAGGAGAACCACAAGAGGGAGAAGAAGGTGAAGGAAGGAGAAGACGCCATGGGTCCGGAGTCAAGAAAACATGGCCCTGAGGGCTGGCCAACTGGAGTTAAGAGCAGCCCAGATGAAACACAGTAAGTACTAATCGGGGTTATCGGTGGGAAAG
This sequence comes from Apodemus sylvaticus, assembly GCF_947179515.1. NCBI lineage: Eukaryota > Metazoa > Chordata > Mammalia > Rodentia > Muridae > Apodemus > Apodemus sylvaticus. The sequence continues at coordinate 56,188,855 of NC_067493.1, read as the reverse complement.
TAGATTCTAATAGCACAGAGGGCGGGTATCTGCTCAGCTCTTACGCCAGTTAAGGTTTATTGCAAATATAAAGGCTGTGCGTGTCCTTTATCTGGGAACTATGTGGTCAAAGGTGGGGTAGAAATCCAGGATTGGGATTAAATAAATTCTACAAACACAGGTGTCTATAATCTGTTAGAGTCTCTGTCCTGAATGACCTTGCTTGTTTGCTTGCTTGCATTTTGGTTTGGTTTGTTATTTTGGAAGCTTTTGCCAACTTGACTCAGCTGGCGTCATCTGAGAAGGGAGAACCATAACTGAGAACCAGTCTCCATGACATTGGTAGGCAAGTTGGCAGGGCATTTCCTTCATTAGTGATCGATGGGGAGGGCCCCACCCATTGTGGGTGGGGCTGGCCCATTGTGGGTGGGGCTGTCCCTGGGCTGGTGGTCCTGGGTTCTATAGGAAAGCAGGCTGAGCAAGCCTTGGGGAGCAAGTCAGTAAGCAGCGCCCTCCATGGCCTCTGCATCAGCTGCTGCCTCCAGGTTGCCCTGCCTGAGATCCTGCTCTGAGTTCCCTGTGTGATGGACCACAGGCTAGGAGATAAACCCTTTCCTCCCTGCACTGGTTTTGGACATGGGTGGTTTATCACAGCTACTGAGTTCCTCTGTAAGTCTCTCCTTTTCTCTCTCCTGTCTGCATCACACATCGATGCACAGTGTCACCATGGACACACAGAGCAACCACCCAGGCCCCCTTCTTAGGGAGCCCATGTCTAAGCACACCTGTAGAGTGTGAGGTCACAGTGCTCAGAGCCCTGGGGCAAAGTCAGAGGCATGAGCACAGCTCAGGGAAGAACCACCATGAGACGCCCCCAGGCTGAGCTACACTGCATAACCCACCTTTCTCCCCCCAAACCAGCCTTGTCCTACAGGAGCCAGACCCGTATCTTTCTCTATCTCAGCTCCTGGTCATCCTTATCCCTCTCAAGCTCTGACCAACAACCACCAGAGCAAGATCTGCTCCTTGGCCAGCGGCTGCTGAACCACGATATATGTAAAGTGGGAAATTCCCAAAAGATGCTGACCAGCACCTCCTTTGCTGTGTAACTTCTGGACTAAGTATGAGCTGCACCCAGCACCTTAGTAAGCACTGAGGTTGCCATGACAACAGGGATTGGCTGCAGATACACCCCCCCGCCCCCCCCCCCCCGCAAGGTGGTTGCACAACAAACCACTTCGCCAGGGCTAGGAAGACAAGCACAGGGTCCTACTGCAGAGAAAGGAGCTCCCAGAGGGCCTTGGGCACACCCCGACACTCCTCACCTTCAGGTCTCTGTAGACTACGAAGCAGGTATGCATGTGCTCGAGGCCCAGGATGATCTCACTGGCGTAAAATCGCATCTCCTTCTCAGAAAACACCCCGTGCTGGGAGAGGTGGTAATGCATGTCGCCCCCTGCAACCAGAGACCCAGAGGGCAAGTCACAGGTGTTCATTGAGAGGAGACAGAGCTCACGCCACATCATGAGGGGGCTAGAGAAAAGGGGAATGGCTCCTCCTTTTGAAGTTAACATGTGTTTTTGATTTCTGTTAACTTGGCCAGAAGCGTTGATCATTACAGAAACAACCTCAAGGGGATGATGAGGAAGACATGGATGAGACACAGCCACCACTGGGGCAGCAGCTCAGCTGCCAGCAACACCATGGAGTGTAGGCCAGCCAGCAGAACCTCCAAATTATTTAAACCCTGCCCAGTAACTGAACCCACCCAGTAGTCCACTCTTTGATCTGCCATAGGGAGAAAACGAGAATCCAAAATAAACCCTTAAGCTGGCCCCGTGGAGGGAGATTGGATGCTGGTCCTGTCCAACAGTGACGTGTAGCTGACAAAACCCAGGTGGCGGGGATCCGAGAGCCCTCATAAAACTGCCACCCAGGTCATGTGTTCAGAATCGTTTGTAACACAGTACTGGGAAAAGGAAATAGCTTCGTGGCTTCAAGGATCGGTCATAAGGCCCGGGCTGGGGAGGGGTAGACGGGAAAGGCTGCACAGGTCCGACGCTGATACCCTGCACTCCAGGCAGCTCTTCCCTCCTTGTGTGCAGACTGAGACAATAACGGGCTCCAAGGTCCTTCCGTGGGCCAGCCTGGCTCTGGCAGGAAGGGACTCCGCCATGATCACAGCTCCCTCTGCCCACCCCCACCCCCACACAAACACACACACACACACACACACACACACACACACGTCTTTAACTCACTACCAATCTTTGTCCTTCCTATTTTGGGGCTAGATGTGAGCTCAAAATCACACACTCAAAACATAAAACTTAAGAGAACTAAAAATAAGCAAACAAACAAATAAATAAACAAATAAACAAGCAAGCAACTGAACATCTGAATGGTTCATATTCTGTTTCAGCTTTTCCTAAAAGTACTCCAGTGCTCCGATACCACATTCTCACACTGAAAGCACTTTCCAGACGGATGAACATTTCGTGTTTGTGCCTTTTGGGGTGGCTGTTCATGGTTTCAGAGATGAGCACAGAATCCTGAGGACTCGGGAGGCACGAAAATTAAAACACAGAATCCACACAAATCAGCCCTTGAAAGCCAGCTCCTACATGCGTGTCTATCTTTGGCCTGCGTTCTGGGGAGATATTTCATTCCTAAGACTCGAGACCAGGAAATAGGCTAATTAAAGACTGAGGCCAGGCTAGAGGGCAAAATTTCATGGCCAGTATTTATTTTGTGAGACGTTTCTAGACCCAGCGTCCTGGGAGAAAATGGCAGATTGAGAGAAATCACTGCTCGACCTTCCTTCCGAAAGCCAAAGAGCAAAGATGCCCTTAAAGTACAGCGGGAGTCTGACTTTGGGACGGACTCACAGCGTCCAGCGCGTCTGGGGGCCGCTGGCTCGGAGCAAACACCGTGTAGCGCTCACACGGCAGCCAGACATCTGGCGCGTGCTCACCGTTCATCAGGTCCAGGATGAAGCAGAGTTTGTCCGGCGTGTGGAAGGCATAGGTCATGCAGACGATGAAGGGGCAGTCCTAGAGTGGACAAACAGAAGCCTGTAAGACGGACAGACAGAGCCCCAGAAAGCATTCCACTGCCCAACACCCCACCGTGCACTCCTGCTGAGCCTTCTCCTTGGCTCAGTGTGACACATGCTGGCCACTCCAGGAGTCACAGAGCAGCTGATGACAAAGCCAGAGACACAGCCCACCATCGGAACAGCAGGGGTACTCTCTCACTTCAGAAGACCACAGCCACCAGGGACACTGTTGCCCTGCTGGTCTCTGCTGTCAAGGTTTGAGTTCTGGCCAGTCAACCATGTATTTGAATCTCTGCTTTGAACTCAGAAGAGCCAGAGGAGAGGGCAGTTATTTAGCACTTGTGATATTAGAATGAAATTAGCGTTTGAAGGTGGAAAACATGCGGTAGACTGACTGAGTAACTCAACATAAACGGGTGTACGTGTCCCATGAATTGTCCACAGATCCCACAGAATCCTAAGAGAGATGAAGGCTGACAGGTTGATCAATGTGTGGGAGATTATAAGAAGTCAGAAGGTATAGACACGCTTTAAGAAAAACAAGCCAGGAAAGTCGCAGCAGTACGTGCTGACTCCTTATGGGGCTGGGAGAGGGCTCCGTGGGGCTGCACAGCATGAGGACCTGAGCTCAGATGCCCTGCACACGCATTAAAGAGAGTGTGCAGTGACTGTGTCAGTGAGCTCCAAATTCAATGTGAGAGCCTGCCTCAGAAAGCAAGCTACAGAACAACAGAGGAAATCAGCATCCACCTCTGGCCTCCACAGGCACACACATGAGCATCACACACTCCTCCATAAAGGATAGCACACACACACAGATGCACACATGCATACACACATATATACATACATATGCAAACACGCATGGATGTATACATGCATATACATGTATATACATGATGTACAATGGCACACAGGCAAACACACATACACATACTTATAAATGTAGCACATACACAAGTGTACATGTATATACATGCATTCACACACATAGGTATATGCACAGGTAAACACACATATACATACTTATAAATGTAGCACATACACAAGTGTACATATATATACATGCATTCACACACATAGGTATGCACACAGGTAAACACACATACACATACTTATAAATGTAGCACATACACAAGTGTACATCATGTATATACATGCATTCACACACATAGGTATGCACACAGGTAAACACACATACACATACTTATAAATGTAGTTTAGATAACAATGCCCTAAACTCAAGCACAAAACAAGTAACGGAGGAGAGAGTCCTGCCAAGGACACACATGTAGGTGGTCACTTGAGTTGAACTAATGTAACATAACAGACCACAGGCAGGTTCAGTGTTCTCTATCAGTGCCAAACAGCTGAGCATCTACTCAACAAAGCAGAAACATGGCCGACCACACACTCTGTGTGACCACCACCACCACTAGTGCCACAAGGCCACCTATTTGGAGTTATTACCTGGGTTGTGCATTACGTGGCCTGGCCACTCCACACCAAGTATACAGTCGGTGGCCATCTGCACTGTGGGTGCAGGAGGTCTATCTCAAGAACTGCCTAACAGCTCTGCTTGGATTAGCCTAGCCTGGGAAAGGCCTCAGGGGAGAGGGAGGGAGGGGACACATGGCTGTGGCACCAGACTGGACCTGAACATTAGCTCAGGCTCTGCAGAACACACAGTGTCCGACACCTAGTCTCTAAGACCTTTCCTTACATGGCCTCTAGATACAGATGAACCACGCTCAGCTCACGGACTGGCTTTGGCGCCAGTGCCACACAGATCTTGCTGACCCTGCTACTCAGCTATACAGGGAACAGCTGTTACATACAGCAACATGGGCTATCTCACGTTCTCAGGGAGAGAAGCAGAAACAGGCACATGCAGGTCAGGCTAACAGCAGAGACAGGCACCTTGCCTGGGCAGGGAGCAGGTGCCTCAAGTCTCAGGGTGACTTCAGGCTCCTGACAAACCCTATCTCTGGCTGAGCATTAGCCAGCTCTCAGATCCTGATTCAGCAGGATCCTCTGCTGGACTCAACACAGGATCAATTCAGACTCTTGCCACTAAAGAGCCCCAGCGACAATGTGACCTACCATACGTCAATGCCTGCCACACAGTATGGCCTTTCTCGACACTGAATTATTAAAATCCAAAGAAGGGCTGCAGTTTCCCCAGTGTAACTGTATGTGGGAGGTTATAAGCAGTTAGAAAGTATAGACACGCTTTATACTTTGCAGTTGTACTCTTTTACTTTATCGGGTTTTTATATCTACCATCTGTCTCCACCTCAACCACAACCCCCCCCCGCCCCCACCTCCACACCACTAGGTAGGAGAGAAAGAAAGTTAGAGGGGAAAGGAGGTGTGGATCTCTGTAGACAACTTGCTGCTGACCAGGGGTGTTGAATTCCTAGAGGCAAGCCCAATCTCATTCGTCAGGATATCTCAAACCAGCAAATCCAGCAATCTAGCAGAAACCAGCAGCAGCAGGGGAGCCAGCAACCACCCCAGCCCTCTGGGGCCCTCACACTTTATACCCTCACTAGAGTCTCCAGAATTCCAAACGTAAACTGTCTGCAGCTGGCAAAAAGCCCGCCCCTCTTGGAACACGAGACAATCATAGTTAATGGTTGTAGACAAACTGAAGTAGCCCCATATCCCACACCTGGGATTAAAACAAGAGTGGTGGTGCACTTGGGAGGCAGAGGCAGGCAGATTAATGAGTTTGAGGCCAGCCTGGTCTACAGTGTTTTCCAGGACAGCCAGAGCTATACAGAGAAACCCTGTCTCAAAAAAAACCCAAAAACCAAACCCAACCAAAACAACAACAAAAAACAACCAAACAACCAAAACCCATATCTACATAGTTTTTTTTTTTTCAGAAACCAAACTTCTCACTACATAACTTCCTTAAAACGTCAGTGTTGGGGAGACTCTCAGTCTATAAGATTCTTGACATGTAACCAAGACAGTCTGGGTTTGATCTCCAGAACCCACATTAACGAGCTAGGCATGGTTGTATGCACTTGGGATCCCAAAGCTGTGATGGCAGAGAAAGATGAGCCCTGGGCCTCCTGAGCCAGCCAGCCTAGCCCAATTGTTGAGCCCCGGGTCAGAAAGAGACTATCTCAAAACACAGGGGAAGGTCAACAACCTAAGAGTGACCCCTTGACATCTGACCTCTCACCTCCACACTCAAGCCAAAGAGTGCACACACAACCACACACAGAATATGCACTAACAGGCTCCAAAATCTCCGTATCGAGGGTGTGTGGATGATTTCGAGTTAGTATGCGCTATAAACCGAGGACGTACAGACGGGTTCATTTCCATAAATCTTCTGGAGAAAACTGGGTCAGGGTGACTGACAGCTTCCTCTTCGGGCCTCTGGTCTGCTGAGGTGGTGAATTTACTGACTCTGAGTTGTGCATCCTTAAGTACATAAAGCACAGAGCTATCCTCCTGTGAGCCTGTGGCATTCTGGAGCTCTGTTAGGGATGCTATTGCTGTGCTGAAACCGAATGACTGGACTTAAGTTGGGGAAGAAAGGGCTCGTTTGACTTATACAGCCTAAGTCACAGTCCACTGAAGGAGGCCAAGACAGGAAGAGGGCAGGAACCTAGAGAAGGAGCTGATGCAGAGGCCACGGTGGGTGCTGCATACTGACTTGTTCCTCATGGCTTCTCAGCCTGCTTTCTTATAGAACCCAGGACCACCAGACCAGAGAGGGCCCCACCCACAATGGGATGGCCACACCCACAAGGGGCTGGGTCCTCCTCCACCACCAGTCACTAATTAAAAAAATTCACTGCTTGCTTACAGCCCGATTTTATGGAGGTATCTCCTCACCTGAAGTTCCCCCTTCTCAGCTCTTATCCAGTTGACTCAAACTAACCAACACAGGCCTCCATCTTCTCCAAATCTTCCCGTGACCTTCCCCTGCTACACTTACCCCCTCATCCTCAGTGGGCACCCCCCCAAACATGTGCCCTGTGATCTAATGGGCAGCTCAGTGGAAAAGAGAAGTGGGTGGACCCAAAACTCAGCAAAGCCAGGGTCTTTCCCAGCTGGGGTGGGGAACTGTACCCAGGGTACCAGGGGACCTCAGAGGGAGATCCTGGAACACAGTGGCCTGTGCTCCTTCTAATGACAGCCCAGCATCTTTAGCAAGATAGGGAATGAGTTATAGAATTAGAATTTAGAATTAGGGGGAAGAAGAAGATGGAGGAGGAGGAGGAGGAAGAAGAAACCCAGCTGGTCTCACTTCCTTATTTAAAGACCAGCAAGCCAAGCCCTGAAGAGGAAACTTCTTGCCTGGGGCCACAAAGAAATGGGCAGCCAGCCATGATTCCCTGAGCATCCTGCCCCCCACCCCCACCCCCACAGCTCCTTATAAGGTGGTTTTGCACAGTGCCAGGTCCAGACTCCACCTGACCCAGTCCCAGCAGGGTGGATCTGCGCGCGCAGCCCTGACCATGGGTGCCATTCAAGTTTGAGTTTCTCTAACAGACAAGGCGTGTTGCCCCAGTCTCAGACCACATCCCTGGGATGACTCCTGCCCACCTGGGAAAACCCAAAGCTACATTATCTGGCCTGGCCACACCTGCCACCAGACCCTTCCCTCACCTCTGTGGGGAGAACACACAGCCTGGCAACAACCAATGGCACACTCAGATGGCCCCCTCGGGCACCTGACCAAACTGACTGTGGAACTGAATAAAACACCTGTGGGCAGCCCCTCCCCCACCACGCCTAGGAAACACCCCTCCCCCACAAACATACTAGTTGGGAGCTCAGTTGCTCCCCTTGGGCAGACCCCATCTCCCTGCCACCCCTCTGTGAAACTAGAGAGAACACCACTGGCTATAGTTCTCACCATCCTACCACAAGCCCCATGGTGCTTTTCACTGACACAGCGTGAAACACACCCAGTAAGGGGAGAAGACAGGCAAACCTCAATGATCCAGTGGCTAAGCAGACACCAGAAGGAGGGTCACATGGTGTCCAGGACATGCAGAACTGAGTGCAGACCGTCCCAAGTCACCTTACCATAGCGAGCCAGGCTGAAGCACCTGGGCTGTCATTAGCAAAACAGTTCAGTCTCTGAACATGAGTAGGGTTAATTCTCTTAAGTTAGTTCAGGTTAGTGGCCCAATAGAACCTGGATTTCAAATTTATTTCCTCTAGACCAAAGCAAAGCTGATGTACTTCTCACCCCAATACCCCCTCATCTGAATAAAGGAAATGTTAAAAGAAAACACACAACCTGGAGTTCTTAAAAACCAATGGGACTTTGGAATAACTCATTAAAAATGGGGCTAAATGTCCAGAGTTGAAAGACAAACTGCGTAATTAGGAATTAATTAGAGCCCCTGATCTCGTTTTACAGTTCACCTAAATGACGTGGTTGTTTTGCTTCAGTAGCAAATAGTTCTTCCAGAAGCTCTGAAAAGAAAGGCTAGAGTCATTGTCAGCCTCAATTCAATAAAAACAGGTCACACAAAAACCACTTTGCTTCCAAAGGAATGATCCGAAAGGTGAGCTTGGGTCAGTGTGGCGAAGAACCAGAAGGGAAGGGGCAGATCTGTTCTGGGGAATCTGCAGCCCTCTCACCAGCTGAAACTGGTTCTTAGCCATTTAGATGTGATGCCTTCAAATCCTGTAGGCAGAGAGAACTGTGCATGGAATCCAGCTGTGTCAGTCAGAAGGGCCCCACAGGAGGTGACCGTCAGAAATTGTCACCTATGGCCTGTACAGTGACAATCAGAGCCTTCCACTTATTACAGGGTGCATTAACCTGCCAGACACACGTGTATAGTATACTCTGCCACGGCACAACTCCATCCTAAGCCTCTGGCCTGCTCTGGGCACTGGCTGTCAGCCGTGTGGTGCCTGCGAAGAGAGCTGTCTTGGATGGGCTGTCTTGTTGGGTGGCTCTGTGCAAACATATAGAGGCCATTGGGGGTTGGGGGTGGGTGATGGTGGTGGTGGTGGTGGTGGTGTTGTGGTGGGGTGGTAGTGGTCATGGTACTGGGATCAAACCCAAGGCCTCATGCCTACTCCTCAAATGTTCATTCTCCAACCCATATCACTAGCTCTGATGCTGAGGCTTGGATGCCTGACACCCACTCCCAGACAAATAAGTCAGAGTCGAGGCCCCGCCCTCTGCCGGCTTACAGCTGGCAGGGCTCAACCTTTCCTCCTCTGGTTAGCTTTCCTTCATGCAGGCCATTTAAAAATTGCATTGGTGTGTTCTTATCATAATTGTTTGCCCTCTGGGTACCACACTCTGCAAGGAAGAAAGGAAGGAAGGCAGCAGAGGGGAATGGCTCTGGGAGAGGTACTGGTTCTGGAGACCTCCCCTCCAGCTCTGACAGAGGCATCACACCCCGCCCAACCAGCATGAGCCCGTCCTGTGTCACACCCTAACCCTCCCTCCATCAATCTACTTTGTGACCAGTTGGGATAGACATAGCAACAGACAAGATATGCGAAGCCACAGGACCTACTCACCCCAGTGCTGACGAGAGACAGCATGATCCTCTCGTTCAAAGCCAGTGTCTCTCCCTGCTTCATCTTCACCCTCTTCTTGTCTAAGCACTTCATAGCATACCTGAAGACATAAAGATGAGAGTCTAGGCTGGGAACTTACACCAGGCTACACAAACTTCTAGGTTAGGCTTCTCTACACAAACTTCTGTCACAGCGAGAGGAAGCAAGATGGCGGCCGGAAGAAACAAGATGGCGGCCGGAGGAAACAAAATGGCGGCCAGAGGAAGCAAGATGGCACCCAGGTGCCCTCCGGAGAATCTCCACCGTGAGGAGAAAGAATTCATGCGATACTACAGGGATTCCTCTCACCGTGTGGCTAGAGATGCACTAGGTAAATGGGGCAGAAGCAAAAATAATACTTAATGTGCACTTTGGTGCTATCGAGCAGAGGAGATGAATGCATCAATCGGATTTAGCTCTTTGGACTCCTTGCCGTAAGACCCTAACCGGATTCTCCTGCACTCACAAATGGCCTGCGGTCTTCCAGGTGACAAGAAGATTTCACATGTCTGATCCTGGCTAACTAAAGGGCCCTGCTCACAACTTAAAATTTGCAAGAGCCCATGACAAAGTCACGAGGGAAACCGACCAGCCCATCATTTGGCTTGCTCTATAAATCACAGACAGAGGACAGCAAGAAACGTTTCAGTATAATAGTGGCAAGCTGAAAGAGGATTCTTGTTACAAGAGTTTTAAGGACAGAAAATTCTCTGTGACTGTCTCATTTGCTTCAAACTGCCCAGCAGGTGGGGGTGGGGATGGCATCAGAGTCCAGAACTCAAACCGTGGCTTGTTAACTGAAGCACAGTGAGAAGAGTGTCAGTGAACGCTCTGAGGCAGAGGCAAGCGGATCTCTGAGTCTGAGGTCTGCCTGGTCTACACAGCGAGTATCAGGCCAGCCTGGGCTGCGTGAGACTCTGTCATGTGACCTATAGAAGAACTAGTCTGTGAAGCAGCAAGGAGCTTAACCGCATGGTAGAGCCTGAGAACAAGAGCAACAATGTATCCCTGATGCGGGACCTTCCAAAAGCTCTGCTCTCTGTTCCAGTCTCCACCATTTGCCAGGATGGTTTTCATAGACCCGTCCACTGGAGAACGAGCAGCCAGTACCGTCAGGCCGTGCGCACACGCTCAGCAGGATCCCGACACAAAGGAAGGCACCATGGTTGCTGGCTCAGCTCAAAGGGGAACAGGTAGCAATTCCAGGACAGGCTCGATGCTGCGGACACTCCATGTGTGGATCCTGTTAGCTTCCCAGTCACCCTAAGAAGTGAAGGGCCAGGCTTCCTGACCAAATCCAACCATCTATTTTTGTTCTGTGGACTGAGGTCCCCTTAACAATCCTGTGAGACAAGACAAAGGCTCACATTTTACCGGTGTCTGCTTTCCTGCAGCCATAAACTTCCCCAAACCCTCCTCGGCCGATGATCCTGTGTACACTGAAGTCGTTCATGCTCAGCTGTGGAGGCACAAGAGAAAAGAAAGACATAAAGTCACATGAAGTCAGGGTAAGGACAGTGTCACCTCCCACTCCCAGGACCGATTCCTGAGAGATGAGGCTGCAGGATACTGTAACCAGGGACAATCTTTTGCCTTAACCGATGCCCCGAGGCACACCAGGTCCAACATGGAGGCAGATGTGGGGGAGGGGAAGTGAGGGAGGAGATCTTGAAAACCTTAGGTCATGCAAGCTGTGGTGTCGGGGCAGCACAGAAGTAGAATTACTAGACAATATGAGAAATGATCTCAGGCACCAGGAAGCCTAGAGTTTGGGGACAAACAGATCCTTCTACACACTGTCCTGGTGGGAAGGCAAGAGTCCATGTGGAGGGCAGCTGTTTCAGGACAAACACCCTCTGACTGGAAATGCTGAGAGGCAGGCCGCGGGAGACGGGACTCCTCACACGAACATAAAAAGAGCCACAGAAAGAGACTTCATTCACACACATATTCTGTTCATTGACAGAGCCCAGGGGCCAAGAAAGGTATATGCGTGTGTGTGTGTGTGTGTGTGTGTGTGTGCGCGCGTATCCTTGTGTGTATGTGTATGTATGTATATGCCTGTGTGTGACTGTGTATACGTATGTATGTGTGAGTATGTGATACATGCGTATGACTGTGTGACTGTGTATATGTATGTACATGTGTGTATGTGTAAGGCTGTGTGTATATGTATGTATGCTTGTGTGTCTGTGTGTATGTGAGTACATCTTTATGACTGTGTATATGTATATCTGTGTGAGTGCATGTGTGTGATTGTGTGTATGTGTGTGCATGTGAGTGCATGTGTATGACTGTGTATGTGTATGCGTGTGTGTGTGTGTGTGTATGTGTGTGTGTGTGCATACATATGTTACAACCCCTTTCTTTTAAATCATCCAGGATACAGGCAGGATGCACGGGGAAGGTTTGAAAAAGCTCTTTTCTCACAACACTGCTTTAAGTACAAATCTTTCTTTGAAAACAAAAATACAACTGATTCTTTTATCCGATCCAAACCCTGTATTTCCGGAAGACCCACATGAGGAGGGGGGAGGGTACAGAGAGAACTGTGTGCACCCAAATGTGACCTGCAGCCCGGCCCTTTCCTAGAGTGACTGACATTTCAGCCTAGAGGATGGCAAGATAACTAAGAATCACACAGCGGAGGCCACGGGTCACTCTGTTCCATCTCCCTGGGTTTGTTGTTGTCCCTCTGTCTCTCTGTCTCTGTCTGTCTGCCTCTCTCTCTGTCTGCCTCTCTCTCTCTCTCTCTCTCTCTCTCTCTCTCTGTGTGTGTGTGTGTGCGTGCGCGCGCGCACGCACGCGTGTGCGTGTGCATGTGCGTGTGCATGCATGTGTGTGTGTGTGCGTGTGTCTGAATGAAAGAGAGACTGACTCCTGCACTGGCTATCCCAGTGTTATATCATTGAGCTGAATACCCAACCCCCACTCCTGCCTATTCCAAAGTATGAAAAAGGAAACCAAACAACCCTTATTCTAGAAAACTACTCTGTTCATTTTATTATATCCTACAGTAAGGCAGGTGAAGGGAACTTCACAGTGTGTCACGAGCGCAAGCCAAGCAGACGTGATAGCGAACAGAAGGCTTGCATCGCCACTGTTATTTTTGGTAAAGGGTCAATCAATTGCAACCTAAAATAGCCCTTCTTACGTACATAAGCTCATTCTCACACAAACACGAGGAAGGAAAGTTAAGGTCGCAACTGCTTATCACTGAGCATGGGAGTCCAGCTTTTAGTCCCCGGACTTGTATGAAGCACATCTGTGCTGCGCTGCATACCCTTGGGGAGAATGTTCCAGAACAAAGCATTTTCTCATGACATTAGGGCAGAGGAAGTTTTTATTTAAAAGGAGCGTGGCAGAGAAGTATGGTACTCACGTGAATATTCAATTCCACGTTCTTCCACTGACAGAATCTAGTGAATTTATCGCTAAAAGAGAATATAGGTAATTACTGGAGAGTTGCGTAAGCACCTAACTGGAGTTCTAGAAGAGCCCACGGGATGGGATCTAGCTCCTGTGCTGCCTCTCACACAAGAAAAACATTCTCAGACACCGCAACTGGCACACCTCCAATGCTACCCATGTACCCGTGGGTCAGGAAGATTTTGGAAAAGAGAGCAGAAAGATTATAAGACCAGAGGACCAATGCATGACAGGGACGCTACACCCATGAACCCTTAGCAATATGGTTGCTGGAATAAGACTAGCACAGTGGCAACACTAGGTGACCTACATGGGCACAGGAGACATTTCACAGGGTCCCACCCCTAAATGAAAACCAGTCTATTCCAAGGATGAGTACCCACATAGTTTTAATCCCCTGTGACCAGCTCTGCATACATGTACATGTGAGATAAATAGACTCAGGTTACATACCTGTGTGAGTATATTCACATGTATTTATACATATAAATTCACACGTATATATACATAGCAATAGCCATTATAGACAAGACCGTGAACTTGGGGGGAGACAAATGTGAGAATAGCTGGAGGGAGGAAAAGCTGGATGGAGGAGGAGCTAAAGGGATGAAGAGGAGCTGGAGGGAGAAGGAGCTGGAGGGAAGAAGAGGAGATGGAGGGAGGAGTTGGAGGGAGGAGAAGTTGAGGGAGGAGGAGCAGCTGGAGGGAAGAGTACCTGCAGGGAGGAGGAGTAGCTTGAGGGAGGAGGAATAGCTGGAGGGAGGAGGAGGAGCGGGAGGGAGGAGGGTAGATATGATGAGATAGAATTCACAAAATAAAATATTTTTCTGTTTAAATGAAGGTATGATGAGATACAATTCGCAAAATAAAATATTTTTCTGTTTAAATGAAAGCCTCCGTGGCTCTCCTCAAGTGTCACATGCCCCATGTATAATTTGATTTAACAGTGTATTGATGCAAATCAGTGCAACAAAGTTGCCACTTTGAGACCAGTGAGAATCACTACCTCCCAGAATCGGCTTCTTCTGTACACAAGGGACATTTCAATTTGTAGCTACGGATGACTCATGACCACTCTTTTAGACCTTCGGTTCTAAACAGTGAAAAAGACAAGCAATGCACACAAATAACTCCAAGAGCAGCAAGCACAGCCTGCGGTCACCGCATGTCCAATCCACAAGGCTCACTGACTCCTTTCAACAGCTCCATGAACGGGGACATCCTGACCCAACTCTACAACTGCCAAGACCAGGGCCAGCCAATGGAACTGGGCAAAGGACATGTGTGGGTGGGCAGATGGGTCCAGACTAAGAGGCTCCTGAACTCCTCAGAGACGCATGGAGTACAGCAGAGATACTGTACTTCGCACTGGTCTTTTCGTCGCTTGTTAACGCGACGTTCATAAATGTCTTCATTCATAAATGTCTGAAAAACACGCGTGCTCGCTGAGAGTGTGAAGCTTGGGTTTGGAAAGCGCAGGCCTTGACATCACCTGAGCTGTGCAGGCAGGTGGGTGGTGCACTCAGGGCTTTCTTGTGAGCCCTGCCACCTGCTGGGAGGACGGGGAAACCTCAGCAGCATGGCTGCGGCTCCCCTGGCTCCCTGGCTCCCAGGCTCCGGCTGCTTTTGGGGAGCACAGAGGCTGAGAGCTGGGGGGCTGGGAGCCCAGCCCACACAAGGACGCGCTGGTCCTGAGCATCAGAATCAGTGCTGGAGTGGCAGCAGGTGAGCCTGAGCCCCTCCCACATCCAAGGTTTACCCTCTGACCCCACGGAGACCTTGGGCTCTGACTGCCAACGGTCTTTAGTCCCTAGAGATTTCCACTTCTGTTCTAAACAACCCAAAGGACAAATGGACTCAGTGGACACACGTCTACCCTCCTTAACACAGACAGCACTATGTTTGCTTATCCGGCAATGAGCAGAATGTCGGTGTGGTGCTGCTATTACAGAGGTCCAGAAGAAATGCAGAATGCAGGCTGGGGCAGTGCAGCTTGGTGGTAGAATGTCTCCCTGACAGGTATGGGGCACTGGATTCAATCCTTAGGGCTAGAGAAAGGAGAAAGGAGGGGGGAGTAAGGAAGGGAGAAATGGAGGAGGGAAGAGAGGGAGGGCAGAGGAAGGGAAGAGAGCGATAGGGGAAAGGAGGGGTGAGGAGGACCAGAGGTTGCATCTCACCTAGTCCCTGACTAATTCCTCATAAAGACACAAAATCCAAGGTTCTTTATAAATGGAGGGGCGGAGGAGGAGGATCTTATAAAGTCACAGGTGCCAGCATCCTAGGAGAACACTTAAGTCGGTAACTGCTGTGCGCACGCACGTCCATGTGGACAAGGCGTGGAGCAAGGCATGTGCTTTTGTGTGTGTCACCTATAAAGCAAGTTATACCCCTGGTATCCCACGATGAGGGATCACCAACTCCTGAGGTAAAGACAGACCAGTCTCAGGGCACAGAACAAGTGGAACCCAGTCACACAAGACTGAGATGGATTCCTAGTCAGGAGTCAGACTGGAGAACTCTAGGCAGTGGGGCTGGCCCCCTCCCAGAGGCCAAAGCTCAGCTCTGAGCCTGCATTCCTCTCTGTCTTTACTAAACATCTTTCCAGAGCTTTCTGCCGGCCCCATGATCAGAGGCCAAGGATCACATACACGAATGTCAGTCCCCAAGATACTGAGTGCATTCCAGGATAAACTATCTCTCCATTCTAGTAGAATCACAACCCGTGCAGTCAAGGGGAACACACACAGGGGGCTGCCCTCGGAGGCTCGGAGTCCTGTGACTGCAAGACACATGCGTAAACAGCTCAAGGGAGTACCGGATGACACACTGCTCTGCAGCCTAGAAACCCATGGACATGAATTGATTAAGTGTGCAAACAATGCCCCCGTGAGTACACAGTCTGTCCTTTCCCAGGCTTGCCCTGCCTTAGGAGACATGTCTCAAGATCCTAAGATGTGAATCAGATAAAACACAGCCACTACACCAAATTAGCAAAGGCCTCCCTTATGATCCTTGTAAAGTGGAAGTTCCCCAGGCTGTCTCAGTCTTAGAACATATTGGAGTAGAATGTGGGGATCTAGGGCTAGCCTCCCCAGAGCTATAACATAAAGCATCAAGGAGGAAGTGTCACAAAGGGCTGGCCGGGGGTCCCGGCAAGGAAGAGTCTGTGGAGGGGAAGGCATCATGCATACACCAAGCTGCATACCTTTCCATAAACTTTTGGAAAATATCCCCTCGGAGGCTTTCGCAGATTTCTTCTATGTACGGCTGCAAAGAATAGAAAAGAAAGGTCACAGTGTAAATAGGAATGAATCAGAGAAAGGCTGCTGGTGGCCTTGGGCCTGAGTGAGCAACCCCGCTACCCGGAGATGCTACCCACAAGATTCTGTCCCCATGCTTGCCCCCTCACTGCCCCCGCAGCATGACCGGGCTCATTCCAGGACTATCATCTCCATCAGCATTGCACACAGCACTTCATGAGCCGCTGTCACTTCCTTACTGATGGGAGTTGTCTTCCTTAGGCACATAAAAAGTTGCAGCCCTTAGCTATGTGGCCCTCTACCGCCATCTTGGAATTCAGACTAATTTCTGAAAAGTGGGCCCTGCGTTTACCTCGGGCACTGGGCCCTCTGAGTGAGTTTCCCAGCATGCCTTGCTACGCATCCTGTGAGTGAGTTTCCCAGCATGCCTTGCTACATGCCTCGTCCATTGGGACTGTTTTAAAGACCAGAAGCTGATAGACCCACAGTTCCTTGTCCTAATTGGCCATATTAATTAGTTAATTAGTATTATACCTTTTAGACTCAGGGACAGAGAAGGAGGCTGTAGGGTGGAATGGGTGTGGTCAGGGCTTCTGAGGAGTACCCTGGGAGATGCAGAGATCTCCAAGTTCCTCTGATGGAGAACAACCACTCTCTGACTCAGCTCTGCTCCTCCTCACACTGAGCCATGATTTCGGTTCCACACGCTCCACTTGAGAACAAGAAGCTGGCAGACGGCCATGCTCTGGAGTTCACCAGAGTTCATCAGATCTTTTGGGAAAATATCTTGATATGTTTGATGCGTTGGATGATGGGAAATTGAACCCTTTCTGTGTCTTCACTGAGAGTATATCAAAACAAGTAGAGACGGAGGGAGAAGGGAGTGGCCTGGCAGCAGGGAGCCCAGGTGGGGACTCAGTAGTGAGGTCCCATGTTCCTCCAATAGACTTTCTCCTCAGGGATCAGTGTGCTTGGTCATATTTCATGTTTCTGTCCCATCAAATGCTCTGTTCTTCCTAGTAATGAAGGGGTAGCTAAGTCTCTACAGGACCCCTTGACTACCACCTGGCCATGTTTTAACAAATCAGACATGCACTGGTAGCTACTGATAGCCAACCCAAGAGGGTCCAGAATCGCCATATGGACTCAGGGAGTGGCTCCATTACAGGAGCAGCTGCTTCCTCCCCTTGGCTTCCTGATTGTGGACTCCTGCTACTACACCTTCTCTGCCATGGTGGCTGTGTCCCTGTGGGCTGCAGACCCCAACAAACCCTGCGATCCTTAGGTGGCTTTTGTCAGGTACTTTATAGAACCAACATACACACACACTCACACACACTCACACACACTCACACACACTCACACACATACATATGCATTCTCACATGCCCACACACAAACATGCACATACACTACTCATACACACACTTACACATGTACACACTACTCACAATGCACACATGCACACTCCCACATGCACACACACACATGTACTCTCACTTGCACACATGTGAACATGCACATGTGGATGCAAACACTACTCACACACACTCACACATGCACACACAAAATGTACACATATACTCATATATGTTCACATGCACACACACAAATATGCACACATGTATGCATATACACAATACACACATTCTCACATGCACATATGCAGATACACTAAACACACACACACACACACTCAGACATGCACATGCTCACACACTCACAGACCAGTGAAGGGAGACAAAGCCAGCATTCAGCAGTAGGGATGAGAGCACACATCCCACTAGAGTCCTCAGTTACTTCAACCTGTAAAAGTGGGAAGTCACATATAACAAACAATGACCAAGTAAATTAAATTTAAGAATGTCACCTATGGGGCACAAGACAGAGCACCTTTTAGTCACCCGCAGCAGGCCCTTCTCCTCTGCAGTCAGGCCCCTCTCCTGTGTCTAGCTAGGCCCCTCTCTCACCTCCAAATGTGCCTATGTAATTATTTCTCTCAAAAGCAGATTGGAAAATATATTCAATATATCAACTGATCCTTTTGCATGGACTTTGACCATTTGTGTCGCATTGTAAACTTCAGGTGACTTCACAAGACAATGGCCCTTCTGTCTGTCCATCTAGCCATGCATCCAATTCATCACTAGGTTGTACTAAGCCACACTAACGGCGCCAAGGTGCTGAAGAAATAGCTTGTAGGTGGGTGTGTCCCGGAGCCAGCATGATAACTTCTTCAGTCGCTGTAACTCCTGCCTGTAGTGATCTTGTTTCATTGTTACTGAGGCTAAACTTGAATGGAGAAGGGGGTGCCAAGGGTGAGATGTGGTTTACTCATGTCAGGGTCACATGTTGGAAGCCTGGTCCCCAGCATGCTGAACTAAAGGGACGTCCCAGAAGCAGGAGGTGGAGAGGGCACCAAGGTGCTCAGAAGGGATCAATGTAGGTCTCTGGGGACTCTGCATGTTCTCAGGAAAGAGAAACTATTAAAGAATAAGCCCCTGCCAGTGTCTCTTCTAGAAATGCAGTCTAGAAGCTAGCAGCAGAGGCTAGCCTGACTGCCTGGGCCTCCACTCCTCAGAGTGGACACAGTATCCCAAACAGCTAATATAAATAAATAATTAATAATAAAGAGTTAAATAAACGAAGAGTTAAGACTCTTTACTGCAAGCAGTCACTGTTGATTCTTGAAGATAAATGTTACTTTAGTGCTGTATCTCATGCCCCTCTCGGGAACCTCAAGAGGCGTGCGGTGTGGTGTAAGGTACAGTTCAGCAATGTCCGTGTGACTGGCTAGGGACTATCTGTGGGAATCAGCTGAAAGCCAAAGCACTCACACTGTAAATACGGTGTGGCGATGTGGACGTCAGCACCACTGCTGCTTTCACTGTAAGGCATCTTGTTAGCATCTCTTCTAGGTGCTGCCCCACAATTACCTGGCAACAGCCAGGTGTGCCTGACTCCCTATAAAAGGGGCTGCCTGCCCCTCCTCCTCCTCCTCCTCCCTCTCCTCCTCCTCCTCCTTCTGTTGCTTCTTCTCTCTCGCTCTCTCGCTCTCTCACACTCTCTTCTCCTGCTCTGTCTCTTTACTTCTGCTCTCCCTCTCTCTACTCCCCGCTCAACTCCCCTCCTCACGCCCGGGATAACCTCTAGTCTATACGATACTGTCATGTGACTGGTCCCTGGGGGGGGGGGGGAAGGGATGCCTCAGCATGGGCCTGAGGAGCCACCCGCTTCCCCGACACCGGACTGCACATCCACCAAACATATTCCTTCTCTCCTCTCCTTATTTTTTATAAAACACAGCATATCTGGTCTCAGCTTTCATCTGAGGAACAGTGAGAAGAGCAGGTCCCCCACAAAGCACCCTGTGTGCTCACCCTCCAAATCTCCCTGTAACCTGCGAGGCAGGGATGAGGACAACCTAAAAAGACACTATGCTCTTCTCCTCAGCTACCAGGCTATGAGATAACAAGGTGGCGGAGAACTAGAATTTCCCCAGGAGTCTCACGCTCTGAGGAAAACGCTGAAGCACAGTGCCAGCTGGAATGGAAGCGGAGCTGGATTACGGGATTCTAAGAACTCCTCAGAACACAAATGTGGCAGGCATGACCGCATCATCTTTCCAATGGGGCCAGCTTTCCGAGCCTTGGTTTAAACCTCTGTAATGTTCAGGATAGAAGCAGTCAAGCGGTATGCGACCCCATCGTTCTCGGAGCATCACCTCTAACTCTGGAACATAAATCCCACTTAATCCAGAGGATAACCACCACAAGCCACATCACCCACACTTCTCCCAGACATTGAGGAAGGCTCAGCTAAGGCTCTGTCTTAGCTCAACGGATTTCCAGAACATACAGTTACAAGACCACCGCAGCCAGCGGCCCCTTTGCAGGAACGTCTGTGATGGCTGTCGGCACTTGCAGCGGGTTGCAGCAAGAGGACCTGCGTGCTCTGAGCAGACAGCCAGAAACCTCAGTGTGTCTGACGAGCTGAGGAAGCATTGCCAAGACTTCGAGGGAGGCAAGCTGGGACATTTGTTTTGGAGTAATCTAATCTTACCTGAAAAAGAGTAGCCGTCACCTGCTTCTTGGAGAGATGGCTCTGGACGTGTTCTACAGCTTGCTTTGAGAATTGCTTTAAAAAGAAAAAAAAGGAAGGAAGGAAGGGAACAGCATTTTTTAAAATAAGGAGGTGACATGTCTAGATCACACATTACAACAGATGTCTCAACACAGTGATTCCCTAAGAGTGACCCATGGGCTCTCTGCAGACAATCCATGCACATACTGTCTCTCTGGGTATCCAGAGTGCTTCCTTGGGTGCCCAGAATAGGACCCCTCAGCAGGTCAAGGTTCCCATGGCAACAGAATGTCAGGAGTCCTACCACTGCTTCCTTCCTTAATGAACAGTTCTACAGATGTAGACTATCTGCTGTGTCAGAGGAAACAGATGCAGGGTCATGCACCTAGGAATTCAACACAAGGATTACAAGCCAGGCTTCCGCGGCAGATGGCCCTGGGGCCCAGAGGTCTCACTGAGCCCCAGCAGAGGGCAAACTGAACAGAACTTCAGTCGATGTGGGTTGCAAACCATGTCTTCCAGAAACCTTTCAATGTGGTCTCCTTTATTCGAATTGACATGAACACATGCTACCTGAGACTCTGACTGTCCTTACTCCTGTGGCCCCCTTTACAGAAAACCTGGGCTGGAAAAGGTTCTCAGGGGAGAAGTCAGTCAGCCTGAACAGCAGCAAACACACACAGGCCTGTCATGAGGGGCCAGCTTTCTCAGTCTTGGTTTAAATCTTTGTAGTGTTCAGGATAGAAGCAGCTAAGCAGTATGCGACCCCAGTGTGCTCTGAGCACCACCTCTAACTCTGGAATATAAACCTCACTCAACCTGGGGGGATGATCTCCACAAGTCCTTTGAACAAAACCCATACCGCAGTGCCCCCACAGCTGAGCTAAGGAAAACCAAATTCACACGGACTACATGCGTGCCCCAGGGCTCAGCCACGCCCAGCCAAGGCACCCAGGTACAAAGCAGTGAGGCTTTGAGAGAGGCCACAGCATGTGCCACCACCAGGCCTGCATCACTACAAACTATAACTACATCCTAAGTGCTAGGGCACAACTGGGCCATCCAGGCCACCATCAGGGCACAGTGTAATATTGTACCTTTGTGTTGTCACAAATGGGAGCCTCCGGCTACACGAGGCTTCAGGTGCCTGGGACAGACACAGTTCATGGGGGATCTCTGAAGTGACTTCATCTCATTCTAAAAGTTTTTTTTTTTTTAAAGATTTATTATTATATGAAAATACACTGTAGCTGTCTTCAGACACACCAGAAGAGGGCATCAGATCCCATTACAGAAGGTTGTGAGCCACCATGGGACTGCTGGGATTTGAACTCAGGACCTCCGGGAAGAGCTCTTAACCGCTGAGCCATCTCTTGCTTTAAATAAACTCAAGTGGCTACATGTGGCTAGTGGGCACAGGGCCCTGGATCGAGTAGGTGAAAACTCTGTGCCCTTTGAAAAACAGCCTGTGCCGATACAGAGGCACCCACATTGCAATTTCCACCTTGCTAATAATTAATCCATTTTCTCCTAAGTCACTTCCTAGAACCTAGTTTATCCCAATTAGATTTTTTTATCTGACTTCTAAGGAAGACGATAATTTCGATCATCACTTAACTACTCATGAATAAAATTAACATAATATTTATAATCCTGATCAATCCCAAGACATTGCTGAGTATTTATATTAATAGAACTCTGGTTCACCCCATTGTTAAAGTATAGTTAAATTTAATCCAATGAGGCAAGGCTAGGGAGATGACTCACTGGTATTTGCCCAGCAAGCATAAGGCCCTGGGTTCAGTTCTAGACCCCTAAATGATACAGCAGCACTAATCATCATCTTCATCAACATCAACTTCACCACCACCACCACCATCACTACCACCATCACCATCACCACCACCACCACCACCACCATCACCACCACCACCACCACCACCACCACCACCATCACCATCACCACCACCACCACCATCACCATCACCACCACCACCACCACCACCACCACCATCAGGGTGTCAGTGTTAGTGTGCTATGCCTGTCAATGTCCCACGTGGTGCCATCTGGGGACTGGGATGGGACACTCACATGTGTGCTGGATAGGAGCTCCCTCATGATGTAGGCGTCATACATTTGCCGGCTCCGGCGAAGCCTGTCTTCTTCATTGTCCAGTTTCTCGTATTCTTTTATCTAGATTTCCGGAGGTTGTCAACATTAGCTCATGGCTTCCTAGAAACTGGCTTTATTTAGAACTATGGCTGACCCAGGCGGGAACCCTTCCCCACGAGATAAAACAAATTACCAAGGCAGCGATTCCCCTTAAAATGACTGCTTTGCACGGGGAGATAATGAGGTTGCCACACATTAGACCTGGCTAGAGACATAAACGGGTTTCACTCCGCGGTGACCCTCAGCATTTTAATGTGGAAACAAAATCTACCCCGGCCGCAATTATCCCGCACTGCACGGAAGCCAGAGGCCACTTGCCTGGCCAGTTCTCTACAAAGCACACATCTTCCCAAGCCGGCTGGATTTCAGCTCTGAGATGGAGGAGTCCACGCTCTACCAGAGCTCCAGCAGGGGGAGTAACCAGAAGTCATCGGGAGGTTTTCATCTTCCCAAGGGAAGGGTGTGTTTGGGGGTGGAGTGGCCTCCTGGATGAAAGTGTGATTTTCCAACCCTCCTGATTATCACAGGCCAGGTGTGGTATGCATGGCTGTCATCCCAGCCCTCGGGAGGGGGGCAGAGACGGGAAGAGTTTGGCCGAGTCTAGCCTGGGCTAGATAGGGAGATGGAAGAAAGGAAGGAAGGGAAAGAAGGAAGGGAGGGAGGGAGGGAAAGAGGAAGGGAGGCAGAGACAGGAAGAGTTTGGCCGAGTCTAGCCTGGGCTAGATAGGAAGGTGGAAGGAAGGAAGGGAGGGAGGGAGGAAGGGAGGGAGGGAGGGAGGGGGAGGGAGAGACAGAGGGAGGAAGGAGGGAAGGGAGGGAGAGAGAGAGAGAGGAAGGCTCTAGTGTTTCTAGCTGCCAAGAAAGGCTGCCCAGCTGGCCTTTGGGCTGACTACATAGTGAAGTGGGTTTTTAGCAGCACCTGTGGCATGTGGGAATCGTGTAATTAGTCCATTTATTGTAATCTGATCTTGAGAGGTTCCTGGTCAGAAAACTGTCCCCATTTCTTTACACATTTCTTTATTTCGATAACTCAAGGCAAGACTAAAAACAATGAACTATTAAAATAAGACACCTTCCTCAGGCTACTTTTGTGTTTCACCTGAGCTGGCAGCGTGGGCTGGCAGAAACAGGGACTTGCTCCACGGGGGGGCTAGCTTTGACCTTTCAGGATGTCAATCACACACTAGAATGAAAACCAGTCAATCCTACAAAGATTCCTCGTGCAGATGAGGTCACAGTTTGGGGGTGGGGGGAGAGGGTGTCACCATGGAGGTCCTGTGGGAGCTAGACAGTTCCCACACTGAGAAGTCACCAAGGATTCAGTCAGCAGTGTAGCACAGTGACTGACAGTTATGCCAGAGGGACTTCTGGGGCTAGGAATGGGGTCTTCTTGGGGCAGACGACACTGTGGGACCATCCCAAGAGGATCAGAAGGTCTCAGTAAGGCTGGCATAACCAGGTCCAAGCATCCTACCTCAGTCTCTGAAAACTAAGCACAGAGCAGCCATGTGGACGCCAGCATTGCAAGGTGGACAACGTCAGGCACAGTGCACCCAAGTCATCAGAGAGGATGGGGTGGGGCCTAGCTGACTCCTCTGGTTGGTTGACTCCTCAGGTTGTATTTTGGTCTTAGGATAGTCAAGGGTTAACACCAGAAGGCCTGAAAGCTAGAACAGATGCCAAGCCAACCGGAGGCCAAAGCGTGTCCCCTGATATACAAACAACCTGGTGCAGTAGAGCACCATCCCAGAACTAATGTCCTGAACACAACCACACAACCGTAAAGGGATGCATGCAGGGGACCCATGGGGCACAGTGCTTCTGGCGACTCAGATGCTCACTCCTGGAAGTTTCCACGATCTGTCTTCTACAGCTACACAGACAATCCTGGCTTTGTGAACCAATGGAGCACAGCACCGTGCCTGTGCTCTGGGTCCTGAGTCTGATTAACCTCACTCGAATGTCAGACAGCGCAGAGAGAGCATGTGCTGGTGGCTGAGAGAGTACAGGGCTGGCGGTGTCTGAAACCCACATCTATCTTTCTTTCTTTCTTTCTTTCTTTCTTTCTTTCTTTCTTTCTTTCTTTCTTTCTTTCTTTCTTTCTTTCTTTCTTTCTTTCTTTCTTTGAAAGATTCATTCATTATATGTAAGTACACTGTAGCTGTCTTCAGACACTCCAGAAGAGAGAGTCAGATCTCATTACAGATGGTTGTGAGCCACCATGTGATTTCTGGGATTTGAACTCAGGACCTTCGGAAGAGCAGTCAGTGCTCTTCACTGCTGAGTCACCTCTCCAGAACAGGCTGTGAGTTGGGATGCACCTGCCCAGAGGACTTCCTGACAGCTGCACACATTTCACAATGGTAGGAGAGCTGACCTGGTACTCACTCAGGTGATGAGTCTCCACACTGAAGAACAGGAGTGATAGCATACGCCCATAGACAGCCAGTCTCTGCTTGGCCACACACCCACTGTGGCCACCGCTGTGTCCCAGCCCCACCTTTCTATAATCCAAGCTCTGCATCTCCAGGGCTTTGCTTCCATTCCTCTCAGTCTCCCGTTGGCTTTGGAGCCCTGGGCATCCTGTAAGGCTTCTGTCACTAGCCACGCTGTCCTTCGGGAAAGCTACCAGGCCCAAGGATGCTGACCGCCACAACTGCACTCCAAAGCCTCTAGGGCGGCGGTTCTCACCTTCCTGATGCCACGACCCCGTCAGTCCCTCACGCTGTGGTGTGCCCCCAACCATTAATAATTTTGTTGCTACTTCATAACTGTAATTTTGCTACTGTTGTGAATCATTTTGCAACTGTTGCGAATCATAATGTAAACATATGGTATGCAGGATGTCTGTCTGACACGTGACCCCTGTGGAAGGGCTGCTCAACTCCCAAAGAGGTTGGCACCCCCCCCCCCCCCCGCCGCAGGCTGAGAACCGCTGCTGCTTTGAAGCCTGGGATGTGTGGGCATCAGCCCTGGCTTGTGGCCATGAGCGTTGGGGCTGAGACATCAGTGCCTAGAAGGATTTTAATGAACTGAATTACATAAGTGTTTACAATCGTTAAGATTTCTCCAACGCTCACCCTTTGGAAGGGAATTTCACGAGAGGCCCGAGTCTTACCTCTTCATAAAATTTCACCTGAGGCACCGCTTCGCCAATTTCATTCAAGCAAAAGTCTTTAAATAGCAGGAAGCCTAAAGTGAGGAGACAAGGAAAAGAAAACTTCAGGCTGGGAAATGAGGATAAACTTTATCCCTCAGGGCTTTCCTGAAATAATGTGTTTATAACTCAGCACCTTGAATTGGACAGGGAGCCCAGGTGACTGTGCCAGCAGAGGGGTGGGAGTGGGGATAGAGGGCAGCTGTGACTGTTAGCCAGGACCACGTAACCAGGCTCAGAACCAATCAGCAAACGGCCCTGCTTTCTTCCGCCTTTTACCCTCTTGCCAGACTGACCAACTTCCCCTTCCTGTGTGAGCCCTGTTAACTCCATGTGGCTCATAGGACATGACTTTCAAGATAGAGGGAAGAGGAAAACAGTAACCGTTTTCTCAAGCCTTCGCACCCTCGTGGAAAAGGTGGCCCTTCCTATGACTCTGTGTGTGTGTGTGTGTGTGTGTGTATTTCTGTGTGTGTGTATGTGTGTTTATGTGTATGTGTATATGTATGTGAACGTATGTATATATGTGTCGTCTGTGTCTGTGTGTCTGTGTGTAAATGTGTGTCTGTGTACCTGTGTTTGTATGTGTGTAAATGTGTGTCTATGTATGTATGTGTGTATGTGTGTGCCTATATGTGTATGTATTTGTGTGTATATGTGTGCGTATATGTGTGTATGTACCCAGAACTGTAACTGACAACCAACGTCATGGATGATTCAAGGAGCAGTCATCCTGTGCACCTCCACAATGAAAACGCCTAGAAACCCAGGGAAAGCTGAAGGCTCACCCTCCCAGAGAGAGGATGGTAATGGCGACAGACGACAGGGGACACCGAGGCTCTGGTGTGAGCCGTGAGCACGTCAGTGCTGAGTTCCCTGGCCGCTGTGTACCGTGGAGCTCCTCACCCCTGAGTTTCCTAGCCAGCCCAGAAAGGAGCCCTGCTCTGAGACACTCATTCACACAGTGTCTGAGGGGCATAGCGTATCTGATTCACCAAAGGACACACACGTACAAGATAAAAACAAAACAAAAAGATCACAAGAGAAGGTAAAGAGAGCAGCAGAAGCAAAGAACCTGGGGCTTCCAGGACGAGGCTCCTTAGCCTGCCCTCGGGGCTAAGGACAGAAATACAAAATTATATTTTTAAAACAGATAATATAGAGCCAAGTGGTACCCACCTACAATCCAGCACCCAAGAGGCTGAGGTAAGAGGACTGGTAAAATGTTAGGCTAGCCTGGGCTACAGAGTAGATTCCAGGCTAGCCTGGGCTACAGTGTGAGACTATGTCTGAAATAAAACGAACACCAACACAATGGGTGATGAAGGCAAAATAAAAAGTAATTTAAGGTTATATAACTTACAGGAGGAGCTATTTTATTATGCTTGAGAAATAATCAAGCCCTTGCCTTTAACAATTAAAAATAATTTTATGTGGCCATAATAGGAATAAGTGATATCGTCCCGGGTTTCTAATGTGCTTCGCTTTTATAATTAGCAATTACCTAACCACTTGAGATTGTTGAGTTTGGCATTCAAGAAAAAACAAACTTTGAGTGCATTATATCCTTGAGCTAACACACAGGGGGAAAAAATGTAAATGCTAATACAATTTACCAGGAGTGCATTTTAAATCCACTGCAATTAACCTGACGAGAGGGAAGGAAGGAGCCAGCATACAGCCAGCCAAGACCACATGCTCCAAGGGTTCTCTAAAACGCCTTCGGACGGCTCTCTCCACCCTCCGCAGCAGCGTCTTCAGGACTGAGCGAGCCTGCCCCTCCCACTCTGCCCTGCCATCGTGTCAAGTGGCTCAAAACAAATTTCTCTATGCCAGTCTCATGGGTGGATCACGTGAATTACCCCGAAACACTGCACGTCTCTTGAGCCTGCTTCAATGAGGCGAAGGAGCTCACAAAAACCAATATCGTGTGCTCCTAGCATTTGTATATAGTTAACGTTTAAAAAGAAAGAAAAAGACTTTGGGCAGGTGAGCTGGTTCAGGGGGTAAAGGAACTTGCCACCAAGCTGATAACCTGAGTTTGATGACTAGGACCCATGGGAGAGAAGGAGAAATGTGACTTCCACAAGTTGTCCTCTGACCTCCTCAGATGCACTTTCACACACACACACACACACACACACATACACACATATACAAAGATACACATACACATACATATACACAAGCACACATACACATACATACAAACACACACAAGCACAAACACACAAACATGTACACATATACACACAAACACACATATATATATAAACACACACATACACAAACTCATATACATACACACATACAAACACACACATACACAAACATGTACACATATACACACACATACACAAACATACACATACATACACATACACAAACACACACAAGCACACACACACACACAATGTAACTTTTAAAAGAAAAGGTTCTTGGACCAATTTCTAGAGGCTCTCAGATTCCATTTTTTTCTAAACACAGCAAACTTAACCAAACAATCCTTTTACGGGATGGGTGGTCCGACATCAGGACCGACCAGAGATAACCAGGAGCCAGGTGTAAAGACAGAGAACAAGGAGACAGAAGCAAGACTCGGAGACCCCTCAAGCTTGGAGCCCCCAGACAGGAGACGCCAGGAACTGGACGGTCCCAGAATAAAAATAAAATTATCCAAAGGGCAGACAGAGAACACAGCCATCATCACGCTGTGTGGACTAACAAACGGCCCTGGTAATAAAACCATTTGTACTGCATTTTCTTACCAAGCTTCAAAGGTTAGCTGAGACGCTTCAGATGGAACAGGAGCTAAAACACTGTCTGTCTAGAAACTGAGCGGTGATAAGATAAAATGCTTCCCCGTGGCGTGATGAGCTAACTGGAGGGGTTTACGATGGCCTTCAGCAGACAGCACACGGAAACATACGCAGGAGTGCTGTTCATCCTAACACCAGACGGCGCAACAGTAGGGACGAGTCTAGCCAGATACAGTGTATGATTCCCAGGCTAAACATTGCAGAACACCAATGAGTAAGATCAGGAGAACACAAGTCAGTGAGGAGCAATGTCGTGTTCCTGGGCATCGATGATTAAGCCTGCCTTTGACTTTGTGATCCTAGTGCCAGGTCCAGCAGGAAACGTTTAAAGAAGTCAGTCAACAAACTCTAACATTTACGGCAAAGAGTGCAGACAACAACAGTAGAAGGTAGCCCCGCTCGTTAAACTAGCATATAATTGTACACAGTGGTCGGAGCTTTTGCATCCAGACTTAAACCTTCACAGGAAGAAGCCACAGGAAGGTCACTGCCAATTTGGAATCATGAGGAAAGTGTTCAACTCAGGGTGGCCAGGCTATGCTATTCCAGGAGGAATAGAGCGCGGCCACAGGGAAATCGCACCCAGTGCTGCCGATCCCTGGAGGACTCCTTCCAGTATTAGGAAGTGGTCTTGTCGCACAGTGACAGTCTCCAGCCACAGGGCACGGCGGGCTCCCTCAGGGTTACAATCCTGTCTTCACAGCTCTCTGTCCCAGGCCCCTGTCTTAGGGTCTCTGCTGCTGTGAGAAACGCCACAAACAATGACTGATTTCGGCTCTCACTTCCAGATCACGGTCCACCACAGGAGGAAGCCAGGACAGGAACTCAAGCAGGGCAGGAACCTGGAGGCAGGAGCTGATGCACAATTCATGGAGGGTGCTGATTACGGGCTTGCTCCCCATGGCTTGGTCAACCTGCTTTCTTATAGAACCCAGGACCACTAGCCCAGGGCTGACTCCACCCACAATGGGCTGGCCCCACCCACAATGGGCTGGCCCCACCCACAGTGGGCAGAACTCTCCCTGTCAACCATTTATTAAGAAAATGCCCTGCTGGGTTGCCTTGAGACAACCTCATGGAACAGTTTTCTCAATCGATGTTCCCTCTCTCCAAATGACCCTAGCTTGTGTCAAGCTGACAGAAAACTAACCATGACATTCTTCTATAGCACAAACTCTGATAATTAAACAGATTTCAAATGATTTATGAAGCACTAGAAATACTCAAATAAACCATCAGACAAATATTACCCAAAGGCTTGTGTAGAAACATCCACCCACACTGGCATCTGTGGACGTCAGGCAGAGGGGCGTCATAGACCATGGACGCCCAGCAGGTCCAGCCTCAACATGAGGTAGCCAAGAGCAGCCAGTGAGCAGAGTGTGTCCCCTCTGTGCTTTGTGCTGACTCTGAGTCCCATGCGAACATCTTCCCAGGGACACTACATTCCAAACACATTTCCTGACAGTAAGAGAATCAATCCTGTGTCCCATGCATGTGTCATACTACACATATGGCCAGAGAGCCCTCAGAGCACTAACTACAGAGAGCCAGAAAGCCAACAGCTGCCTAGAGTACAGGGGCAGGCGGCCTGGGGGAGGGGTGCTAAGGACTCACACAGCCTCCTTCTGGCACCTGGGAAGCCGCAGCCCCTCTGCTGTCTGCTGTCTTTTCCCACCAGTCTTTCCTGATATCTCAGTTAGGGTTTCACTGCTGTGAACAGATACCATGACCTAGGCAACTCTTTTAAGGACAACATTTAATTGGGGCTGGCTTACAGGTTCAGAAGTTCAGTCCATTATTATCAAGGCGGGAGCATGGCAGCGTCCAGGCAGGCACAGTGCAGGAGGAGCTGAGGGTTCTACCTCTTAAGGTGAAGGCTGCTAGCAGAAGACTGACTTCCAGGCAGCTAGGATGAGGGTCTTAAAGCCCACACCCACAGTGACACTCCTATTCCAACAAGGCCACACCTCCTCCAACAAGGCCACACCCACTCCAACAAGACCACACCTACTCCAACAGGGCCACACCTCCAAATTGTGCTAATCCCTGGGCCAAGCATATACAAACCATCATACCTGACATCCTGGTGATTTCTAGATCCTAGGGATGGATGCTGCTGGAAACATTAGAAAACACACATTTCCCCACAGTGCACACCTGCTTTGCCCCACGAAGGGCAGTCTCCCCATCCTGTCTGCCCAGGCTGGCCAATTTCAGCAGATGGGCTCCCCCTAACATATTTACATACTGTATTTACACACTGTATTTACTGTACATCTGGCCTCCACACCTGCCAGTTCTCCACAAGACATTCCTCAGCCATCCACCCTCCAGCTTCAACTGGCAAGCCATTGCTGTGCCCACGGTACTTCACGTAAGCCTCACGTGAAGCAGCAACCCCTGACTGACCCCTCATAGGTCCAAGAAGCCATCCATTGCCTGTAATCCCCCTGTACTGAGGTCCTAGCCTTCCCAGGACAAGGTCTCAGGATCTGGAGTCACCTAGGAAGCAACCCTCTAGGCTTGCCTGTGAGAGGTTGTCTTGTTTGAGTTAACAGAGGCGGGAAGACCCACGCACTGTGGGCGGCAGCATTCCCTGGTGCAGTCCTGGACTCTGAGTGGAGAAGCAGACGGCATTCCTCACTATTTGCTTCCTGCTTGAGGATGCAACATGATCTGCTGCTTCAGGCTCCTGCTGCCTTGAGTTCTGCACCATGACAGACTGAGTGAGCCTTGAGCAAACTCTTCCTCCCTAGAGTGCTTTTGTCAGAGTGTTTTTATCACAGCCACAGAGAAAGGAACGAAGATTCGGGTTGCCCTCATTCCCCCTTCACAGTGCAGGGACTGTGGACATGCAGCATCACACAGGGTTGGGAGTCTTTATGCCGGCTATGGAGAGCTATGTGAGTCCCCCACAGCAGCATGGCAGTCTGTCCCGTGGGGTAACCATGACAGAGGGGGCTATTATGTAAGCCCTGGATCAATGTGGTCGATGCATGGGTCCATCTCTGCTCCTTCCCACAGTCCTGGACTGCTCAGGAGACCTCTCATGTTTCCTTGACCACATGGCTTTGGCCCTGGCAGCTAGGACCCTGTTTAGGGAGTTTCCCCACCTCATTGTGTAAGCAGCCACCATTTGCTTCCGTTTGCCTTTTACCTGGTCAGAATCATGTGAGGATAGGGGCTCACCCTTCTTCTCCTCTTTGTCCCCAAGTCAGAGATATGGAAATATCAGTGTGGCCATGAACAGTCATGGACGGTTCTAGGGGAAGAGATGTGTGCATAGGCCCCAGAGAGAACAGTATAGGCTCTGACACAGGACTTTCCACTACAGGTGCCTTCAGCTCAGAAGAGCAAGTCCCTGCAGGGGAGTGGAGGGTGGAAGGGCTGATCTGCCACACCGCCACACCGCCACACCGCCACACTGCAGAGTCTCCAGTGTGCTGTTAGAGCTGCTACATCCAGCAGCCAAGGGACCCATTTGCAGGAAACCCACATTTGATATTTATCAGTTGGACAGTATCGTGTTTGCCAGAGGCTTCCAACGGCCAAAAGGCCTGTGGGGAATAATTTTAATAAAGTGGGCAATTGGGTTTTTTTTATAAGATATGAAGATTCAGCTTGCAAGTCCAAAGCTGGAAGATATTTGAGCCAAGACACCTCCAGAACACTCTGCCCCGAGCTAGGCTGAAATTTGGGAATTCAGTTCCTTCACCATCAGTCCCAAGGAACATCAGAAGCATGTGCGCGCGCGAGCAAACTGTGTTCTCCACAATAAGTGTCAAAAGTGCCAGTGGATGCTTCAGAAAGGAAGGGCTGTGGACACTTCAATGAACTGATTGTTCATCTGAGACATTGTCCCTCACATGTGGACATCCCTGGTACCCCGGTACCAGTCCTGAGGTGTCCACGGCCCTTGTATAAGATGTCTTGCTTGTACGGAACCTGGATACATGCATCCACACACTTGCCCTCTTCTGAGACCAGAGAAAAGAGGGCAGCCTGAAACCCCAAATTATTCATTAAATAAAGGTCTGCATCCTAAACCAATTCGATGGGGGTTGCAGTCAGGTCTCTGCCATTTGGGGAGAGAGGACAGAAATGTCTTGAGATGGGTTGGGGGTGGGAATAAGTTAAAACCTGTTGTCCTGTGCCAAATCAGCATGCCGGCTCCGTGTGCCTCTTCCCTGTGCTAGCATCACGTTCTACAGAATGGCGTGGTTGAAGGCTGCTCCACTGTCGCCCTCTCCCTGTTTTATACAGTGAGGATCTTTCTGACCACACTGCCACCCACTCATCTTCTCATCACCACTCTGTCCTCCCATCCATCCTTCCATCCTTCCATCATCCGAATCTACGTCATTTTCCCACCATCTTATTCGTTATCCCATCCTCCCATCATCTCCCATCTATCATCCCATCCATCATCTCATCCATCCTCCCATCATCCTCCCATCCATCATCCCTTCATTCTCCCATCATCCTCCTATCCATCAATCCATCTTCCCATCCATCCTCCCATCATCCTTACATCATCATCTCAAACACCCAGGCTTCCATCATCCTCCCATCCATCCTCCCATCCACCCTCA
Source organism: Apodemus sylvaticus (assembly GCF_947179515.1). Classification (NCBI taxonomy): domain Eukaryota; kingdom Metazoa; phylum Chordata; class Mammalia; order Rodentia; family Muridae; genus Apodemus; species Apodemus sylvaticus. The sequence continues at coordinate 56,155,742 of NC_067493.1, read as the reverse complement.
CATCCATCCTCACATCACCATCCCATCCTCCCGTGCTCCCATCATCCTCCCACCCATCCTCCCATCCTTTCACCTATCCTCCCATCCTCCCATGCTCCCATCATCTTCCCACCCATCATCCCATCTTCCTGTGCTCCCATCATCCTCCCATCCATCCTTACATCCATCTTCACATCATCATCCCATCCTCCCGTGCTCCCATCATCCTCCCACCCATCCTCCTATCCACCCTCACATCCATCCTCACATCACCATCCCATCCTCTCGTGCTCCCATCATCCTCCCATCCATCCTCCCATCCACCCTCACATCCATCCTCACATCACCATCCCATCCTCTCGTGCTCCCATCATCCTCCCATCCATCCTCCCATCCACCCTCACATCCATCCTCACATCACCATCCCATCGCCCCGTGCTCCCATCATCCTCCCACCCATCCTCCCATCATCCTTACATCATCATCCCAACCACCCATGCTCCCATCATCTTCCCATCCATCCTTACATCCATCTTCACATCATCCTCCCATGTTCCCACCATCCTCCCATCAATCCTCACATCCTCCCATCATCCTCCCATCATCCTTCCACCCATCTCCCATTCTCCTGTGCTCCCATCATCCTCTCATCCTCCCAACCCCCATCATTCCCAGTGTGGAATGCTGAGAAGACGGCAGTGCTGCAGCAGCCATTCAGGGAACATGGACCAGGAAAAGTCTGCAGCGCTCAGCACAGCTGTGATTTGCTCTGGCACTTTCCAGGTCTGCAGCTTCCTGAGCCCACAGGTGTAGAAGCTGCCCTGGTGGACAGGAACTGTTTTAACCCCAGGCATGAGGTTGTGAGCTGAGTGCTGCCGGGGACTGACATGGGGACATTCCTCCAGTGGCGGGAGAAAGGAAGGGAAGAATCCAGAGGGGGCAGAGGTGAACAGTGAGACAGAAGAGAAAGAACAAAGTCACAGAGCCTCCTTCTCTGGCCTGAGTCACGGAATGCGGGAGATCTCTGCCCACTCAGGGTCATAAAAGGAGCCTATATGATGTCACTTGTCTGGACAGTTAGGAAGGGAAGGAAAGGGTAGAAACCCCAGTTCGAGAGCCCCGAGACATCCTGGACAGGGATCATGATGGAGGTTACAGAAGGCACAGAGAAGGATAACCATAGGCCGGGTAGCAATCTGTCAATCACAGCCAGTCTGTCCCGAGTGGCTGGGGTCCAGAAGAGTCATCGACAACCACAGGAAGCAGAGCAAAGAACCAGAGGCGTGAGTGCATGTGTGCACATGTACCTGTGTGTATTCACTATGCTGAATACATGTGTGTGAGTTGTATGTGCAGGTCACCCATGAGTGCTGTGCAGAGCCTCTGCCTGGAAGTGCATTGTGTGTGCTCGGCACATGTATACACGTGTGTACGCATGTGCCTGTACATGCCTATGCATTACAGGTACTAAGCATAGGTTTGGGTACCCTGTGTGTTCCTATGGCTCTGTGTGTATGTGTGTGTGTGTGGGGGGGGGGGAGGTCACATGAAAGTTTCTGCATTGAAGGCAACCGGTCTACCAAATGAGCCTCGGCCTCAGTCCTCCAGATGCACGACTGTATGTGTTGTTTGCTAGTTGGGCTGTATATGGAGAGAGGAGATGGTGGCTGAGGTTAGCTCAGTGGTGGAGGTCACATAAACAGCACAGTTCCCTGGGGAGTGAGCTACAAATGGGGCCTGGCAGTGGGGGGAGGGGGGACTGAGCATGCAGCTGTAGCCTGACCCCCTGCAGAGCTGCTCATAGGAGAGGAAAGTCTTCCTAAAAAAAAAAAAAAAAAAATACAACACAGGTAATTCTGTCAGCCTGTGAGTCATGGGTCAAAGGTCAGGAGCCTAGGGACGTTTCAGGGACAAGGAGGCAGAGCATAGTAGATTCATGACTCAATAAATTGGGCCTTTCCCCAACCTCCCTCTGGGCAGTGACAAGCATGCTCACTTGTAGAATCTGAGTAACTGCTTAACAAGGAGACAGCGAGTTTCCCTGTGAGATGATTCATTATGCCCTTTCGTAGGTTTTCACCTCAGGCCGCTGATCCATCCACAGTCCCCAGGGGTGCAGAGGATGTGGGGTGGGGCAGACAGACGTTCCCTATCTGACCCCAGGTTGACAGAATGGCTGCCAAGACAACTTCACGCTTGTCTCCCTCCTGTTTCATGTTTCCTGTCAGTGTGGCAGCTTCTTTATCCAAAGTGAAAGCTGTGGTCTGTGACTGACCAGCCCAGTGCCCCAGGCTCACCTGCCTGCTGCCCTGTAGCCCTTTCCACTGAAAATCCAATTAGCTCAGTGTCCATCCCTGACTTCAGGGAAACTCAAAACTCTCCCCTCCCAGGAGAGGCCGTCCAAAGCCAGAGTTCTTGAGGCTGAATCAAAGCAGGACCCTAGTGTCTCCTCTCTGGTGGTGTGGTTCTGGGCCAGAGGACGCTCTGCTGATGGCATGGGGTGGGGGTGGGGGAACCAACAGGAGAGGGCCAGTCCAGGGAGAATGGGGAGGCAGGATGTCACAGATACACAACCCACTCTAGGACTGCAAGTAGATTGCCCAGCTGCCCCCGGACAGAGGCTGCCCAGCTGTAAGTGCCTACAGATCCTACACATCTATTCTGCTTTAAGGCACAAAGCCTGGCAAACAGTCACCTATGAACCATGAAACAGATTGGCAGCTTTGCCCGTCGAGATCAACAACAAGGAATCCTAAGCTGTTCTCTTTCTTTGCATATAGGGTCTCAGGTAGCCCAAGCCAGCCCAAAGCTCACTGTGTAGCCAAGGATATCCCTCAACTTCTGTTCCTTCACCTCCTGAGTGCTGGGATTATGAGCAGACAATAGGTGTGAGCCACTACACCCAGTTTGTGCAGAGCTGGGGATCAAACCCAGGGCTTCATGCATTAGAGGCAAGTGCTCTACCCACTGAGTCAAACCAGCGTCCCTAGAATATCTTATTTGGCATTGCCTATAGGTTCTAGTGTGCCAGCGGTCCTGTGTGGCCATCACACTTACTAGAATAAGGCCCGGGATGAATCTGTCTCTGCAGGGAGCTCTCAGCAATGCCCTCTTTTACAAAAGGATGTTGTGAGACCGTGGCCTGTCGCCCACATGGTCTTTTGTTGTTGTTTTATCAGGAAACACATGCTATTGTTCTCTAACCTCGGGGTGAGCCTAATTCTTATGCCTGGGCCTCCAGGATCAAATGCAATTTGTTGTATTCTTTCTAGATAAACATTATTTTAAATCATGCTGCTATAAACAATTGAGAGAACCATTAAAATTAAGAATTAATGTGAAAAATGAAATCAACACAGACAAAAAAATTAGACCAAAAAAGTAAAACCGATCACTCAGGCAGGAAGTAGACTAGCCTAAGGCTTGCATATGTATACATGCACTTACACTCACACATATGCATACCACGACTGTACCACAGACATACCAATACACACACGAGGAGAGTGAACAGCCACAAACAAGCACATACATGCAGACTTGTACACAGGTGCACACACACAGGTGCATTCACACACATACAGACAATACCCACATGCCCACAGGTATATAAACATGCACCCATAAACACAAACACGCACAGAGGAGACTGAACAGCCAGACACAGGCACACATACACACACACATGCACATGCACAAACACACACACACACAGTATACACACACAAACATGCACACAGGTACATACACATACATACAGACCACAACTGTACCATAGACATAGCAGCACACATACACAGAGGAGCCTGAACTGCTACACATAGGCACACACACACACACACACACACACACACTGGTTTATACACATAAACATGCACACAGGTGCGTATATATACATACAGACCACACACAGGTGCATATATACACATACAGACCACACACACACACCTACAAGTACACACACACACACACTTTACTAGAACTAATAACCTAGTTCAGATGCCAGGAGCTAGCTGTAGAACACACCATTATTTCCACATCCCAGCCATGAGCAATAAAAACTGAAACCAAGAAAACAGGTCCAGCTGCAGACCACAGACAGGGTCTCCTTGCTTAGGAATAAACTCACTGAAGACTGGAAAAGGCCGGCGGCAGTGCCTGAGCACCTGAAGCAGCAGAGGCCGTTCACCGACAGAGTCAAACGGTGGTTCCCGGCAGCACAGATTCAAGGGTCGCTACCACAGACCCAGGGAAAACTGGAAAGCGTTTGCTAAAATAATGAAACCTCACACAGAAATGCAGAGTCCAGAGCAACTCCAAGCAGCCTTAAAACAAACAAACAGAACATGGTGGGGACTTTTATTTCCCAGTCCAAATGTTGCTCTAAATCTTGAGTCTACGCAGACACAGGGTAGACAGACAACACCAGAGGCCCAACTAAGCCAGTTCTAGAGTCAGTCAGCTTTCAGCAAAGATTACCAAAGACAATCCAATGGGGAAAAGACCATGTAAAGCATTCAAGAGGGGAAGGGGCCGGTGAGAGGGCTCAGCTGGTAAAGGTGATTTCAGCTAAGCCTGACAGCCTGAGTTCAGCCCCAGAGGCCACATGGAAGTGAGAACCAACTCCAGGAAGTTGCCCTTTGACCTCTCGTGTGATTCTTGGAGTGCATGTGTGTCCCATCAACACACAAACACATAAATAAATGTAAAATAATTTATACAATTAAAGCAGCCCCACTAATTTAGACCTCAATACCATAGATTAGAAAAAATTACCCAATAAACCAGATACTAAGAGAAAAAGCTGAAACCTTTACAAGAAAGTTGTTATGAACTCATTGGGCAAACAATATCTTAAATATGACTCCAAGCTAGGATTACAGAGAAAATGTACCAACTGGACTTAGCTTTAGTATTAAAAGGTTTTGGGCAGAAATGCCACCAGTAAAATGGGAAGGAAGCTATTGACTACAAGAGAGCATTCTCAATCGTGCTGTTGTCAACGACACAGGTGACGTGAGCCCTAAAGGGGAAGCTATGTAAACACACATTTATCCAACGCCATCTAGAAATTACAGTTAATTACACAAACACCCTCAATACCACTAACAGTGAGAGAAAGAGAAGTAAAATCCACAATGAGACGCTACCTCAAACTCACGAGATGGCTGCTAGCAGGCAGCAGCCAGGGGAAAGCAGAGCTCCCGGCGGCACGAGCAGCCATGCAGGGACTTTAGAGGGAGTCTGGAGCTTTCCTCAGAGGTTAAAGTGAAAGGGAAATATGAGAGAGACAGAGAGACAGAGAGAGAGACAGAGACAGACAGACAGACAGAGACAAAACAGAGAAAGACAGAGACAGAGACAGACAGAGAGACAGAGAGACAGACAGAGAGACAGAGACAGAGAGAGACAGAGAGAGATGCTAAGACAGAGACCAAAGAAAGAGACACAGAGTAGTTTGTAATTATTCACAGGCCACAGCACCTTTGTTCAGAATGGACAAAACATAGAGATAATCCAACCATCTATCACCTCATGTATGAATAATCAAAGCGTGGTGTGTCCATACATACCACCGACACGGAATGAACTGCTAACACATGTGGCAGCGGATGAAATGAAAGCCATTGTCAGTGAAAGAGGTGAGACACGGGCATCACAGGCTCCATGGGGTGGGGGTGGGGACTCACTCTCTGAGGAATAGCCTGACACAGAGAGATCACAGGGTCCATGCACAGTGACTCTCTCCCTCCCCTCCCCTCCCCTTCCCCTCTCCTTCCCCTCCCCTTCTCTCTCTCTCTCTCTCTCTCTCTCTCTCTCTCTCTCTCTCTCTCTCTCTCTCTCTCTCTCTTTCTTTCTGAGAAATATCCAGAAAAGTCTAAAAGCTCAGGCACAAAAAGCAAGCCTGAGGCTTCTGGGTGCATTCTCACTGAGAACAGGAGTGGTTCCAGGTGAGGGCGAGGGCTCTTTCTGGGACATAAAATAACACATCCTTCCCATAGGGTAGACTAGGTCACGGTGACATCACCCGATACCTCTGCTGCCGTGACAGTTCCGGATGAAGAAGCAGGACTCACCGATTTTCTGGTTGAAAATCTTGTCAAAGGTTATTTCGTTTCTTTCTGCCAGATACCTCTGCATCACACTCCGGATACTGCAAGATAAAAGTAGCTGTGAGGGCACAGGTGCACACAGCCCTCCATGTGCTCCAGAGTTGACTGTGCTGGGGACCGTCCTGGAGATGGGACGAGGCTGAGGAAGCGGGTTGCTGGGAGCCTCACTTACTGACAGATCTCAAGTGTCGTTGTTTGGTTTGGGTTTTTTTCTTTGGTTGTGTGTGTCTTTGATGCAGACTTGAGCAAGCAGTCTCAAGCTCTGGCAGCCACACCCACAAACCTCGCCTGCCACCATGCCTTCCTGGCTGTGACACCCTTTACCCTGGTCAGAGTTACTATTGCTGCGATGAACACCATGGCCAAGCATAGGTTGAGGAGATTTACTTGGTTCACACTTCCACATCAGAGTTGTGGTGGTTTGCATCAGCATAACCCCATAGACTCAAGTGTGAATGCTTAGGGTGTAACACTATTAGGAGGTGTGGCCTTGTTGGAGGAAGTGTGTCACTGGGCGTGGGCTTTGAGGGGGTCTCAGAGGCTCAAGCCAAGCCCAGGATCTCTCTCTTCCTGCCGCCTGCTGAGCCAGAGGCAGCACTCTCAGCTCCTTCTCCAGCACCACGTCTGCCTGCACGCCGCCATGCTTCCCACCATGACGATAATGGACTGAACTCTGAACCCATAAGTCAGTCCCAGTTAAATGTTCTCCTTATTAAGAGCAGCCTGGGTCCTCGGGTGTCTCCTTACAGCTACAGAAAGCGTCACTAACACAGTAGACCATCATTGAAGGAAGTCAGGACAGGAACTCAAACAGAGCAGGAACCTGGAGGCGGGAGCTGATGCAGAGGCCATGGAGGGGTGCTGCTGACTGGCTTGCTCCCCATGGCTTCTCTGCTTGCTTTCTTATAGAACCCAGGACCACCAGCCCAGGGATGGCCACACCCATAATGGGCTGGGCTCTCCCCCATCAATTGCTAATTAAGGATGTGTCAGATCTTCTAGAAGCATCTTCTCAGTGGACTTCCCTCCTATCTTGTGTCAAGTTGACATAAAACTATCCAGCACAACCTTCAAACTATATATAAATCAACACAAAGCCCCACCCCCTCTTGCTATATAAATGGTCACACAGACCCAAAGGAGCAAGTGAAGCAGAGGACTGCTGCTGAGACAGGGGCATGGCTGTAACTGCCTGGCCATGCCCCTCTTAGGCTGCTGACCCACTTTGCAAAGGAATTTGGAGGAGCTGTGACCTACAGGCCAGAGAAGTCCCACTGATGCTTTCTGACCCACCTAGTTGTGAGCTACCTTCATGTTCCTGCAACTACATCCAGAAGCCTCCTGTTGCCACGTTGTCCCCACCGTGATGGACGGCACCCTCAAACCATGAGCTGAGCCCTTCCCTGCTTCACCTGGTTCTCTCCGGCATTCCGTTACGGCAACAGGAATACAGTATCAGATTTTAAAGACTGTGTTAAACGTGCAACGTGAGTAACCTTGATCTATGGAGGGAGGAAGAGATGGCCACTGCCCCCCAAGGACATCAGCTGTCTGAGAGAGTCCTCCCAGGGCTACCCAGGACTTCAGGAGCTGTCCAGGGTCTGGCAGTGGACAAGGCAGACACTCCAGACACCACCCACCCTCTTTCAGGACCTGGGGCCAACTCTAAATGTGGCAAATCCATTTCAGAGTACCACATGAAGATGCCAACGCTTACCCTCAGTATCACCTCTCTCTAAAGTGTGCATGAGCATGTGAACATGCATACCTCACACACAGCCCCATGTGTGTACACATGCATACATGTGCACACACACACAAACACCACACACCACATGACCCCATGTATAAACACGTATTCTCCACACAGTCATATTTATGCAGACATACTACCCTATACAAGCACACTTATTCTACACACAGGCCCATGCATACATATCTATATACATATCTCATACCATTACATACATGTACACACACACCACACCCATACCCGACACATGACCCCATGCATGGACACATTCCCTGCACACAGCCTCAGATACGCACATAGCTGCCTGTATACTACACACATGGCCCTGAGCACACACACGCATACCATATGCATTCTCCCCACAGCCCAGGCATGCATTCACAGAGAATCCTCCTTATCAATCTCTTCCTAAAACAAAAGCGAAAGACCCCCCTCCCCCCAGGTACAGGATTGGTGTTTTGAAATCACTTCGGTGCACCACCAATTCAAAACGTGATTAAAAGAAAAGAATGTAGTTACGATAAAATAAAAAACCCTGAAATGCCTCAAAATTAAAACCTTCCAAAATTATGCACGAGACATTTACAGGGGGAATTACAAATCACAGAGAGGAAAAGACTAAAGAGTGAAGAAATGGTTATGAACGGAGAGATTGGGCATTAAAAACGCTCAAAGACTTGCCAAATTTCATTACGAAGTCCATCTGAGCCCATCAGGACCCCGCGGGGGACTATCACAGGATGCAGAGACAAGAAGCAATTTATATAAAACAACGCAGAATGCAGGGCAGCCAGTGGGCTTCTGAAGGAGGAGAAGCAAGATTCCGGAGCTGAGCATAAAAGGACGGCCACGTGCAGGTGCGGTGCAGGGTCAGTGAGCTCAGAAAGCAGGCAGTGCGCGCACAGAGCCGTGAAGTGTGATACAAACGGTCGGAGAAAGGCGGGAAATGGAGAAAGGTGGCGTTTCAAGTGAGCCTCAGAGCACCAACTCAGCTAGAGTGGAATGCAAGTGTGCGTGCGAGCCACCGACGGTGAGCGTGCAAGCTACTGCCACACTTGACACTTAAGTGTGCCGGTACCCGCGGTGCAAGTGTGGACAACGGGGTAGAATGTGTGGGAATCAATCCTCCTTCACTTTGCGAGCTTGGGGTTGTAATTCCCATTGTCAGCAAGGCTTGTCAGATGGCTCAGCAGTGAAGAGCACTGATTGCTTTTCCAGAGGTCCTGAGTTCAAATCCCAGCAACCACATGGTGACTCATAACCATCTGTAACGGGATCCGATGCCCTCTTCTGGTGTGTCTGAAGTGTACTCATACATAAAATAAATATTTTTTATATATAAGTCATAATATTTTTAAGATTTATTTATTTATTATATGTGGGTACACTCTTGCTGTCTTCAGACACACCAGAAGAGTGTATTGGATCCCATTACAGATGGTTGTGAGCCACCCTGTGGTTGCTGGGATTTGAATTCAGGACCTTTGGAAGAGCAGTCAGTGCTCTTAACTGCTGAGCCATCTCTCCAGCCCTCTAAGTCATAATTAAATGCATATCTTGGTAGCACTGTTGAGTGAGTCTTGCATGTGTACACACACCCTGTAAGCCCCTGTCCTAACAGTTTCCATCAGCCATAGAAGAGCAAAAGGCCTCCCCAGATTCTGAAGTTCAGGCAGCTGGGAACCGTACAGGTCACGCGCTGCAGGTCAAGATTGTGGTCCACGTCAGCCTACATGCAGGGCTGTCTCGTGCACTTGCTTTTCTCTTTAGCCCAGAGGCTATATCCTTAGCCTTCCCCCAGCCCGGCTTCTGTTGCTGCAGGAATAACCCAGGCCATGCTGATCCCTTCATTTGTTTGTGGACATCTGTCTCGCCACCAGTTTGGGATCATTATGAATGAAAGTGCCTTAAATATCCATGTCCCTGGCATTTTAAGAACACATGTTGTCACCTCTAATGGGGAAATACTGAGGGGTGAGAGCCGGTCGCATGGTAAATCCTACCATCCGTCAAGGAAAGCCATGAACCCCACAGTCCCAAATGCCCCCGTAGCCTCACGACCACACTGACTGCCTGTGATGTTTCAATCCGCCCCTCTCCCCGCCAACACTTAGCTCCTCCCCTCTAACCTTTAGACACCTTGCTGTGTGTGGAAGATGCTGTTTCTCATTTCCCTCATAAGCAGCAATGCTGAGCGTGTCTGTATGTGCTGACTGAGATCAATACATCTGCTTTAGTGAGGAACTTCGTCAAATAGCCTGCTTCCTCACTGGGCTGTTTGCCTGGCTATTGAGTATAAGGCTCCTTCAAATAGCCTGTAAGAAAATGCTATCAGATGTCTATATAACTCTATGGTCTCCCCTAAAGTGAAAACTTCTAGTTTCTTTCGAAAGTCAGGTATGTCAAATGATGTTTTGCTGGAGCACACAGATGAAAGGATGTCTTGCAAAACAGGCACGTGAAAGAATGTTTTCCTAAAGAAGACACAGGTGAGCTGGGCAGGTGTGGTGCACACCTGTAATCCCAGCACTTAGGAGGCAGAGGCAGGTGGATTTCTGAGTTCGAGGTCAGCCTGGTCTACAGAGTGAGTTCCAGGACAGCCACGGCTACACAGAGAAACCCTGTCACGAAAAACAAACAAAAATACACAGATGAAAGAATGTTTTGATTACTGCAGACACATGAAAGGACCCATGATGAGGGAGTGTAACTATGACCCCACAGACAGCAGGAGCCGAGCACTGAGCATTGGTTTGCTCCCCTTTGCTCTTCTTTGATAAAGACACACATGTATTGGTTTGCCTTATGTAGATCTCAGCTTTCGATGACACCACCATTGAGGAAACCTAGCCCAAGGACTGCTCTCGAGGTTCCTGTGGCAGCCTGTCGCTTCAGCAGCCTCTCCTCAGGCTGGTTGGTGAGCCGGATGGTTTCTTCAGGACTGAAGAACTACAGCTGCCTGGTGTCTTCCTGCCTAGAGGACCCGTCTGCAGCTGCTGAGTCGTGTTTGGTGTTTGCTACGGGACTGAACTGCTGTCAAAGAAGATCGAGCTCACCCCCAAAGAACTACTGCTGAGCAGGTCCACTTCCCTATATCCTGATAACTTTTCTCTTCCACTACCTCTGCTGGGTGGTAGGCTAGAGGAGAAATCGAACCCTTATTAAAAGTAGGTTGCGAAAGTTTATGCCTACACCTCCCCCAACTGGCCCTAGCATCGTCTCTGTTTCTCATGTCGTCCTTCTGACACGGACTTTGCTGGTGACATCTAATTTATTGACCATTCCTTTGATGGGCAGTCTGTGCCTTGCCCTCTTCAGACCTCCAAGGCCATTCATGTTTCCCTTTAGAAGTTTCAGAGCTTCAGGGGCTGGGGAAACGACTCAGTGGTTAGAGCACCGGCTGCTCTTGCAGACGACCTGGGTTCTGTTGACAAGCCCCGTATCGGTGCCTCACAAACGCCTGTCCTCCAGTTCCAGGGTATCCAATTAGACCCACACACAGATGCACGCACTTAAAATGACAAAATGGTTCTTTCAAAAGAGGAGACGTGTCCGAGCTGCAGCTCTCCTGTCTGGAAGAGTGTTCACTGCAGGCTGACGTCTGGGTAAAAGGCAAAGGTCTTCCGTACCATCCCTAACAGTTCACTGCCGTGTGATGAGACCATCATCGGTCCCCACTGAGTCACTAGGGAGCCTCTGCAGAGCCAACAGCACAGGTCTGTGTTTGCTCCACCCGGCCCCTCGAGGAAGCGCCACGTGGTCCGGTTTCGTTGCTCCTTTCCTGGCCAATTCCTTCAGAAGTAGCTTGGCAGTTACTGAGTTTCCTGTGGGCACTGACGTAACTGCATCCCACCGCTCTTGACACACCCACCTGGATTTTCTCCCCACTCACGTGACTTTTTAATTTCCCTCGATGCTCGCTCCCCGCTCTGCAATTTATTTACGGGCACGTTGCTTGCTTCTGAGTTCTTGGAGATGTCAGGTACCTGCCAGTTATTGATTCTGGCTTAATTCCACAGTAGCTGGAAAGCACGCACCAAACGCTTCCATTCTTTCTAGATTCGTCCACCTCTGCTTCACTCCTGGCATGCGGTTCATTTGTGAGTCTTCTGTGCGCGTGTGTGAGTGGAATGCACGTGTAGATACCGGAAGAACAAACTGGTAAAGGCTCACTGGGTCAGGATGAGTAGCAGAGCCACTTAGATTTTTCCAGATTGAGGATCGCCGAGTTTCCTTGTCTTGTTTTTCTGTAAGTTGCTGGGGTGGCAATGCAGAACTCTCAAACTTTATCCTGACTCTGTGTCTGCTCTCGATACCACCTGCATTGTCTGTCTTGTGGCTGGGGGGGGGGTGTTATGGCTTGGTGATGAGGGACACTCCCCAGCCCCAACCCTCCAAACCCCCAGTCCCCCACCCCACCCCCCATCATGGTGAAGCTTTTCCTCCTGATGTCTATCTCAGGCTTGTTTCTTCTGCCGTTTCATTAAACCCTGACCAAGTTGTAGCAAGTTTATCTTGGCTGCTGTCTGGGTAGGATCTGCAAAGTAGATACTGTGTTTCCTATGTGCATGAGTTGAGTTTCTGGCTTACAGCACACAGTTGGACCTTGATTCCCTTTGTCAATCTTTGCTTTTAATTGAAGTATGTGGACAACTTGTACTGACCATAACTATGTATGTGGGTCTGTTTAAGTAGATTACCCTGACTTTGATTTCTGTTTCAGAGGACAAACCACGGGGAGTTAGTTTTCTCTTTCTACAGTGTGGGTTCCAAGGCTCAATCTCACGTCACCTAGCTTGGCAGGAAACACCTTTCCCTGCTGAGCCATCTCACCTGCCTGACTTGTATGACATTTAATAAGCACACCTTGACCCATCCTAAAACACTTTTGTTGTGTGTGAAGAGGATCCCTGTGCTCATCAGAGATCTAAGTCAGTTCCCAGCACAGGCTAGCCACCCATCAGCCAGGTATCGTTGGACCTTGTGACCTCTAGAAATTCCACGTGGAACTGAGCAGTATGGTCTTCGTGTCTGGGTGCATGTGCACTGCTGAGGGGAATTCCACGGACTGCAGATAACATATGAGTCACCTGCCCGTGATTCCAGAACACATGCACGCTTTCTACATGGTGCCAACACCACAAACACAAAAAAGTTAGGCAGAGCAGACCTAAACATGGTAAGTTCTGTATCTGTTGATGGTGCGTCTTCTGGGATGAAATACCTCCAGATGTTTTGCCCACTCTGAGGAGGTATCTTATTACTTAGTTCTTTATGTACTCAGGACCCTTATCATCTATTTTTACTGCTGCTATGTCAAGGTTCTCCTGGGGGAGATGATCACTGAGGGCTTGTCTGGATCAGGTCGGCCCCTGGAAAGGGGGGTAATCATCTTGATTATGTTAACTGACTCAGGAAGACCCAGCCGCAGTGTGAAAGCACACAGAATTTGTCCTTGCCGTTCTTGTCATTCTTGTCAGTGGAGCCACAGCTGCTCCAGTATCCTGCTGCCTTGACTACTCTGCAGGAAGGCTGTAACCCAGACTTAAAAGAGTTAAACCTTTCTTCCCAGAGTTGCTTTTGTGGAGTATTTCCTCACAGCAACTAGAAAGAAAACCATGACCGCCATTGAAATAGTTTCTTGAAGTTCAGAGTTTTTCTTGAAATCGCCTGATGTCTTTGAAGGGCATTAATCTTTGAAACTTGACTGAACTCAACTTGTCGATACTTTTCTACACTGTATCAAGATTCTGGTGTGGAAAACAAAAAACAAAAAATCAAACAAACAAACAACAAAGAAAAACCTGCCTAATCTTAGGCCCCAACCTGCCCTACCAGGTTTTTCTTCTAGAAAGTCACCTTCAGCTCCTACATGCAATCTTAAGACACTTGGATCCCTCGGGGTCTGCCTGATGGAGTTTCCTTGACTTCTCCACCTGCAGAGTCCACTTATACACTATTAGTGTGAACACCTGTGCTCTCCCTTGACCACCATGGCCTTCAGCCCTCGACCGACCACTGGGACGTAAGAACTGTCCCAGACTCTGGGTTCCTCCTTCACTTCAATCGGGTCCTCCCTGGATCTCAGCCACAGCCTTTCACATTGGATGGAGAGAAAGAAAAACACCATATTCCTCCCTCCCCCAACAAACTAGTGATGAACTTTTCAAACAGGGCAGGTTTAAAAGTTCCCAGTCAGAAACTGTCTCAAGGAAGGGACAGAGCTCAACAAGGCATGGACTGTGTGCTGATTGGCTGCCTTCGGGAGACAGAATCTTTTCTTCTTTTTGAGGAACTAAGGAGTCTGATTCAGTGTCTCACGTGCTATGACTGGCTCACGGACCATCCTGACACCTTCCAGAGAGACTGTTCAGGAATGTTCTAGACGCCGACCACAGTAAGTACCAGCCTAGCCCGGATTCCGTTCGACTCTCAATTCTTGCCTCACCTGCCGTGCTGAGACTTTGGAATCTGCCTTCCTATAAGGTTGGTGAGAGGCTCGGAGTCTGATTCACTTAAACATAGGAGTTTTCAACGCGATTCAATTATCTTTTATTTAAGGCTCCCATTTCCTCTCTAACCACTAGAAAACCATTCTACGCTTATGTCCTCATTTCCTGCTCGTATCTTCAATATTTCTCATGTTTAATTGCTGGCTCAGAGAAAGCGGCTTGCAGTCCTCCAACACCGCACAGAAAATAATTTGAGATGCGCTGTAGACTTAACTAAGGTGCATCATAGACTTAAAATACAGAAGCATAGAAAGTCTCAAAGAAAACTACAGAAAGTCTTTACCACCCCCACCCCATCCCCCCACCCCACCCCACCCCCACCCTCACCCCCCACCCCACCCCCATCCCCCTACCCCACACCCAGGGATTAAACAAAGACATCTGTCATGGGAGAAACACACAGGGCTGGTGGGATAGCTCAGTCGCTAAACTACGTGATGACATGAACTCAGATTTCCAGGACCCCTGTAGCATCCAGGCCAGCAACACAACGATAGCCTTAGCCCTGAGGGGCAGCAGAGACAGACAGACAGACAGACCCCTGGAAGCTGCCATTGAGACCCAGTACTGAAACATGAAATAGAAACTAGTCCAGGCTGACTGTCAGCATTGACTCTGACCTCCACACAACCCACGGGAGCACAGACAAGGAGCCTCACAGGAAAAGTGAGCCATGGACATCAAAACTTCCCTTTCGCCATTGGAACTCGAGGGTGAAGGATGTGCCCCAACCTGAGGCAACAGGTGGCAGATAGATCGCCAACGACTGAAGCCTGAGTCCAACATGAAGGTGGCTCCTTACAACTCAAGAATGAGAAATCACCAAGCAAGGGCTGCAGATGGGAGTGTGAAGGACACCTGCCCATCTGGGTGAGGGCCCAAGTTCCCACAGGGTGGCTCGCCACTGTAACTTCAGTCTCAGGGGACCCGCCACCGTCTTCTGGCCTCAGAGGGCACCAGGCATGTACCATGATGCACACGCGCGTGCACACACACAGACAGACAACCCCTTACCCACACATAAAACTTAAAGAGACCGCCAATCTAAAAACTTATGAGGCAGAGGCAGAAGGATCTGAAATTCAAGGACATCCTCAGCTATGTAGAAAGTTGAGGGCCAGCCTGGGCTACATGGGACCCTGTCTCAGAAAAACAAAACAAAAAAATCAACCTGATATAAATGAGCAAGCATGCAAATGAGTGGATGTTCCCTCAGAAGAAATTTAACGATTTAAAGGGATTAAAATAACTGTGACTCCACCACACCCTGTCAGAGTAGCTGGTCTGAGGAAAGACCAAATCCTGCATCCGCGAATGCAGAACAACCACGGGGAAATGGAACGGGCACAGCAAAGAGCTTGGCAGCTCCTTGAAGTTCAACAGCTTCAAGACTCAACTTCTGTGAGACCCCTATTCAGTTCCCGGGCATGCATCCCAGAAATGTGCATGCATACAACCAAATACAAGTTGACATGTGACTGACTGGTAATTCCTGCCTTAACCACAATGGCTAAAGCCCGGAAATAATACACATTTCCACAAGAGCTGCTAAGGCACGCAACCAATGGAATATTACTTGGCAATAAAAAGGCTGAACGAGGCAGAGGCAGGTGGATCTCTGTGAGTTCAAGGCCAGCCTGCTCTATATAGTGAATCTGAGGCTATCCAGAGTCAGTGTCTCAAAACAGGGTGTCAGAGGGAAATGAACTATCAGTTTGTGTACTAGACAGCATAGATAGGTCCTAAAATGATTGCATTGAGTTAAAGAAGTGAAGTTCTCGATCTCCCACAAGACAGTGTATGCTCCTTGACTACAGAGAGCAGAGCCAAGCTCTGAGGAGGAAGATGCATACATATGTGTGCAGCATTACCTAGTATGCATCATTATACATGGATTTGTATGTTTAACTGGGCAGAATCATACTTATCAGGCTTTCTTATAGTCCACTGTATGTCTGTCTGTCTGCCTTACTCCATTTTTTAATGTTTAAAAATTTCACATGTATGGGCGTTTTGCCTGCTTGTGCCTCTGTGCAACGTGTGTGTGTGTGTGTGTGGTGTACATAAGTGTATGTGCACATATGTGTATGCATGTGTGTATGTATATGTATGTGTGTGATGTGTGTATGCATGTGTGTACATATGTGTACATGCATGTTTACTTGTGTGTGTGTGTGTGTGTGTGTGTGTGTGTATGAATGTGTGTGCCTGGTGCCAGAAGAGGCCAGAAAAGGACATCAGATGCCCCGGACTGGAGTTACAGGCAGCTGTGAACAGTCATGGGGGAATTGAACTGATTATGAATACTTTGTCCCCTGGTGGAACTGTTTGGGAAAGACTAGGAGGTGGAGCCTTGTTGGAGGAGGTGTGTCACTGGGGCTGGCAGGCCATTCCCAGTCTGTTCTCTACCTCCTGTTTGTGAAGCAGATGTGAGCTCTCAGCCACTGCTCCAGCGCCATGCCTGCCCTCCTGCTGCCATGCTCCCTCCATGATGGTCCATGATGCTCCCTCCATGATGGTCCATGATGCTCCCTCCATGATGGTCCATGATGCTCCCTCCATGAGGGTCCATGATGCTCCCTCCATGAGGGTCCATGATGCTCCCTCCATGAGGGTCCATGATGCTCCCTCCATGAGGGTCACGGGCCCTTATTGCTCTGGGTATTATAGGATAACCACAGCACATGCAAACCCTTCCTTCTACAAGTTGCCCCTGTCACGGTGTTTTACCTCAGCAACAGCTAAGACACCGGTACACCCTGGGGGCAGAAAATGAGGAACCTGATTTCTGAAACAAAATAACTTAAGAGGGAGCAGCAGCAGCAGACCCAGGGGTCAGGATGACCCAGCAGATACACAGCCGTAACTGGAATGCAGGTTAAGGAGGAAGTTTTTG
Source organism: Apodemus sylvaticus (assembly GCF_947179515.1). Classification (NCBI taxonomy): domain Eukaryota; kingdom Metazoa; phylum Chordata; class Mammalia; order Rodentia; family Muridae; genus Apodemus; species Apodemus sylvaticus. The sequence goes on along the minus strand of NC_067493.1, from coordinate 56,138,489 downwards.
ATGTTAAAATACTGCCAGCTGTACTGTCTCAGATCTCAGCACTCAGGGGCTGAGGCAGGAGGCTCTCGAGTGTGCAGTCAGCCTGGGCTACATAGGGAGACTTTGGCAGAAGGAGAGGAAGGAAGAGTGACTTGACTGAACATCTGAAGCAATTTGTATCTGAAGAGAGTTACGAGCTCTCTTGTATATAATGGCAGAGAGAGCTAGAGGTGAGACAATATGTCTGCCTGGATATGTTTCTCAATAACCCAAGAGAAACGGGAGGTGGAGGGAGATGGAAATGGCCGGGTGCTGCCAGCAGACAGATGAGGCCAGGGTAGGGGTGACAGCGTTCACATGACACGAATCAGGCTATACAACAGATTCTGATTGGAGTCTAGTGGGTTCCTTGAAATTTAATGGCAGCTGGGTAGAGAGACAGCAGCACTGCCCATTAGGGCAGGACAGTCAGCTCCATGGATAAAATGTCTCTACTGCTAACGCAGGCAAAGGGGGTGGCAAGATGGCTCAGCTGGTAAAGGTGATTGCTGCCAAGCCTGACAACCTAAGTTCAATACCCAGGACCCACATGGTGAAAGTAGATCCAAGCTGTCCTCTGACTTCAATGCACACACACACACAAAACACAACTAATTAATTGAAGGACCAGCCATCTGATCTCTCTGGACCACAGGGAGAGAGGCAAGTCCCAGTGCCTGTTGGCAAAGACTTAATGGCTGATTTAACTGTGCTGCTTCCACAGTTAAAATCCACCAAGTTCCGCCCAAGGTCTGGCTGTTTTGTTATGGTGCATAAATATTTTACCCAGTAGGCATCACATTCCGGTAAAAGTCTCGTTGCACAGGAAGCAGGTGGGGAGACCAGGCCAGCTGCTGCCTGCACGCAAGTCCTCTGCAAGCCACGCACACCCGGACTGCAGTGGCCGACATTCATCGGGGCCATAAACCGCACGCCAGCTTCTTTAAGAAAAACGAAACGACTCCGCAGTCACTTCAAACTTTAAGCCCTTCAAAACGAAACCGCAGGATTTTGGCATCCTGTTTTTTAATGTACAGTTGCTGGAGATTTTCCACAAACAACTCATTAGGCGAACAACCCAGAAGGAAATACCCAAAGTCACCATGGAAACTTGGTTCCACTGTTTAAAGTCACCAGACCACACAGGCTGCTCAGTGTGTCACCATGCAGATGAGGGACAGCTCCTCCCTGGTCTCCTCTATGCCCCTGCTCCTCCCTGGTCCCCTGCATCCCCAGATCCTCCCTGGTCTCCTGCATCCCCATGCTCCTCCCTGATCTCCTTCATCCCCCAGCTCCTCCCTGGTCTCCTCCACCCCCCAGCTTCTCTCTGTTCTCTTCCATCCCCAGCTCTTTCCTGGTCTCCTTCATCCCCCAGCTCCTCCCTGCTCTCCTCCATCCCTCTGCTCCTCAGCACTGAATTTTACATAAAAATCCCACAGCCTTGCACAATCCAGCACCCACAGCCATTTGTCCCTGAGAACAGACCAGCAAAGCTCTGTGACTTCACAGCTCCTCTTGGTACTCCAACAAGATCTGGACAGTCAATGCCAAGTCGTGTGTGTGTGTGTGTGTGTGTGTGTGTGTGTGTGTTGCAAATATATGCCCTCATTTGAGCATGTGGAGGATCAAGGTCTCTGGATTTCTTCCTCTTGCATTTATTGTATGTATGTATGTATGTATGTATGTATGTATGTATGTATTTTTATTTATGTGGCCCTAGCAGGCTCAGAACCCAGAGAGACCCACCAGCCTCTGCTTCCCAAGCACTAAAGGATGTGTACCGCGTGCCCACAGCCCACACACGCCCCACCTCTTCTCAAACAGAGCCTCTCCTGAGCTTGGAGCTCGCAAATTCTGTGAGGCTAGCTGGTCAGCCACCCACGGGTGTCCTCCTGCCTCCATCCCCTGCCCCGGATGACAGACAGGAACCACCAGACACCTGAGAGTTGAAAACTCCGGGTCTCCTGGTTGTACTACGAGCTCCTGGAAGCTGAGTCTCCCCAGCCCCCTCCTTCTAAACACACCTGCATTTCACTAGAAATTAAAGAAAAGCCCCACATGTGATTAACCCTGAACAGACTACAGCTGAAAGGCGAGCGGCGCCTGAGGCCGTCCATTCATCACGAGTCCATCAGAGCAAGGCTTTAAACTCGGTTCAAGAGTCGATTTTACACACACAACTCCCGACTCATGAGCCGCTTTACCATTGGCTACTAGGACACATCACCTCAGAGGAGAGACGGGAAGAACCTGGAAGACTCCAGGACCCTGGCTCATTAGTAGAGACATTTCTAAAGAGGTCCCAAGTCCTACCCATCCCTGCACAAGTCGCCCACAGACTTTGCCACACCCACACCCAAGCCACACCCCAGACATGCCACACCCACACCCCAACCTCTCCCAGGCATGCCCACCCACACCCAAGCCACGCCCCAGACATACCAACCCATGCCCCAACATCTCCCCACCCACACCCAAGCTACACTCAAGTTATGCCCTAGCCAGTCTCTATCTCTGTCTCACACACACACACACACACACACACACACACACACACACACGCACGCACACACACGCACGCACACGCCCACCCACAACCCAGCCACGCCCCGTCATGTCCAAGCCATACCCAAGCCACGCCCCAGACTCCCCCCACCCACACTCAAGCCACTCCCAAGCATGCTCCAGCCTCATCCCAGGCACAGCAAGCTCTACCCAGCCACACTGGTCCACACTACTGTTAAAGATCACTCCATCTCCTGCCTTTTTATTCCGAGCCTTTTCCCGCTTCACATGGGAGCCTCCAACTCAAACCCCAAGATCCCTGTCGGAGTCTTCAGAACCACGAGGCCTTTAAGGACCTCCCAGGCCTCGCCCACCGGCTTCTCTGCCTCTCACGTCACTGTGGATCTCTGACGACCAGAAGCCACCATTCTGACATGGAATCTCATCTTCTGTCACTATGAACGTACTCATGTGTCACCATGGAATGTCTCCAAAAGAAGGAGTGAGGAACTATCGCTTTTCTAAATCCACGACTACATCGGAAAAAAACTCATGTCAGTTCGTGTTTACTTAGGATGCCATTCGAGCTGGAAGCAGTCTTTCCTTAAGGATACAGGAAAGGAGGCCTTTCCCGAGTCTGCCCTCTCCGCCCACCAGAATGTCTTCTACATTCAGATACTGCATACAGTGTAACTGCAGAGAGGGAGGTTCATTGACCGTCCCCCACAGCGAGTGTCCCCATTTACCGTTCGCGGATTTGTTTGTTTGTTTGGTTTTTACTGCTCTTTTTTTTTTTTTCTTTCCCTTCGCAGGTTTTGATTCTCCCCTCTGAATGTGTCAAGATAACCCAGGGTTCCCAGGGGTGCCACTGGATTGCCCCTTGTCTAACACCCTACCTCCCTGGAAGTCTGCATAGCTCGCCCTAAGGGAGCCCAGATAAACAACTCTCTGACAGATTAAAGCCAGGAAGAGTGTATGGCGCTTGAGATCTGAACCCTGAAAGTCCCCTGATTGGCCAAGGCAGCTTGTGAGCCCCTGGATCCAGGACCCTTGATTCTAAGGACACCGTTCCTCACCTGAACAGAGAAGAATCCAGCCAGCCTGTGGGCTACACACTACCAAGTTCTCATCATCTGAAACAAGCTCCACCAAGTCCCTTCCTTAAAAGGAAATTGGCTTGCCCTGGGCTCCTCCCTCACCCCTACCTGAGCTCCGTCATTGGCTGGTGTCTGGCCTGGGGTGAAATCCCACAGGAAGGGCACGGAGGACAACAGAGACAGCGCAGCCATGAGCAGCAGACCTGGTCAGTCACTGGCTTCTCATCTTTGCTAACCCTGGGATCTAAACTCCTCAGGGGCTGATGGGACCACTCGGTAGACAAAGAGAAGCCTCCTGTCTCTTGGCACTCAGGCAAAATGCCAGGCACCAGGGCACGCGACCGTAATCCCAGCCCTGGAGAGGAGAAGGTAAAGGATCTCTGGTGCTCCACAGACACTCAGATCAACCTAATCAGGGCGCCCAGGGAGAGACTCTGCCCAAAAATGAGGTGGAGAAGTTGAAGGAGACAAGCAACACTGAATTCTGACCTCCACAGGTATGTACACACACATGCACATACTCTCCCACACCTGTGCACACACACACATGGGTGTACACATGCACACCCAGGCACACGAGCTCATGTGCACATGCACATCCATGCACACAACACACATCCACATGCACACTCATGCCTACAAATGCACACACCACACCCACATGCACACACATGCACACAACACACATTCATGCATAATTCTGCACAGGACCACACCCACATTCACACCTACATGCACACTCATGCACACAATCTTGAACACACACGCACATCCACATGCACACTCATGCACGGGAGCACACACACATGTGCACACAGACGTACATCCTGAGCCTCTCCAGGATGTAATTTGAGTCTTTGCTACCAGAGCTTACACCCTGCCCAACAGCACTGACCTCCAACAAACCCCAGAGAGCACCCAGTTTCCCTTTATCTCCGTTTCTCAGACAATCAACACCGGCAATGCAATGCGAGCCGCCAACTGTGACATCCTGTACTGGTGTGGAGCCTTCAAAGTTACTTTTCAAAACAAACAAGCCTCCCAGGATCCGCACCCCCAAGACTCCAGGCTTCTAACGTGCCCCGCCTTTCCCTGAGTCCCACAGTTTCTAGCTTCCTATCTCCTTTGTCACACCAACATACGCCTGGGCCCCTCGGCTGGTGTGTTTCTCATGTAAGGTTCCCCAGAAATGTCTAGAGAGATGGATTCTCACAGCTCAAGGAAAGCTATTGAGCCCAATGTATCCAAATCTGCAGTTTAAAAATAATGTCATCTCCTAGAGCTTTGGTTCTCAACCTTCCTCGCATTGCGGCCCTTTAACACAGTTCCTCGTGTTGTAGTGACCCCCAACCATAAAGGTATTTCTGTTGCGAAACCATAACTGTAGTTTCGCTAGTTGTGGATTATAATGTAAATATGTGAGTTTTCTTGTGGCCTTAGGGATCCCTGTGAGAGGGTCGGTCATTCAACCCCCACAGCTTAAGAACCACTGTTCTGGGATGTGGTTTTTGCACATACAAAGAAACAACATACAAGGAGTTTTGGATGTCATAATCATACAGAGCCCAGCCTCGAACACTGCTGTCTTAGAGTTCACTGCTTTGGATATCAGCCCTATCATAGATAGGATATCAAACTCTCTCTCTCTCTTTGCAGGGATTGAACCCAGAACCTAGGGCATGTTACACAAGTCCTCTCTCGCTGAGCTATCTCCTCAGCACCCCCTCTTCTCTCTCTCTCTCTCTCTCTCTCTCTCTCTCTCTCTCTCTCTCTCTCTCTCTCTCTTTTTAATGAGACAGGATCTCACTGTGTTGCCCACTCTGAACTTACTCTGTCAACCCAGCAGGCCTTCGTCCTGTGAGCCTCCTGCCTCAGCCCCAAAGGTAGCTGGTATTACACGCCTGTGCCAACCTGCCTTGCTCCATACATTCATGCTCTCCCTGGGAGGAAGAGGTATAGACAGTTCATTCAGCTGCCGTTCATGCATTTGCACAAAGACAGCCCTGGGCTGATGCTTCCTGCCCAGCAGAGCTTCATCTACAGAGGAGGCATGGAGCACTCAGGAGGCATGGAGCACTCAGCCCGAACATGGGGTGCACACATTCTCACACTGTGCAGGACTACAGAAGCTGAGGGGTACCCCATAAGGACAAAGAGAACAAACAGGGCCCAAAGGTGCTGGCTTATAGGCAGGGGAACACAGAAAATAAACACACACACACACACACACACACAGTCATTTTTCTTTGAATATAGGAAAACAGCAAGCCACAGTGAGACTCGCTTGCCTGCACGGCCATGTGCAGGCCCCTGAGTGCCAGGCACAGCACCGGGGCTAATGTGTCTGTCAGGGGAAGAAGCACCTCCCTCCTGTGAGGAGAAACTGGCCAGCAGACAGTCACTCCCTGAGAGAAAAGGCCTACTCCTCAGCACGGGCTGCCTGCTGTCTCCTCCTGAAGCAATGTCATTCCGTAAGTATGTAGCAAAAAAGTAACAAGTTAAGCTAACCCATTAGAGGATGGTTACCGAATGCACCCCTAATCTGAAGACCTGGAATTCAAAATGCTCCAAATCTAAAAGCTTTGTCTGTTTTGGGGTTTTTTTGTTTGTTTTTGTTTTTGTTTTGTTTTGTTTTTTATTTTGCTTTGTTTTTAGTGTATGAGTGTGTGTGTGTGGGGGGGGGGGTATTTGTTTTAATACAGGCTTCACTAAAAATGTCCTTTGGGACCATGTGTGGGAGGTGTCTGTGACATAGTTTCCTCTCTGACTAGACTCAGGTCCTCTGATAAAATACCTCCTCATGTACCTTCAAACATTCCAAATCTTTTTTTAAAAAAATCCTCTGATGCATCCACCTCTCCTAAGGGCGCTTGGGTCTTTCAGGCTGGAGTATGGCAAACTGAGTCACATGAGAGCTTCAGCTTGGGGTCTTCATACCCCTCAGTCTCCCTGACACAGTCTGTAGGTTCAGGGTTGGTTTAGGAGAGCCCTGTTTCCCCCCCATCCCCCCGGCCCACAGAGATACATTCCTTTGAACTCTAATACAGTGCTTCCATGAAGAGTTTATAATTAAATGCTCTAGAACTCATTTTTGCATGAAATGTAGGATTGCAATTTGACATAATAGTGCCTGTCAGAGACCACCAGTCCCTCACAGCTCAGAGCTACTTGCTCATAAATCAAATCCACAGACGGGGACGGGACTCCACCACATGCCTTATTTTTCAATATCCTATTGGTTCTTGGCCTCTTCTCTCTTCTGGGTCAGCAAGTCTCCACTTACAGAGCACCTTTAGGCCAGTGGTTCTCAAATTGTGGGTCGAAACCCCTTTGGGGGTCATACGACCCTTTCACAAGGGCTGCATATCAGATATCCTATTTATCAGATATTTATGTTATACTTCATGACAGTAGCAAAATTATAGTTATGAACTGGCAAGGAAGATAACTTTATGAGGAGCTGTGTTAAAGGGCCGCAGCACTCAGTAGGATGAGAACCACTGCTTTACTGTCTTGATCACTGATTTTGTTCACAGGAGGGACCCAAAGGAAACCCAAGGTTTGGGTGGGAAACCCAAGACTGTGTTCTCTGTGGACAGATGCTCTCTGCCACCGATGAGGTCCCAGTCCGTGTTTTCTGGAATGCACGCACTCTCTGGAGGCTGGATGGAAATCTGCACTGTGCTGCACCTTCTCTAGAAACTCTGCAGCTCTCTCCCATGTAGATGCTCTAACGAAGCTTTGCTTCTCCTCACACTGGTCTATTTGGAGACGCATACATCGCTGTGAAATGTTAGGGGTAGAGGAGGGTTGTGCGCATGTCAGGGTGTGCATGTGGAGGTCAGGGGACAACGTGTGGAAGCTGGTTCTCTCCCTCCACCATGTGGGTCCTGGGGATCAAACTCAGCTTACCAGGCCTAGCCACAAGCACCTGCTGAGCCAGCTCGCAGGCCCTCCCTCAAGGAATTTTAAAATAGAAAGTTGTTGTGGGGATCGTATTAGGAAGCCATGTGGGTGACAGCGTGGTTAAAGTATAGTTCATCTGAACTAGCAAGCCTCTTCCACCCTTCCCCTCAGGTTTTATCTGCAACACCTCGACTCTAGATCCTGAGGAGGCTCAGTGAAGTTCTTTACCCTAGGAAGTTACAGGGCACTGTGCATCTGCATGACGCTGTCATAGTCAAGGTACGTGACAACGGAGGCCCTCCACCCTGCAAGAGCACAGCTAGCACCTTCATTCCTCCCCATCACCACAACAATTCCCAAACCAGAGCTGGGGATGTACCTCAGGGCACAGGTTGCTTACCCAGCCTGCAACAAACCCTGCCCCAAGTTCTGGGCCCAGCTCTGCCTAAATAGGGCATGGCGGTGCATTCTGTAACCCTGGCGCTCTAGGGTCAGAAGGCAGGCTATCAGACATTCCAGGTTATCCTTGGCTCCAAAGTGAGTTTGAAAACAGCCTGTGTTATCTGAGATCCTGTCTATAGTGATGATGATGATGATGATGATGATTTATTGTTTAGCAGCAGCAGCCAGCAAGCATGGAGTTTAAGGACACATAGGGCACATCTTAAGCAGTCACCAGGACTTAGAGCTCCTTTATCTCCCTCACTTCCTCCATCTTTAAAGTATTTTAAAGCAAATCTCCAGCAGCAGGTCCCTGACCCCGTACTACTCTGTGTTTCTCAAAACTCTGAGTGTCTCCTCAGATGGTCGCAATGTCCTCTGCCCCATCCCCTCCATCCCAGAATTGTGACTCCTGAAGATGTATACACAGCCTGCTCTCTCCCCAGACGCTAGGGCCACGCGAGGACCAACCTTCCCGTGGCTACTGGGCTCCACCTGTCAATTCCGTTTCATCAGATTGTCACACACAGCTGTGGCTCTGCCCTGACCCAGGGCAGCCAACAGTTAAGGAGTAATTTTAAATTTAAGTCTATGACTCAACAGAAGCCAGCGGGTCTTGGGTCGCAAGTGCACGCACGTACAAGGGGAAGTGAGACGTCAAACAGTCATGGTGGTCCCTTGGGTAAGAACAGGTCTATACCTCAGATCCAACTTGTTTTGGGAAAACGGGGAGCACTGCGGAGCCACGGTCTCCTTACGTCTTTCTAAATGGACTCTGCCAGCATGCACCTGTCCCGGACAGACGGGAGAGGATACCAGAAGCCAAGCACTGAGCTTGAAGTAGCAGCAGTGCGGAGACTCCAAAGTGAGCAGCCCTGGCTCTGGGCTGCGTGTTCTGCGGCAGCCATCGGGGAAGCCTATAGCACAGAGACCCAGGCGGGCATCTGTTCTCACGTGGATATAAGCCAGCCAGGCAGCCACTGATTAGATCCTGGATATGTCAGTCAGAGTGGAAGGAACAGAGGCAGCAAAGTCACTGGCCAAGACACCTGCCAGTCATGCGGTGTCCCACCTGAGCCACCACTCAGCCCTAACTGAACTGGGCCACTCCTGCGCTGAGCGGATTACAGAGCTGTATGCATACTTCAGTGTACAAGGAACCAGAGCTCTCCCCCATGAAAGCCAAGGCAGGCTGGAGAGCCACCATGCCTGGAGGCTGTGTTTGAAGAACCACAGAGAGACTGAAGGAACCTAGCGTTCAGACTGTACTACAGGACAGCCTCATGACACTACTACACACATTCCAACGGTGTCAGAGATGTCTGACCCGGCTGGCCACTTCTCAAGAGCACCTCAAATAAAGAGTGGGGCTCTCTGAGTTTGCACAGTCTGCTCAGTCTAAGGGAGAGCGGAGGAACTTACTACGGAAGCCTACAGCTTCATACCATGAGGGAAGGAAGGCACAGCATCGAGAGCGTTGAGGGCCCCAGATCTCACCAGAGGGAGAGTGCCAGGAGATGCTTACATAAACCAACTCTTTCCACTCATCTGAGGAGATGGGCCAATACCGTGTACACTTCATGTCCTACTGACTGGATTCACTTACTCTCTGGTCCGGGGGCCTTTATAAGAAATAGAGGTTTTGGAGGGCTTGGGAGATGGCTCAGACAGAAGTGCTTGCTTGCCTTGGAAGCACAATGACAGGAGTTTGATCCCCAAACTGGAGAGGCAGACCTGGGTGGGTAGGGGTGGTGGAAATCCCTGCCACTGGCTCGCTGGCCAGCCCAGTCTCATTGGTGAGTTCTGGACCAGACTTCATCTCAATATACCTAGGTGGGCGGCTTCTGAGGGATAAGACCCTTGACAAACCTCAGGCCTTCACACACACACACACACACACACACACACACACACACGGTTCCATGCGCACCCACACAACGCTTGCGTGTGTGACACAGCACACAATACAACACAACACACGCCATGAGTGTACTGGAACATGGGGAGGCAACACCGCTGGGGAGCAGCACTTGGGATTGATGTTCCGGGAAACCAGTGCTGACTGGACCTGTCAGTCACCAGCAAGCCCCTCAGGCACGCGCAGAAGGGTTTTCCTCCTCTCTTCCTTCCCCTTTTTTTGTGCAGGGCCTCACACAAGGCAAGAGCTTGGCCCTGCCACCACACCCTCCAGCTCCCACACTTCACAAAGAGGACAGCACTGGAATATCACGGCGTCCGACACCTTTGAAGCTAAAAGACAGTCTTCGGTACTGAGCGGCCCCATGAAGGTTGATTTGTACGGTAACTTTTAGTACAAAATTTAGCTTAAATCCCTGTCAATAGCCATGCAGATACAGAACCCTCCATGAGAAGATCAGGAACTACAGCAGGTCTTCTTGTTAATCGACATGAAATATAGACACACACACACACACCGACTGGCAATCACACAGCAGCAGTCACCAGAGTCTGTTGCTTGGGAATACGGCTCAGAAGACTTGCTGGGAAGGAGGGAGAGCCTCCCAGCTCTGCTAGCAGCTAATGGGTGAGGTCCCGTTCACACCCAGCTCTGGAGAGAACACAACTTGACCACTAGGGTTAAGAGAGTGGTGCTCTCCCTGCCTAATGGGATTGGTGTTTCTGAGTCCCTGAAAAATCTCCTCTTAAATCCCTCACAAGGCAAGGTGGCTTTCAACACAATTAATGTCCTCCTTCTTCCTAATCCCGGCTCACAACTGCAGGGTTCCACCCTGCCCGGCACCCACTCAGCACTCAGCACCCCAAGGCTTCAATATGTACGTATAAACCCACACCTCACTCTGCACCCTGACTCAAACCCTGGTCAGAAAACTGCCAGGAGATTTTTAAACCATTCACGGGGCCGAAGTCTCTTCCTAAGATGGAACTTAGGAGTAAGCTGACCACATACAATTTCAACACTTGAGACACTAACGCCTAAACTAATTGTGATGGTTTTCCACACATCTCTCTGATTTCTTCGTGATCGGTAAGTCTGAGCCCTTACTGATCAGGGCCACTCCTGCGCTGAGCGGATTACAGAGCTGTGTGCACACTTCAGTGTACAAGGCACCAGAGCTCTCCCCCATGAAAACCAAGGCAGGCTGGAGAGCCACCGTGCGTGGAGGCTGTGTTTGGAGAACCACAGAGGGACTGAAGGAACCTAGCGTTCAGACTGTACTACAGGACAGTGTCATGATATTACACACATTCCAACAGTGTCAGAGATGTGTGACCGGGCTGGCCACTTCCCAAGAGCTCCCAAATGAAGGGTGGGGCTCTCTGAGTTTGCAGTCTGCTCAAAGGGAGAGCGGAGGGACTTACTACAGAAGCCTGCAGCCTCATACCATGAGGGAAGGAAGGCACAGTATCAAGAACCTGTGAAGACCTCCCCAGATCTCACCAGAGGGAGGGGAAGCAGGGAGAAAGAGAAAGGATGGAAAGAGAGGAGGGTCCGCTGTGTAGAAAGGTCTAAACACACGAGGCCACAATAGGCGGCTCAAAGAAGAAAGTGGAGGACACGTCAGGGGTGTGAACCTAGTTCTGTTTCTAAGGCTCAACAATGGCTCTTCCCTGGCCCTGCCAGTCACCCCCAACTGTCCATGGTTCCACCTCCACCTCCTCCCCCAGGCAGCCTGGCGCCAGGGCCTCCACTGCAGCACATCTACTGCTGTCTAGTTTGACTCTCTATGTCTCTGTCTCTCTGTCTCTCTATCTCTGTCTCTGTCTCTCTGTGTCTCTGTCTCTCTCTCTGTCTCTCTCTCTGTCTCTCTCTCTCTGTCTCTCTCTCTCTCTCTTGTTCCCTCCTTTTTGAGCTAGGCTCTCACTTAGCCCAGGTTAGCCCCTAATTCACTATGTAGCCAAAGATGAACTTGACAAACCCCTGACCCTCTGCCTCCACCTCCCCGTACCAAGACTACAGATGTGTGCACCAAACTTTGTTTACCAGCTGCTGGGGAATCAAACTGGAGGATCTCGGGCATGCTGGGCAAATGCTCTGCCAACTGATGTCCACTCCCAGCCACTGCTGTGCTTCTGTGAAAGCGTGTGTGTACTGGCTGGTTTTGTGTCAACTTGACACAGGCTGGAGTTATCACAGAGAAAGGAGCTTCAGTTGAGGAAGTGCCTCCAGGAGATCCAGCTGTGGGGCATTTTCTCAATTAGTGATCAACGGGGGAAGGGCCCCTTGTGGGTGGTGCAATCCCTGGGCTGGTGGTCCTGGGTTCTATAAGAAAGCAAGCTGAGCAAGGCAGAGGAAGCAAGCCAGTAAGGAACATCCATGGCCTCTGCATCAGCTCCTGCTTCCTGACCTGCTTGAGTTCCAGTCCTGACTTCCTTTGGTGATGAACAGCGTTGTGGAAGTGTAAGCTCAATAAACCCTTTCCTCACCAACCTGCTTCTTTGTCATGATGTTTGTGCAGGAATACAAACCCTGACTGAGACAGAGTGCTGTTACGCTGCACTGTGCACAGTCCCAGCAACCTGAGAGTAGAGTGGAAAACTGCCTTCTCCTCTCCAGTTCTCTGTGCCTGAGAGCCTTCAGCAGCTCCACCACCACCACCACCACCACCACCACCACCACCACCCTGGAGTTCCACGCAGTACGAATGAGTGAATTAAGATGTTTATGACAAGGGCTTCTGTTGGGACGTGTTTAGGTCAGCAATGAGTATATGTTGTGTTATAGATGGGGCGGGTGGTGGGTGACTGTATGGGCTCTTGGCTCCTGTTCTAGAACCTTCTCTTCTACCACATCCATCAGAGAGAGGAAGAAGGGCACAGGAAGAAGAGAGACCTTGGCGGCAGAGGGCCCTCCTCTCATGCCATTCCTGCCTCTGACACCATGGAAAGAGGAAGCCGTGTGAACAGACCCAAGGCTGCGCCCAAGCTGCCCTTCACCAGGGTATCCGGAAGGCAGGACCCCCCTCCCCGCAGTACCACTCGAAGCATGTATTTAAATATGCGTATGATTTGGCCAAAGCTCAGAGGACCCAAAAGATGAGTTCTAAAATTAGAAGTGACATTTACAGGGTGTGAGGACAGACCCACGGAGTAATCAGAAGGCCTGGGAATTCCAGCTCTGCAGCAACGGTGAGAACAGAGAATGAGATCAGCGAGAGGGAGCCCATGAGAGACTGCAGCATCTGGGGCAGAGGGGACACCCAACCCCACTGGGCACCACTGGCACAGGAATGCATTAGCCGCCAGGAGAAGCCACCTCAACCCTGCACACAGAAGGACCTGAGTCTGGATCCTGAGTACCCCCTTAGAAACCGTGTGTGTGTGTGTGTGTGTGTGTGTGTGTGTGTAACCCTGGGGGCTGGGATGGAGCTGGAGAGAGAAGTAGAACCCTACAATTTACTAGCCAGCCAGTCCCATCAACAGTGGGTCCCAGATTCAGTGAGAGACCCTGTCTCCAAAAATAAGGTGGGAAAGCCAGGCACAGAAGTACTTGCCTTTAATCCCAGCACTTTGGAGGCAGAGGTGGGTGGATCTCTGAGAGTTTGCGGCCAGCCTGTGTACACCACGACTTCCAAACCATTCACACACACACACACACACACACATGTGCAAAAATAAACGTGCCCAGTGTCTTAACAGGGTTGCTATGGCCATGATGATCACCGTGACCAAAAAGCAACTCAGGAGAACAGGGTTTATTTGGCTTATACTTCCATATCACTGTTCATCACCATACATAAGTCAGGCCAGGAATCTGGAGGCAAGAGCTGGTGCAGAGGCCATAGAGGGTGCTATGTACTGGTTTGCTCCCCATGGCTTGCTCCACTTGCTTTCTTATAGAACCCAGGACCACCAGCCTAGGGATGGCTCCATCCTCAATGGGATGGCTCACCCACAACGGGCTGGCCCCACCCACAGTGGGCGGGGCTATCCCCCTCAATCACTAACCAAGAAAACTGCCCACTGGCTTGCCTGCATTCTGATCTTAGGGAGGCTTTTCCTCAACTGAGGCTCCCTCCTTTCTGATGACTACAGCTTGTATCAAGGCGACAGAGACCTAACCAGCACACCGGAGTCTAGTTGCCAGTGTCCACAGACGGATGGAGGGATGAGGAGACAGCCATGCTGGCGGCACGCCATTCCCCACCATTCCCCACCAGCAGTCTACAACCCCCATTCTTCTCTGATAAGCAAAGGTTCTTTGGAATGGTGATTTTATTAAGAATGAAGCTAAATGCATTATCTTTCCATTTTTAACTGTTTTCCTAGCAATGAAGAAGGGAAGAGAAGGGGGATCTTGACCACCACTTCCCGCCACTCCAGCAAGAGTGTATACCACACTGCTCCTCATGGGAAACAGGGCAGCTCCTGCAGACTTACTTAACCCTAATTACCTTCCTCGGAGGCCCCAGAGGAGCTGCTGCTCTCGCGGCCTCTGAAGGACACTCCCGATACCCCAAAGCCACACCAGGATCTCCTGACACGACCTTCCCCCTCCCCCATCTCCTGAATTAAAAAGAACAGAAAGGTTCATCCATTCCCTACAAAGTAAGAAGTGAGGTGGTCTGCTCTCGCGCTCAATCGTGCTGAACGGTGCTGAGCCGCCCAGTGGGTAGAATGGGGAGCATGGCTCCACTCCCCCATCTTGTATCCTTCATCTTGGATCCTGTGTGAGCTTACCTGCCCTCCCCTCTCGGGTCTTCTTGAGCACGGATCCGTCTGTGAAACACGAGAATGCCGTGTACACCTGCGGTTTGGTAACACTTGATGGCGCCCAGACCTGGCAGAGGAGATGTGCCCAGGAATGTTGGTCCCTAAGTCATGATGTAGCAGATATCTTTCCTTTGTCTGGGTTTCTAGGGGTCCCCGGGAGACAAACCTCTGATTGCTTCCAATCTCACTTCTCCCCCTTGGCATCCATCCGCCACCCATCTGCTGACAGAGACTCTCACTGCATCTCCTGCAGCCTTGACACCCCTCCCTGAGTTTTATGCCTGTCTTCATGGGAGTTTGGCAAAGCTTCATGGGGGGGGGGCTGGGGGGGAGGGAGTGTCCAGAGCAAGTGCTTCATCTCTAAGAACAGATCACCGAATCAGGGACTGCCTGTACCCCAAAGAGACACACCGGGCTCTGATTGAAAGTGTCTTACAGTGTTCCACAGGGCAGGTCCTTGTCTCAAATTGATCGCTCCAGAACATCTGTTTCCAAGAACCTCCGCTGGCCGCAAGCAGCCCTTGCCTCTCTAAGTCACTGGCACTAATTAACTTTGACCGGGAATGAGATAATAGTGGGAATGTCAGGACAAATTTCCCTTTCCAGTTTGCCCCCCCCCCGCCCCCTTCTTAGAATGACTCCTGTCAAAAACAAAACACCATCCTCCCAGGCTCTTCAGGTTGGTTTGTTTGCGGTGGCTGCCACCTAGCTGCTTCCCATCCCCCTCAGCCCTCATCCCATTCTTCCACGTCAGACTGTGTGCACAGAACGAAGCCAGGGAATGTCCTAAAGGGAGAATAAGGAAGGCTCTCTCCAGTGACCACAGCGTGAAAGGGCAAATGGCCACACCCTTTCCAGGTCGGTCACAGGAGCGAGCAGCCTGACAATCGGGAGTGGTGAACGGCCTTGCCACTTAAGTGTTGCCAAGCCTGGACAACTCTTCACAAGTTATGAGAAAGCGCTTCACAATCATAATGTGTTCCACAAATACAAAACCAGATAAAGCAAATGATGCCTGCATGGGGTTAAACAGAACAGAGAACACCCACTCTCAAAAACAAGCCTCTAGCCCGGGTCTACTGGCCAAGTCTCTGCTATCATAGGACTCTCTGCACAGGCCGGGTAGTGCGACAGAACATCCCCATAACAGCTTCCGAGAAATGGGTCAACAATGGCTACCAACAATAAACAGGGCAGGGGAGTACCTGAACCCCAATCCCCAGAGCCCACGTAAAGATGGACAAGACAAGTGTTTATAATTTCAGTGTTACCGTTACAGCAAGATGGGAGATAGAGACAGGAGAAATCCAGAAGTGTGTGGGTCAGCTGTCCCATCCATGAACAAGATGTGACTCAGACAAGCGGGGCAGTGTGGACCAATGGCTATGGCTATCCTTTAACCTCTACACATCCTCAGCATGCCCACGGGCCAAGCTGTGTGCTTTCTGCTCCCCCAGTCATTGGCATGCATGATTGACAAGAGCCGACTCCCAGTGGAGATCTTAAAGTTGTCAGTGTCCTCTAAACAGAAAGGGTCTCAGGGGCGAACATGGCCTCATTATCCAACTTCCTTCAGCCACATGTGACGTTGAGTCAACTCAGTAACATTCTGTTTGGGAAAGGTTATTGGAGAAATGGACCCAGTGTGAAGAGTTCTCTTAGCCATCCATGGCAGGACTTAGAAACTAACTCTCTGGGCCTTTACCCATGAGTCAGACCCAATTCAATCAGGACATCTCTTGTCACGATGGCATACAAAGGGCACAGAATATAAACGTCCTGGCTAATAGGGCTGCAAGGGTCACAGCCGCCACCTCCAGTGAGCCCCATTATCAGCTCCATTAGCTCAACAAATGTTTGGGTGAACTAAAGCAGAGATGTGATTTGAACAACTCGTCCGCCTTTGAAGGATTTACACCCATCAGCCTGTTAATTGAATAATGTGTCAACATAACAAAACGTTTGCATCTGGCCTCCTCCCCTCATGCTCGGATGCTTGAGGAAGGGAGGCTGAGCCCCGCAGACCTGTCTCCTTGTAATGAATGAGACACTGTTGTCTGTGGAACACTGGGAAGAGGTAAAGTCACCAGGATAAGGAAGCACAATGAATACTGAGGGCGACCAGATAATTAGTTAGAAATTAAAAAAATTGATAGCAAAAGTCAAGTTAAATTCACACTCCTCTTTGGACAGACACATTCCAAACAATATCTTCAAACAACCAAATCCTCACAAGGAACCCAGAGTGTCTGTGGCTGAGTTGTTGGTTATTGCTTGGGGGCTGAAGCCACCGAGACAAACAGGCAAAGACTAGATTCCTGGAGTGAGGGGAACAGATGGTCTAATTCAAGAGTCTACCTGAAAAACAGCTACAGAATAGCAGTTCTCAAAGGACTCCATCCTAACTTGATTCTCCAATAGACATCCCTCAACCTTAGGATGTCAACACTCACAAGCTCAGCCACACCACATCTCCTTTGAAACAAAGTATCACCAAAGACCAGGTCAAAGCAGAGGGGTATTGTAGAGAGAAGGGAGGGCCTTGGGCACAGGGGTGAGCGCCCAAGAGTGAACACACACAGAGAAGCCCAGCTAGGTTAGAAACACCAGGAAAAAACCGATGATGAGCGGACATTCCTAATTTTAGTAATTTTATATGCTCCCTCTCCCATAAAGCTCCCTGTGAGTTGTGATTTATTGGTTTTATATATAGAAACCATACATAGCTAAGATTCCCTGTCCCTCACAGGGTGGGGGCAGAGGGAAGGGAAGAGAGAATGAAATGCATTTTTTTCATGTCCACCCCCCCCCCCAATAGGGAAAGTTTTCTAGTGAAGTTTGCTTGGTTGTGATTTGGGGAGTCCTGGGTCTGGTCCCTCCCACTTACTGAAGATTTCAATCAAGTCCTGTTTTCAGTGAGTTTCAAATAGGTTAAACTCCAGGAGGGTGTGCACTGTCCAGTCCACCCAAGTCTTCCCTTGTGCCTGGTTTACTCTGCAACACGCCCCCAAAGGCAGCAAAGGGCCAAGGCTTGCAAGGGAAGGCAAGCCAAAAATACCCAGCCAGCACAGCTGTGTGTACAGTGTGACTCTTCCTAGCAAACACCGCACAGGGATTTGATGCTCCCTGGATCACGGGGCTCACAAACACGCTTGGAAAAAATAATCTGACCATCGCTCAGCGTTGAAAGGTTTTCTGAGGGCTATGCATGCTGCTAGGTAGACAGACTGTTCACCTAACATGTGTTAAGCCCTGGGTCCCATCCTCAGGACCTCAAAAAAGTGTAAGAGTAAATGTGTATGTTTTCCGTCACAGGAAGGTGAGTAACATTAGTGCCATATGGGTGTGTCACGCTTGACCATTTGAAAGGGGACACAGCTTTGGTTTAGATCCTTACAGAATTGCATGGTTCAGGAGTGGCTGTAAAGTCCGAGTCAATTTTATGCTCAACTCAGGGAAGCCACACGGGCTAAGCAACTGGCAGTGGAGCCAGTTAAGAAGTGAGCCCACAGCCCCACTCTGGAACACCGCCTGGAACTCCCCGGCACAAGCACGGCTCCAGGAAGCCATCACACCTCAGAAAAATCAATAATAAATCAGTAGTGATATTAAGAGCAACTTGGCAGTGAGTGGCCAGCCTGAGCCGGTGCAGCGGGAGCCTCCAGTCTTGCAAGACCAGACTAGGTTCAAGTGGCTCTCCTGACATCCCTTCTAGAAAGGGCAGGCCGCCAGGGGTCCAAGTTGAGGAAAGTGGCTCAGGTGCTGGTGCTGGTGACAGAACTGAGAACTCACGGTCTATTTCCAGTAGTAGTAAGGGGGCAGAGGACAGGGGCAGTGGTGCTGACAGCCAGCCAGCCCTGCAACCAGCCCGGGACAGCGGGGCAGAGGGGACTGGCGGGCAGACCAGAGAAGAAGAAAGAGGACCAGAGGGGACAGGAGGGAACCGGGAGGGAACTGGAGGGGCAGGAGGTGAGGACGAGGACCCGGAGGGGTCGGGAAGGGACTAGAGAGGGCGGGAAAGGTCCAAAGGGGACTGGATAGGGCAGAGAGGGCCGGAGCCGTACCTGGGCTCCGGCAGGACGACCTTCTTGCTGGCGCGCGCGGCCGGCGCCGCCTTGCTCTTCTCCATGGCCATCAGGTAGCTGACGTCGGCCAGCACGGCCTCCAGGTCCGCCATGGCGGCTCCGCAGCTCCCGCCGCCCCGACGGGGCCACGGCGCGCCCGACGCGCGACCCCGACGCGGACCCCGACGCGCCGCCCCTTCCGCGGCTCCGCGCCCCAGCCCGGCGCGCCCCCAACCGTCCGCGGCCACGCGCTCCTGACCCAGCCTCTCAGGCACCAGGGACTTCCTCTCCCTCCTCCTCTCCCTCTCCCTCCTCCTCTCCTCTCTCTCTTCTCTTTTTCCTCTCTTCCTCGCCCTTAGCTCCGTAAGCACAGTCCAGATGCCCAGTACTGAGTGGACATTCCAATTAACACACTGTCCTGGAGGGGACGCTTCAGGAGGTACCCTGGAGTGCTCCCACCTGCTCTTTCGAGTGATTGCCTAATAGAGGTCAGAGCTACCGCAGGGGGTGTCTCCAGCCATTAGCCCCACCCTAGACCTCCTCTGTGAACCAAGCCAAGAGACACCAGCAGAGAGGAGAAAGTTGCTTGGCTCTAGCCAAGGGGTGAAATGGGGTGAGAGTCACGCCCTGGAGGAGAGCTGTCCCTCAGGGACCCAGCTGATGGAAGCGCTCTAGGTTCAAGGTCATTAACTGGCTTGCACTTAGGTGAAAGGCCTCAGGGTGTGTGTCCAGTGGGGGAGCTTAGGGTATCCTGGCTCCGGCAGGCTCTGTACCAACTCAAGAGCCACAAGAGGAAGTGCCCCCATGAGAGCGCCGAGCCTCCTGGGTTTTCAGGGAAGTGGAAGGGCTGAGGCTCGATTCTGGGCAGTAGGGAGTTTCCAGGGGCCTGGACCTGTTGTGGTGACCTTTTCACTACCCCCCAACCCTGCTGAGGTCACTACTTCATTTCTCTGCGGCTGGGCACATAGGTCCACGTTCAAAACCCATGTGGTACCTGTTAAGGGACGAGGAAATCTGGAGACATCCTAAGCTTGCAGGACCTTTATCTAAATTGTCATACATCACTGTGAACCCCGGATCGTCCGAGGCTGGAGTGAACTTCTGTCCACAGTTGAGAGGGTTTTGGTCACGTTTTGATTAGTTCTCCTGCTGTCCCAGTAGAAGTGGCTTGGGTCTGATGCTAGCTTTTGTCTTCTGTCTATTCTGTTTCCCAATGGACCAGTTTTACCAGACATTTCTCCACCCCACCCCCCAAGGCACAGTATTTGGAGGGACTAGAAAAGGTCTAGGTGGTGTGGTAAGATCCTGGGAAGGAGTTGGGTCTGCCACAGACTGCCAGCATCACCCCTCTAGTGCCCACTGTATAGCGGGACAGAGACACGTTTTCACTCAAAATAGGAACACAGATGACTTGTCCACCCAGTGGCAGAGCGGGGAGGAGTAAGTTCCCCCAACAGCACGCTGCTCCTTTATGTCTGAATCAATATCATTTCTTCCAAAATGTTGGTGTTTTGATTTTTTTTTAAAGTCATCTGGGATTTTCAGATGATCAGATGATACAGTACCCTCCCGCCTCCCCCACTGTTTGTTTGTTTGTTTAAGTCCTTTTTGACCTAGTAAGATATTCTTTGTCTCTATCATGCTCCTTTTCCAAGTTGTGGTATGTAGTAAGTTATGAAGACACCCCACATTCAAACTTCTCGTCTAAGCTAAATGGCAGAGAGACATCAGAGACAAGGTCTCGGCTCTGCGGCTCTGACCTCATGAGTAAGGAGACCGTCCTTTTGAGTAAACAGAGGGGGAGGGCAGCATCTAGAGATGTACCTTGGGCTGGGAAGGGCCAGCCACACAAAAATGAAGAACTGAGTTCAACCGCCAGAACCCACATACAGTGGGGGTGGGGGGAGTGCATGCTTGGAACCCCAGCACCAGGAAGACAAGACAAGGGGAGCCCCGGGGCTCAGCAGCTGGCCAGCAGGGCTAAACTCATGCGTTCCAGACCATCAAGAGACGGAACATCAGAAGACAAGATGAGAGGCAGACAAAGTAGCTTACCAAGTGAGGTGCTTGCCGTGAGCGTGGAGTTCAGTCCCTGAGAGCCCCTTGGAGGCAGAGAGAGCTAGCGCCTGGTAGGTGCCCCTGACCTGGGCATGCGTGTGCACTCACACAATAAATAGATGTAATTTTTTTAGAAAGGCCAAATGGGAGGCAACACCCAAGTTTGTCATGTGGCCTGCTCATGTGCACATGCACACACATGCACACACACAATGCACACACAGGCACTTACACAATGCACATACACATGAACACACATGCACACACAATGCACCCACACAATGCATACACACATGCACACATGCACAGGCACACACATAATGCACAGACACATGAACACACAGGTTCACACACAATGGACACACACACACAGGCAAGCACCTGGCCTGACACCTAGCAGATGCTCCACCAAGTTCACCTCCTGTTCTACTCTCCCTTGGCCCATGCTGGAGAAGATTCCAAACCAGCGACTCACAGTTACACACTGAAGCAGGAAGACCCCCTTACCAAAAATAACTTCTCCCTAGGGCATTTCTAGGAACCAAAAATGGCAACAGTGATGTCCGTTTATAAACACAGGCGATTGCTTTTCTAACAGAGGGAACAGTGTGTCCAAAACATGCCACGTGTCTGAAGCCCCTCACTGTGTAGGTCAGCTGACCCTATGCCCAGGTAGGAGCTGGCAGCCCACTCTGCCTCCCGCCCCTCTCTCCTAGCTGGAGTCTTTCAACGTGATGCAGTCTTTCATGTTCACTAAAAACAGAGGGTATGGATGACACTGACACAGTTGTCATAGCTGAACCTCAGACTCCTGTCACTAGACAGCATCCTTGCCAGCCTGAAGTCTCTAGAAAGATGCAGAAAACAAATCACCACCTACGTGTGTGCTCAGTGGGCAGGACTCGCTGGCAAACCATCCCGGCCCAGCCCCCTCCACCCCCAGAGGACCGAAGTGCTCAGAGCACAAGCTGCTTCTGAGAATTGCCAGAACTCCAGGGTTCCCACATGGTTCACAGCGTGCGAGCTCTGGCTTCTCCCCATGTTGCATCATTAGGGGAGGTGAGGCCGAGACTGGCACACTTCAGATGGCAAGAAGTCTCCGTGGGTAAAGTTCTGTCCCTGAGAGCCACATGGTGGAAGTGGGTGACTGCCTCCAGCAAGCTGCCCTCTGGCCTGCACATGTGCTCCTTGACTCACACACACACTCGCATACCCACTGACAGCACATACCACATACATCACATGCATGCACACATTCTCACACACCCACAGTAAACACAACATACGCAACATACATATACTCATTCCCACAACACACACCATACACATACATCACAGAGAGTACATACACACATGCACACACACACACACACATACACACTGACATATCATACACCACATATACCATATATATATACTACACACACACATGCACACATTCTCACACACAGTATATATATATATATATATATATATATATATATATATATATATATATATATATATATATATATACACACACACACATACACATATAGTCATACCCACAACATACACACCATAAACTCATCACACAGAGTGTGTGCGCACGCACGCGCGCGCGCACACACATAAACACACACTGGTGGTCTGAATATGCTTGGCTCAGGGAGTGGCACTATTATGAGGTGTGGCCTTATTGAAGGAGGTGTGGCCTTGTTGGAGGAGGTGTGGCCTTGTTGGAGGAGGTGTGGCCTTGTTGGAGGAGGTGTGGCCTTGTTGGAGGAGGTGTGACCTTGTTGGAGGAGGTGTGGCCTTGTTGGAGGAGGTGTGGTCTTGTTGGAGGAGGTGTGGCCTTGTTGGAGGAGGTGTGGCCTTGTTGGAGGAGGTGTGGCCTTGTTGGAGAAAGTATGTCATTGTGGGGGTGGACAAAGAGAATGAGGCCCTCCTCCTAACCACGTGGGAGCCAATCTTTCAGCAGCCTTCAGATGAAGATGTAGAACTCTCAGCTCCTCCTGCACCATACCTGCCTGGATGCTGCCATGCTCCCACCTTGATGATAATGGACTGAACCTCTGAGCCTGTAAGCCAGCCCCAATTAAATGTTGTCTTTTATAAGAATTGCCTTGGTCATGGTGTCTATTTACAGCAGTAAAACCCTAACACAAACACACACACACAGAGAGAGATAGAGACAGAGACCAAAAGAACAATAAAAACTTAAAAAAGCCATTGTGGGGTGGAGAGTTGGCTCAGTTGTTGAGAACAGCCCCTGCCCCCCTTCCACCCCCCCACCCCCCACCCCCCAAGGGCCTGATCTCAGTTCCTGGGGTGCTCCCTGAGTGGCCACAGCCACAGGTAACTCCAGCTCCAGGACATCCTGAACTCAGGCTCCTTGGCACCCAGAATATTCACGATTCTCACCGTCACTGGTTCCTGAGGGAGACGAGCTCTATCAGCAGGTCCCCGACTGATCACACCTTTCATTGTCCCCTAGGATCTGAGGCACTACACTGCCTGCACAGATGCTGACAAGAATTGACTGTTGCCTCAGAGATGTCGTTCTCAGAATGGAGATCTATGAGGCGACAGAGTCCTTGGGATGTAGCTCAGAAGTAGACCCCAAGGCCCTGGGCTTAACATCCAACATTGCAAAAGACCATATGCAAAAGAAGAAAAATTCTACTTAAAACATAAATGGTCATTAAAAGGGGGAGGTTATGCCCTGAGTGCCAGGTCCCTGCCCCAAATGAGGCCTGCCAAGCTCTTCCTCAGCTTAGCTGGTTCTGTGCGCTTCTCCCACTCTGTGCAGACTGGGTAGAATCTCTCACCCACCAGAAGCACTCAGAAGGGGAGCTAGAGAGAGGAGGAAAGTACCCTGTGTCCAAGAACCCCCAGAGGTGGGATGGCCTACAGAACATTCCAGAAGTCTGTCCTAGCTTTCGTTGGCTGATATGTGCATCAATGCTGGGCCTTTCCTGTACCCACATGACTAGATCGGAATTGGGTGTCTGGGAAGGTAGAAAGCCAGCAGCCACACCGGGATCCACCCAGGACAGGAGTAGATGAGGAAACAGGGCACACACCAGGCAGCAGGACCTGAGCAGAAGTATGTGGGGAACGCCGGTGGAGTGATCAGAAACCTGGTGCTGGGTAACGGGTAGCCTAAGCCATTCCTTGGGACCCTTCCTGTTCACATTCCCTCAGAAGACTCGTGTGCCGGTCCCCTGAGAGATTAGACCAACACCAACCCTAGAGCAGCCCTCGGACCCCAGCCTGCTAGGCACGGTCTTGAGAGATGTCCATGCCATTCTTTAAGAAGCATCAGCCCTCTGGGTGCCGCTGGTCTGACTCTACCCCACAGTGGAGAGGTCGCCTGTTTCTACCTGTGGTCAGCAATTAGCAGTGACTCACTCTACCCTCTAAGCAGAGACTTGTGGTCCCTTCACAGGAAGTGTGGACCAGCCCTGGGCTCCCCAGAAACTGGAGCAGGACCCTGGATGGAAAGGGCCTAGAAGAAAGGCCAAATCAGCTGACCCCGGAATCAGGAGGCCATGAAGGACGAGAAAGAAGATGGAGCACCTGACTGAGCTCTGCCAAGGGCAGAAGGAGAGATGAACTAGTCCCCTCCTCCCTTCAGCTGCCTCTGACAGGTATTTCTCAGTGAGGAGAACTAAGGTATCAGCCTGCAACCCACTCCCTGGCCCCATCTCACCAGCCCTGCCGACAGCAGCACGAGACTTCCGTCCTTCCATCCCGGAAGTCTGTCTTTCAAGATCTCCTGTTGGGCTTCTCATGGTGCAGTTCTCTGCTGTGGGGTGTGTGTCTGTGTGTGTGTGTCTGTGTGTGAGTGTCTGTATGTCTGTCTGTGTGTGTGTGTCTCTGTGTGTGTCTGCCTGCCTCCCATGTCTGTCTGTGTGTGTGCATGCACATGTATGTGTCTCTGTGTCTGTGTGAATGTGTCTATGTGTCTATGTGTGTCTGTATGTGTGCCTGCCTGCCATCTCTGTGCGTGTGTATACGTGCATGTGTGCACCTGTGTGTCTTTCTGTGTGGATGAGTCTGTGTGTGTCTGTCTATGTGCACATGTGTGTGTGTACATGTGTGTGTGTACATGTGTGTGTGTGTGTGTCTGTCTGTGTGAATGTGTCTGTGTGTCTCTGTGTGTGTGCATGCTGGCATTCCTCAGACAGAAGCCAAGCAGCCTTGCAGATGTGTTAAGAGTCCTACTCTAGACTCTGCCCTTAATGACCCTTTCCCCCTCCCCTCTTCTTCTCTCTTCCTCCCTTTGGGCCTTCCATCTCCCCTTGTTCTCCCAGCCCTGAGGACATGTCTCTCCTTATGTTTTTCTTAATCCAAACAGTTTTTCCTGGGTATGGTGGCATATGCACTCCAGGAGCCAATGCAGAAGGATTTCCAGTTTGAGGCAAGCCTGATCTACTTTGCTAGACCCAGTCTCAAAGCAGAGACACGCGAGGCCATTGTGAGGATCACGTAAGGGGCAGAGAGAGGTGGGAACAGCTGCTGGGACTGTGAATCAGTGAGGTCAGGCCATTGGGTTTACCCAAGGGTCCCTTGCACATAATCACTAGAATGATCAGAGCAGAGAATGCTGCAGGAGCCACCCAGGCTCCCGGAACCCGTGGGTCTTGTGTGGTGCCCTCACTTGATTTTTTTTTTATTCAATATATTCTTTATTTACATTTCAAATGATTTCCCCTTTCCTGGATCCCTCCTCCCTGAAAGTCCCATAAGCCCTCTTCCCTCCCCTTGTGCCCTCACTTCCTCAGAACTGCCTCCTCACCAGGCAGATCTGATGTGTTCCAGACCTAACTAGACTTTGGAACTGCTCCAGCCCGAAGCCCTCCCTCCTGCCTTGCCTACAGACACTGTCACCTTCCACCATTCTCATGACCTTTGGCAGACCCACCGCATGCCAGGGAGTCACTGTCAGCTCACCAGAAAGCCAGGGACTCACGTGGTAATTAAGTCATCTCACACTGAGCCCCTCAAACAAACGTCAACAGCCATCCATCCAATCGTTCACAAATCCCTGTGTCCTGGCCCGTCATTCATTTAGAGAAATATCCTCAGGCCTATTGTACATGGGGATCAGGCCCACCCCATCCCCACCCCCCAGCTGTGTGAATTAATATTCTTCTAGACAGAACATTAATGGCAGTTGATTGTTTGACTAGAGGGTGTTACATGGCCAAAGGGCACAGAAGTCCTATAATAAGACCATTGACAGTATGAGTGTGTGTGTGTGTGTGTGTGTGTGTGTGTGTTCTTCTCTGAGGAGATGGCACTTTAGCTGACGGGTGAAGAGAAGGGTTAAAGTAGCTCAGTGGGCAAAGAGCCCACTCTGATCTGTCCGTATACAACACCGTGTGTTCGATCCCCGGCATCATCTAAACCAGGCATGACAACACATACCTGTAATCTCAGCATTTGGTTGGCAGAGGCCAAGGAAGCCGAAACTAGAGGTCTTTCTGGCTGTGCTGTGTATTTGGAGCCAATATACGCTACAGGAGACCTTCTCCCAAAAGGCAAAATGAAATAAAGGATCCGGAAGGTGGTCTGAGACCCTGTTGGAGGGGACTCAGAGAGGGGAACAGGAGTCTGAGCAGGGACAGAGATAAGATGTGGCAGGGGCCTTGGGGGCCTTTGAGGCCGTGTGAAGGAGCCCAGAGAACGTGGGACGGAGGGTGACGCCATCCCACACCCTTGTGAACAGAGCTGGCCACTCCTGGACAAAGATCTGTGCCTTTAATACGGTCCCAAATGGGGTGGACCTTTTGCAGGGCTCTTCCCTCAAACTGCTTTAAAGAGAACCTGGAAGCAAACATGACGGCTCTGTCCTGTCCTCCAGCCCCTCATTTCTCTAAACAAACAAGCAGCGAGCAGGTTGAGCCCATCCTGGGAAAGCAACCCCAGCCAGCAAGCCGGCCTTGGGAAGAGAGAGAAGCTGGCTCTGCCTCCTGTCAGCGGAAGCACACGGGACACGTGTGTACCGTGCAAACACAGCCACATGCAAACCAGATGCTGAGCTGATCAGCCCAGGGTCAAAGTTGTCCAGGTCGCTATGGCCTCTCACCTTCGCTGCCTGCTCCTGTGGTACCATCAGCCCTCTTACTGCCATGCGGGCACAGAACACACGATCAGGACTTACCCAGCTGAACCCTTGTTCTAGAAGCATTGCTACAGCATGGGGAACAGGAGCCAGGGCTGCCCCGATCAAACCCAGCACCCAATAAGCAACCTAGAAAGTGGTTTCCTGAGATGTGGAACTGTAACATAGATGTAACATGGATGTTAGAGGTGTCTGCTCTCTCAGAGAGAGTCACCCGTTGTCCACCCGGTTCCCAGAGGTCCCACCTGGGGAAGGTTCTGAAGGAGACTTTGCCTCACTCAGCTACTTGGCTCCTGGCGTGTTTGCTGTTGGGTTGTGGCTGCTCTGTGGCTGACTGCCCTCTAGACAGTGTCACACAACTCACACTGGCTGTCCCCCAGTCACTGAGTCAGGAGTTTACATGGGGTTCTGCAGGGTCGACTTCCCAGGGTCTCACAAGGATGTGATCTAGGGTCATTTAGGGCTGTGATGTTATGGGAGGTGTTGGTAAAGAATCCATTGCCAGGGCTGGAGAGACGGCTCAGCGGTTAAGAGCACTGACTGCTCTTCCAGAGGTCCTGAGTTCAAATCCCAGCAACCACATGGTGGCTCACAGCCATCTGTAATGGGGTCTGGTGCCCTCTTCTGCTGTGTCTGAGGACAGCTATAGTGTACTCATATATACAAAATAAATAAATAAATCTTTAAAGGAAAATAAAAAGAATCCATTGCCAGGTCCGTTGGTTGCTGTGTTCTACTGGATTCCAGGCCTTGGATTTTCACTGACGGCCAATTGTGGGGACAATTTCTCTGCATCTAGAGGCTCAGCTCTCTTTTCTCCCCAACCTGATCACTCATGTCCTCAAAGGTCCTCAGGGTAGGTGCGGCAAACACGAGATGGGCAGCAGGCATGCAATCAAATCCACTCACGGTTGGCAAGGGCAGGTCGGCTCCAGAGTTCACAGGGCCCCCGGAGTTCTCAACACCACCCCAAAATGCTCCAGCCTCCACCACCTCTTCCCACAGCCTCCCACAGCCTCGCACAGCCAGGGCGCCTCATGGGACCTGAGGTCACCCATGCATCTGGTTCTTCCTCTGCCTTGCGCTGGCACTGGGGAGGTTAGACGCTTCTGCCCCGGTGTTTAGATCCCAAACAAACCTTGCAAACCCCTGATGACTGCGTCTTTTTCCAGGGACTTCAGAGACACCTCCACCTCTGCTTTGTGGACAGTGACCTGGTTTCCCTTGCGCTGGTCTCCAGGGGAGACACTCTGCAGGGAGCTGCCTCCCTCTCTCCCTCCCTCCCAACTCCATCTTCTCATTTTCACCACACAATTAGCCCTCTTTGACATTTTCTTTACCTCTTCCCAGTCGAATACACTGCTAGTGTGAGGCAAATCACAGCAATTACCTTGCTTGGCAGGCACCCTTGGGCTGGGGAAAGCCAGCCTTCACAGCAAAGCCAACGGGTCCATCTAAGAACTTAGAATCCTGCCTTGAACCACAACCGCCAATGCCCTCCATGCAGACTAGGACATCAGAAGTGACATTCTAATTACCAAGCTTAACCCAGTCACCCCTGGGACTCCTGGCTTTCACAAGTGGGTACCTTTTAGCCTGAGATTTGAGCCATGTGGTAGAATCTGGAAAAGAAACTGTAGGCTGCAGGCTGCATTGTTAAATACTGGAGCTGCAGAGAACAGAGTCAAATTCCAGAGAGAACCAAGCACATGGTGGTGTTTTAGGTTTCAAGAGATGTGTAAGTGCACACACACGTGTCTGTGTGTTTGCATGTGTACACATGTGCTATATGAATGTGCATGTATATGAGAACATGTGTGTGCACTTGTGTGCATGTGAATGTGTGCATGCACATGTATTCATGTGTTGTGTGGAAGTGCATTATGTTGGAACATGTATGTGTATGCATGTGAACATGTGCATGCACACACATGTGATGTGTGTTGTACATGTATGTTGGAATATGTGTATATGAATGTGTGCATACAAATGTATGCATTGTTGTGTGGCATGCATATATGTTAGAACATGCATGTGTATGTACACATGTGTGCATATGAATGTGTACATGCACATGTGTGTGTGTGTGCTGTGTGGATGTGTGTGTGTGGGTGAACATACAAGTGTGTGGGGGAGCATGTGTGTGCCAGGCTATGAGACAGAAATAATTTTTTTGTTGTTTACTGGTGCTAGGAATTGACCCCAGGACCTCAAGCATGCAAGGCAAACACTCCGCCACTGGGCCTTGTTATTTTATTTCATTTTTTACCGGAGCAGACCTTGACCTCGAAATCCTCCTGCCTCAGTTCCCTGTGGGTGTGGAGTTGCAGGTGTGTTTGCAGAATCTGTCTTGCCTTGGGCTGTGCTCCAAGCTGCCCAGAGCTGTTCCCCTTGATAAGGAAGTCACAGCCACTCAGGGTCACCGTGAGAGGTGCAGGCATGTGTGGTCCTCACAGCAGCCCACAGAACAGACGTTCTAAAGCACAGGCCAGTCTCCACCCACCAGTGAAGGGGCTCCGCATGGAGCTCTGGGGCCCCTGGAGAGAAAGTATGAACTGTATTTGCTTGGGTCATGCATACTTCCAGCCAGACTGGACACTTCTGGAAGGAACATGGCTAAAGCTAATTTTAATTTTGAGTATCAGCTTGGCAGGATCCACCTAGGAAATGAACCTCAGAGTGTTTCTGTGAGGAAATTTCTATGCTTGCTAAGGCTCAGGAAGACCCACTCTGCATGTGAGAATCACAATCCCGTGAGCTGAGGTTCTGGCCTCGCTCTCTTTCTCTGTCTCTGTCTCTATCTCTGTTTGTCTGTCTCTCTGTCTCTCTGTCTTTCTGGCTCTCTGTCTCTGTCTCTCTCTGTCTCTGTCTCTCTGTCTCTGTCTCTGTCTCTCTCTGTCTCTCTATCTGTGTCTCTCTCTCTCTGTCTCTCTCTCTGTCTCTCTCTCTGTCTCTCTCTCTCTCTGTCTCTGTCTCTCTCTCTCTCTCTCTGTCTCTCTCTCCCCCCTCTCTGCTTCCTGACTGCAGATGCAGTGTGACCATCAGCCTCCAGCTTCCCACCATGATGGACTGAACCCCTCAAGTGTGAACTGGACAATCCCACCCTTCCTCAAGTTGCTTTTTCTTGGGTAGAGTATAACAGCAATGAGACAAATGCCAATGCAGAATGGAGCAAGGTAGAGGGGAGGGAAGAACAGAGGGAGGGAGGGAGACAAGAAGGGGAGAGCAGGAGAAGGAAAAGGAAGAGCGTCACACCATATATCACACACTGCCCCCCCCCAGTCCTTTTTTTTTTTTATTTATTTATTTATTTTTAGGTTTTTCAAGACAGGGTTTCTCTGTGTAGCCCTGGCTGTCCTAGAACTCACTCTGTAGACCAGACTGGTCTCGAACTCAGAAATCCACCTCCCTCTGCCTCCCAAGTGCTGGGATTAAAGGCATGCACCACCACTTCCCAGGCTGCCTGTCCCAAAGTTCTTTAGACCTCTCTGCTCTCCTTCTGAGGGGGTGGTGTGTGTGTGTGTGTGTGTGGTCTGTGTGGTGTGATGTGTGTGTGTAGTCTGTGTGATGTGATGTGTGTGTGTGATGTGATGTGTGTTTGTATGTGTGGGGTATGGAGTGTGTGTGTGTGGTCTGTGTGGTGTGTGGTATGATGCGTGTTTGTATGTGTGGGGTTGTCACACAGAGTCAACCCATGAAGAGCAGTGCTGGCCTAGACTGGGAGCCCTGGTGTGAACAATGTCCTCCTTTGTTTGATGGAGTAGCCACCACCCCCTAAGTGACACTTCTATGCCTAGACTCCTGTAAGCACATTCAATGCCTGGGAGTCTCTTTGAGCCTCATACATCTTAGACTCAAGAACAGTCACTGAAAGTCATCTATTCTACTGTCATTTGGTATCTAGTGTTTCCCTTTGGTACAGTTGGGCATTAGCTATGGCTTTTGTCATTCTGATGAGCTGTCTGTCAAGAGCAACAAAACAGGCAGGCATGGGGGAAGGGGCCCAGTCTGAGGAGACCCAGAAATTAGCAGGGAGGGTGGGCATCTGAAGCAGACCCTCAGACTGCTGCTCTAAAATCAGCCTTCAGGGGCTGCAGAGGTGGCTTGTAGCTAAGAACATTGTCTATTCTTACAAAAGACCTGGATTTGTTTCCCAACACCCACATGGAAGCTCACACCATCCGTAACTCCAGATCCAAGGGACCTGATGCCCTCTTCTGGTCTTGAGCACACATGTTGGGCACAGATACAAACAAAACATCCTTATGCATGTATATTGCTATATATGTGTATGTATATCTATCTATATGTATATGTTGTATACATACACATATGTATATAAACATATATACACATGTATACATATGCACATATACACATTCACACATATACACATACAAACATATATACATATACACATACATATACACATATATACATGTACATACATATATAACTCAGATACTTAAATCTCACAGGAATAGATTCACCACCAGGGAGACCCTTAGACACTGCACATCAGCAGTGGTGAGAACCCAAATCTCAGTCACTTAACACCACAGTACAGTTCTTAAGGGAACTGCTGTCAAGGAAGCTGGTCACCTGCAACTCCAGAGCTTGGGAAGCTGAGGCAGGAGGATCCTGAATCCAAGCCAGTCTGGGCTATAATGAGATCCTGTCAAAAAATAATGACAAAAAAATGTCAAGGTCATCAAAACCAAAGAGTCTGAGGAATCATCCCAACCATGGGAGTCTGTGGAGACATAAGAAATAACTGGCTGTGTCAGCTTCTGTGGGACCCTAAAGCAGAGAAAGGATGCCAAACACCAGTGCAGGAGATCTGAGTGTGCACACAAATGGGGTCGTATGTGCCTGAGCTCCAGCTTCCTGACTTGCTCAATGGAAGGGTTTTGGCCCTCAGTTTTGGAGACCTCTGCCTTTGAGCAATTGGTCCTCTGCCTTGGGTGAGGCAGTGTATCATGGCAGGAGCATAGGATAGAATGAAATGCTTCCCTCATGCCAGCAAGGAAAAGGGGGAAGGCCTGAGGTCACACAGTCCCTTCGAGATGTCAGCCCCAGTAACCTAAAGACCTTCCATGAGGTCTTCCCCCTATGAAGTTTCCATTTCCAGTGGCGCCACACTGAGGATCAGGCCCTGGTGACATGAACTCTGGAAGGCTTTAACCAAATGATCACAATTGTTGGCCTGAAATCACGATCTCGCTCCAACATACAAGGTGAATAAAAATTCTAAAATCAACACAGACATAATGATGAACACATTTAATCCCAGCACTCAGGAGGCAGAGGCAGGAGAATCTCACACGCCTCCTTCATGTGTCGTTCTGACAAACTTCTCTTCCTTCTACCAAGGTGGCTGTGGCTGTGTATGCCAGGCAACCAGCCCAGAGGATTCTGGGAGATTCTTCTTTCTTTACCTCCCACCTCAGAGGAGCACCAAGATTATAGACAGACACACTATTGTACCTGATGTCACCTGAATCCCAAGTATTTGAACTCAAGCCTTCAAGGTTTGTGCTGCAAGACTCTCAGTCTCTCCCCAGCCCTACAGTCATTCTTTTTGATGTGCTGACTCTACACACAAGCAGCCAGCCAGTAGGTTGTACGTGAGAACAATCCAGAAATCCACAGCAGCCTTGGCTGGCTTCCTTGCTTCTGATACAGTGGGACACCCAAGTCATCTTGCACCTTTCCTGCCCAGTCCTGAAATCAGCTTCATCTCCAATCAGCTGGCTCCATTTACTGAGAAATTCTTACAGAGCAGAACATGGACCACTGTTGAGTTGACTGTTTTCTGTATAAATTCACAATACTGAACCTAGAAATACAAGTTGCATGTGTGTGTGAGCACACGCATTTTTGAGTGTGTATCATGTGTGCATACATGTGTGTGAGCATGCACAAGTATGCTTATCATGAGTGTTTGCATGTGTATGTATCTTATGTATGAGTGTGCACACACATGCATGCACACAAGTATATTTCTCTGTGTGTGCATGTGTGCAAGTGTATATGTGCACATGTATGCATGTGCATGAGTATGTGTGTGTGAGCATGCACAGGTACACATAGCATGAGTATGTGTGCACATATGTGTGCATGTGTGTTTATCTTGTGTGAGCATGCACACATATACATGCTCATGAGTGTATTTTCATTTGTGCCTGTGCATGTATGTATATGGGTGGGCTTGTGTGTGTGTGTGTGTGTGTGCATGTGTATGTATCTTGTATATGACCATGCACACATATGCATGTGTACGTGTGCTTATGCATGTATGTGCATGTATGTGTACATGTAGATGTGCGTGTGTGTGTGTGTGTGTGTGTGTGTATCGTGTATATGACCATGCACACATATGCATGCACATGAATATGTGTGCTTATGTATGTGTGTGCATATATGTGTACATGTAGGTGTGCATGTGTGTGTATCACGTATATGAGCATGCACACATATGCATGTGCACGAGTATGTGTGCATATGTGTACCAATTTGTGAGAGTGTGGAGAGTGTGCCCACGTGTGTGTGGAGGACAGAGGTCCACCCCATGCACTCTTCTCTGTTGCTCACCCCCTGTTTCTTGAACCGGATTTGCTCACTGAACCTGACGCTCACTAATCCAGTTGGACTGGCCCACAAGTCCCTGCTGATCCCCAGCTCCCCAGCTCTGGAGTACAGACAAGCCACCACTGTGCCTGGCTTTCACATAGGTGCTGGGGACACAAACTCAGCTCCTCATGCTTGCATGACAACCCTTTACACACACCACCATCTTCCCACACAGGAACTATTTAAGCTTTGGAAAACAAGTTCAGGTTTGTGTTTTACTTGGCTCTGTCCTCGGGGTGTCTCTGCCTGAGGGTGAGCCATCAGAGTCATTTGGGGGTGCTAAGCCACCAAGTGTCTATTTGGATTTTGCAGTATTGTTTCTCCTGCATTTTAGATTTCCACAGTTCTAAGAAAGACCTCGACGCACAGGTGCAAAGGCAGCTGCTGCCCGCACCCGAGTGTTTCGGCGCCCATCCCTCCACAGAATGCCTCACCTGCAGAAGCACCTGTCACCTGTGAGAAGTGAGGCCAGGATCCCTCAGACTGCCAACGATCGATCGTGGCTTTTCTCTTTACAGTATTTTGATGTTCCCTGACACTACACATTTTTGTTTCACCTGCCTGAGCCTGCATGCCGGTCCTCCAAAGTTTCACAGCCTGCTGCAAAGCCTGAGTGTAGACTCGCTTTCCTAATGATCCACGAAATCAGCTCAATGTCAAGGTTTTCCTGCCAGCGCCCGAGCTTCCAGGAGGCAAGAACGCTTTTCAGAAACTCTTCACTGCAGTTGGTGTCTCTTTCCTTGATGCTTCCGGAATTAATGTGACAGTTTCCAGTGAGCCGTGTCTGCGGCCTGCTTCCAGAAGTGCACAGCCCTAGTGCTTGGTTGCCATGGCCCCTGGGAGCAGGGCCACAGCAGAGGACCTGCCTCCATCCTAGCTATTTCCCCATCACCTCCCTGGCTTGTTGACTCTACCACTTGGGATGCCAGAAGTCCAGCCTGCAGCTCCTCCCTGTGTCCACAGCCCCAGCAACCTTCCCAACTGACAGCAGTACCAGCCTGGCTTATCTTCAGTTTGTGTCTCCATGTGACCACTCAAAACCTCTTCCTAGATTGTCACTGAGTCAGTGGCCTTTGGAGCCAGCTTAGAAAATAAATGGCTACCTGTCCATCAAGAAACATAATCCAAAATTCTTAGCAAAGTGTTTGTCATCATCTTGCTCCAATCTCATTACCCCGGTCCAACCCATTTGTCTATTCATCTGACCTCTGAACAGACTGCAGGTTTGTTTGTATTCAACTCTGCCTTTACTCAAACCAGTTCCCTAACTGGAACTTTCAACCCCCCTCTACACATCCACATAACTAGTTCCCACCCACCCCTTCCCACCTCATCTCGCCGCCTCTAACCCTCCTCTTAACGGTTTGACTCTGAAATGTGCCCAAAGGCCTCAGAGTTGAGTGTTCCTCAGTCACTGGCTGACAGCATCGTTTGGGGAAGGGCGTGAGGCCTTTAGATGGAGCCTCTCTGTCTGTTCTCTGCTTCCTGATCTGCGCCCACTGAAGCCTCCTGCCCTGGAAAACTCCACCATGATGCCAGCCGGGGAAGACTGAGGTCTCTGAAGCTTTGAACTGAATGAAGCCAGTCTTCTCCGGGTCATATCTGTCAGGGGATTTACTACAGTGGCGGAACTGGAATCAGGCTGTATCAATCCCTTCAGGCCCCTGTCACACTGTGTGCAGGCTCAATCCTGTGTTCTGGTTATCCTCCAGCTGGGATAACCAATATGAAGCGGAAAACCAGGAGCACGGAAGCCACAGAAGCAAACCCAAGAGGATCTAGAGCAGCGACTCTGACCTTCCTGATGCTGCGGCCCTTCAATACGGCTCCTCACACTGCGGTGACCCCTGTCTGTAGGATTATTTCCTTGCTACTTCATAACTGTAATCTCACCACCATGACGTAGATATCTGTGCTTTCTGATGGTCTTCGGTGACCCCTGTGAGAGGATCAATCGACCCCCAAAGGACAGAGGAGTTGTGACCCACAGGTTGAGAACCACAGATCTAGAAATTCTGTGCGGCCCTAGAATATGCCAGGGGAAGGTGTCGTCCCCAAGGACCCCATAAAGAAAAGCCAGGACGCCATGGATGGTGCTGTGAGTTCTGCTAACCATTGGAATGGGAATAGCACTCTTCCCTGTTCTAGAAGCAGAGGAGGGACCCTTTGAGGTCAGCCCTGCTCTGATTCCAATGACACTGGCAGTGCACACAGGGGCACGCTGAAGATCAGAAATGTGGAGGACTTCATTTTAAAATACTTGGTAGATATCTTGTGGTTACAAGCCCAGTCCAAACCCCAAATCCACCTCCACAGACACCACACTTCCATGGCCTGCCAGGTACTCACCAAGCCTCCTGTGTGGAAGGGGAGGTCCTGATGTTAAAGTCCTGTTCTCTAATTGGTTCTTGATTTGTCAACAAAGAAGGCCGAGTGCCCATTACTGGGTGGAAGGTACAGGTGGGACTTCTGGTCCCGGGGGCGTGAGGCGGGGCCACAGGGAAGGAGGGGAAGAGCTTTTCTGCCACCTTGGAGGAAGAAGAATGCAGCAATCGTGCACAGAGTCAGGGAGAGCACGGGCCTGCGGCCTCCGCTATAGGCGGCGGCCACGGTGCTTGACGGGGAGGGGGGGGGGGGCAAGGTGAGACCAGCCACTAATTGTAAGACAGATGGAGAGACGGAGATAATAAATTGGTAAGAGCACACTTTTCCAGGACGGGGATATCTGTGCCCAGCAGTTGTACCTAGAAGCCAAGTTGTAAAGTGATAAGCTGTGTGTGTGTGTGTGTCTGTGTCTGTGTGCATGTGTGTCTTTTATCCATGGATTCACGGGTCTCCAGAGTGGGTTGGTGGTGTGGTCTCCTTCTGGAGCTAATGGCGGGAAGAAAGGGAAGCCGGAGGGGCAGGAAGCATGGGAGGAAAAAAGTAGCAGTGTTTAAAAACTACATGCAACACCTGTGTGTACAACACTGCATTTCATACATGCTTTCATATGATTGTCTAATGCATTTTTATCTTATCCCACACATACATGCCTTGGACATCCCCTCTCTCGAAGGCTTTCCTCTTTACCTCCCTCCCTGTTTCATGTCTCACACACACACACACACACACACACACACACACACGCGCGCGCGCGCGCGAGTTTATTTGTCTGTATAAAATATGGGATCCACAAATGAGGAGGCAAGTCCAATATCTGTCTGAATTTGACTTAAATTGCTAAATATGATCGTCTCCACCTGCATCGCTCCCTGGAAATGACGACATTTCACTTTTTATTACGTGCATTGCTGTATTTTCTTTATCTGGCCTCTGTCGATGACACACAGGCTGATCCCACAACCCAGCTATTACCAGCAGTACTATAATAAACATCAGTGGAATCCTGTTGCTGGATAAAATACCCTGAAGGGGGCTCATTTCAGGTTGCCGTTCCAGTTTGTAGTCTGTCATAGCAGAGATATCACAATGATCCACATACCGAACAGCTGGACACAGCACATCCATAGTCAAGACCAGAGAAGAGGTGAATTCTTGCATGGTGCCTTGTTTGTGCTTAGCTCCATTCCTCCTCTCGTAGACCACTTAGCTTCCCCTGCCTAGGGAATGGTGCCGCCCATAGTGGGCTGGGTCTTCCCATAGCAGTTAACTAAATGAAGAGAATCCCCACAGACATGCCAACAGGCTATCCAGTGTAGACTTCTCCCATGTGATCTTAAGTTTAATAAAGTTGACAGAGTTGCCCATCACCGATTCATAGGTACCCCAGGGCTAATAATTTGGAGCCCTTTGAGCAAGTACACGGAATGGTATAGCTGGGTCTCAGGGTAGTTCTGTTCTCAGCCTTTTGACAAACCTTTGTACTGGTTTGCATGGTGGCTGCAGTCATTCACATTTGTCAGCAGACTCTAAGGGTTTCCTTCTCTCTGCTTCCTTGCCAACATTTGCTCTCTCTCTCTCTCTCTCTCTCTCTCTCTCTCTCTCTCTGTGTGTGTGTGTGTGTGTGTGTCTTTTTTTTTTTTTTTTTTTTTTTTGATGACAGGCTGTTTGGCTGGAGCTAAAGGGAATCTCAATGTGTTCTTAATTTGCATTTCCCTGATGGCTAGTGGTGTTGAATATTTTCACGCATTTGCTGGCAGTTCCAAATAGATCAAAGACCTCGATGTCAGACCTAGAACTCTAAAACTGTCAGAGGGAAAATGCAGAAACCACTTCAAGATATATAGACACAGCCAGGGTCTTTCTGCAAAAGACTCAGACAGGAAAGAGACAAGAGCCAATGAGTGGGCTTTGTAAGACTACAAAGTATCCATCAGGCAAAGAAACAGCTGAGTGAGAGGCAGCCCAAGGCACAGGAAAAAAAACAATGTTGCCAGCTACAACCTAGAATGTACAAATAACTCAGAAGGGTGACTGCCAAGAAATCAAACTACCGGACTGGTAAACCAAGCTGCCAGACTGGCAAACAGGATACTGAAATGTACCGACTGGCCTCAGAAGCTGAGGTACACCTGGTGCTGTCCCGTCACATGGTCGTGTCTGGAAATGACCGTGCGTGGCATCATCACACGTGTGTCAGAAAAGCTTCAAAGCTCAGAACGTTTTGGATTTTAGATTTTTGGGTTTAGGGACGTTCTGTGGCTCACATGCTGTCACCAAAGGGAGAGAGTCCTTAAGAGAGGAGTCATGACGACCAGCAGCTGCCCTCTCCTCCCCACCCCCATCCTCCTGCTCCCCACAGGCTCTCCTGGTCGCTGTCCCCTGGGCAAGCAGCCATCCAGAAGCCTTTACCTTGAGTCCTCACTTCCTGAATAAATACAGCTGATGTCTGAGCTCAGAAGCCATGGCTTTGTGTCAGCTTTGCCCCTGGACACACCTTCAGCACTTAAATACTGTCAGCACACAGTATTACCCAATAAATAAATATTTGTGAATGTAAAATAAATCCTCCGGACCTTGTGCTGCCCACTCTTCCTGGATACCGTACTTTCATTTTCAGTGGGCTGTGAGAGCATCTGCTTTCCATTTGTACTTTACAGATCAGGACTCAGGCTCTCTAGAGACCTAACAAAAGCTGCCCAAGGTCACTCTGCTGGGACAGGAGCACAGCCACGCCTGATCTCTGTTCAGGTTGTGTTGCTGTGCTTGGATTACTCCGTTACCCTCCCACTCACTACTCATTCAGAGATTTTATTTCTGTTTTTAGTTATGTGCAATATACGCGGGTTTGTGCACATATGTGAAGTAAAGTCAGAAGCTGGAAGAGGCTTGGGATCCCCTGGGGCTAGAGCTGCAGGTGACTGCGAGCCATTTGATCTGTGTGCTGGGAACTGAGCTCAGGTCCTCTGGAAGAGCAGCGAGTGTTCTTAGTTGCAGTCCCAGCACTGGCCTGGCATGTGCAAAGCCCCAGCCTTCATACATAGAATTGGCTCTGCCTTTCTGAAAAAAAAAAAAAGGTTGCACACAGCATCTCACAACTTCTCATGAGATCATGGACCACCCAAAATGCACAAAGAACCACACACCAACATAAAAAGAAAAAAATCTGAGTGTGTCTGTTCACAGGCGTGAGCGGGGACGTGTAGTGACAGGTATGTAAGGTCAGATGATGACTGCGGAGGGGGAGTCAGGCCTCATCTTCCACTTTGGCTCAAACAGGATCTCTGCCAGGCTAGCCAGCTCTCCTGCCCCCCTCCCATCTCACAGTAGGAGCGCTGGGATTACCACCTTCTGCCATTTCCTACCTTTCCATGGGTTCAGGAAACTTCAACTCCTCATGTTTTGGGACCAGGGCTTTACCGGATGAGCTAACCCTTCACTGCTGTCACATGATGGCTTTAATGTCCTCCATGTTCAGGATCCATGGCGAGCCTTTCCCCCCCTCCCATTCCGTTCCCCTCCCCCATCCCCTCCCTCCTCCCCCTCTCCCTTCTCTCCCTTTTTCCCCCTCAGGAGGCAAATGTTAACTTCAAATTTAAAATTTAGAATCCAAACTGAATATCCACAGGTGCTCAGGAAGTAAGCTCCAGGGATGGATGGCCTTAGCGTCTGCCCTCAAAACAATTCAAGATAGAAGAAGAAAAAAATCAGAAATAACCATGAGTGAATTCGATTGCCTTCTCCTCCCGTGTCTTAGAGCAAAGCCTTGGGCTCACTTTGTTACGCAGTGATCTTGAACCTTGACCCCTGTGCCAGCCATATTATAATAAAAATATCTCTTACCTCCTAAGAAGCTAGAGATTTTGCTGAAGCGCATAGCCAAGTTAATATGACCCCTTGAGTCACTTAAGACTTCTATCCTATTGTGGGTTCAGCCTTTTTGTTTAAACTTCCTTTAAGGGAACAATGTAGCAACCAACTTTAACTGCCCTAGGATTTCCCATGTAATCAGCTTTTACAACCTAAGCCAACACAAAGCTGTGATCTTAAGTTATGTGTTCTTTCCTGCCCTGAAGCACGAAATGTTTCAATGCGCACAAGTTCTAATAAGCATTTGCTGAAAGCAGCAGAAATAGAGGTTGAAAAAAACTTCTGAGATGAATGTCCACTATAAATATTAAACAGAATGTTTGGATATCAGTCAGTGTCTTAGGGTTTCACTGCTGTGAAGAGATACCATGACCAAGGCAACTCTTAAAAGGCAAACATTTAATCAGGGCTGGCTTACAGTTTCAGGGGTTCAGTCCATTATCATCATGGTGGGAAGCATGGCAGCCTGCAGGCAGACATGGTGCCGGAGGAGCTGAGAGTTCTGCATCTTGACCCAAAAGCAGCCAAGAGGAGACCTGTCATTCCACACGGGGCATAGCCTGAGCTTTTATATGAGACCTCAGGGCCTGCCTCCACAGTAACATACTTTCTTTAACAAGGCCACACCTCCTAATAGTGCCACACCCTATGGGCCGAGCATTCAAACTCTTGAATCTATGGGATCCATATCTACTCAATCCGCCACAGTTAATAGACAATGATACTTTCTATCTGGGTCGGTTGGGATCAGTTGGCCCCAACTGACTTAATCCCCTGCAAAACTTTGCTAAAGATTTCAGTGAAGTATCCTATTTCTCCTCCCCTCCCCCATGTGATGATTCTGCGCTGTCCAGTAAATACAGAGGGAAGCCCTTTATGAGGGACAGACCTACAGATGGATTCACACAGAGAGACACAGGGACAGGGACAGATTCACAAGATGGCCATATATTTAACAGACAGAGAGGAGATGGCCATATATTCAACAGACAGAGAGGATAGAAGGCACAGAGAGAGTTAGGTAAATTCCAGTCTGGGCTCCATCTTGGTTAATGATTCCAACACTAAGTGCTTTGATATTCTTTTCCCTCAAAGTGACAGCAACACATCACTGGTGACTGAGTTTATTGCAAGTACTTTGAAGCCAACATTTTTTTTTCCAACAGCAAGACTGCAGGTGCACAACTTTATGCCCCACTTACACAGTACTGAGGGGTCACACTACCTAACAATCCCCATAGCCACTGAGGGTCTTCTGCCTCCCTCTATTGACCCTAGGGCTCCTGAGGGCAACCCCATCTGGAGCGTCACACTTCCACCCTGTCTGAGGCACACATCGAGGGAGCAGCAATGCTTCATTCCCTGAGGCTCTCCAGGTTCTGCACACACACAAGTCTCAGTGAAGTCTATAATCAGAGATGGGAAGTGGGTACCACATCCCATTGGCCAGATGATGGTCACGTGATCACCATGGAATACAGGTAGAGAAAAGTCTAGTAGCATTCCCTGAGGACTGAGGAGGGGGATTTACAGGAGAAAAATCTGGTTCTTAGTGGAGTTGCCAAGTAGCATGAACACACACTATCATCCCCAAAGGTCACTTGCTCACTGTGCAGTGTAGGCAGAGTCCATTTGGAGACTGAAAATACGAAAGTTTGCAGAATCAGGAGTATAGGAGGAGAAGGCAAATCCTAGACAGTGACATTTACAAGGGATAAGTTTAAGCTTGCGTTTAGGGCCTTTTAAATGGCACAGAGTGTAAATGGATTTGTAAAAAGCTCACAGAAATAAAATTAACATATTCTTGTTGCAAGAAAACTGAATGTGAGTCAGAAAAGAACCTCCTAACTCATTCAGGCCATGGGAAGAGAGGTAGGGGGTCTAGGAGAAGGAGGTGGTGCTGTCAAACCTGGACCCTGGACTTGGTTTTTATCTTCCCTCCTGCTCCAAAGGAGCATGTCCATGCAAGAAACCAGAGGCAGCAAAAGCCTGTTGGGTGTGGCTGAAGAATCTGACATGGTTTTTTTTTTTTTTTTTTGGAGCCTGTGAAACAGAAGATAAAATGGCCACAGAGAGCTGCCACCTGTAAGCGAATAGGGGATCTGGGGGACTGGAGAGATTATTCAGCAGTTAGAAGCACTGGCTGTTCTTTTAGAGGACCGGGGTTCGATTCCCAGTGCCCAGTTGTAGCCATCTGTTATTCCGGTTCCAGAGACTCTGACACACTCTTCTGGCCTCTGAGGGGGCTGCACACATGTGGTGCACAGACATACAGGCACACAAAACACCCACACAATTACAAATAACATTTTTTTAAAAATTTGTGAGCTAGGTACACTTAGGGGTCCAGTTGTTGGCTACATTAACGAAGCTCCCACAGTTGGCTGAGCAGATGGCTCCCAGCGGAGAGTCAGGGTGGCCTGACCACTTCTAAGAGCAACACAGATGGAGCCACATTCCAGAAAGACTCTTGCAGACATTCATCCTTCCACAATGTGCATCTTACTTGATGGCGTTTGTATTGCTGTGATGGGACACCTTGACCAGAAGCAATTTGGGGAGGAAAGGCATTATTTCATTCACAGTTCCATATCGTTGTTCATCATCAAAGGAAATCAGGACAGGAACTCAAACAGCACAGGAACCTGGAGGTGGGAGCTGGTGCAGAGGCCATGGAGGGTGCTGCTTACTGCCTTGCTCTCGTGTCTTGCTCAGCCTACTTTCTTATAGAACCCGGGACCACCAGTCCAAGGATGGCACCACCCACAATGGGCCTGGCCTTCCCCCATCAATCACTAATTAAGAAAATGCCATACAGTTGGACAATGGCATCGTCTCTCGCCATTGAGGCTCCTCCCTTACAGATGGCTCTAGCTTGTGTCAAATTGACATAAAACTAACCAGCACAGCACCTGGCAGAACCCTAGAGTAAAAGAGTATAAAACATGTCAGACTCAGCAAACAACAACAGCCTCCTTCTCGGACTCCACAGAGCGCAGTGACAGGCACAAGAGCTATGTGGGATTCATGAAATCAGAAGCTTACTTGACCCAGACACCTGCCTTTTGCCTCCTGGAAACATCCACTGACTTCAATCAGATGAGCACCCTGGAAGAGAAAGCTCCAGCCGCACAGGGAAGTGCAGTGCTCAAAGTGATGCACTGTAAGACCCTCAGGTCAAGGCTACACTGTAAGACCCTCAGGTCAAGGCTACACTGTAAGACCCTCAGGTCAAGGCTACACTGTAAGACCCTCAGGTCAAGGCTACACTGTAAGACCCTCAGGTCAAGGCTACACTGTAACAGCCTCAGGTCAAGGCTACACTATAAGACCCTCAGGTCAAGGCTACACTGTAAGACCCTCAGGTCAAGGCTACACTGTAACACCCTCAGGTCAAGGCTACACTGTAAGACCCTCAGGTGAAGGATACACTGTAAGACCCTCAGGTGAAGGATACACTGTAAGACCCTCAGGTCAAGGCTACACTGTAAGACCCTCAGGTCAAGGATACACTGTAAGACCCTCAGGTCAAGGCTACACTGTAACACCCTCAGGTCAAGGCTACACTGTAACACCCTCAAGTCAAGGCTACACTGTAACACCCTCATGTCAAGGTTACACTGTAAGACCCTCAGGTCAAGGATACACTGTAAGACCCTCAGGTCAAGGCTACACTGTAACACCCTCATGTCAAGGCTACACTGTAAGACCCTCAGGTCAAGGATACACTGTAAGACCCTCAGGTCAAGGATACACTGTAAGACCCTCAGGTCAAGGCTACACTGTAACACCCTCAGGTCAAGGATACACTGTAAGACCCTCAGGTCAAGGATACACTGTAACACCCTCAGGTCAAGGCTACACTGTAAGACCCTCAAGTCAAGGCTACACTGTAACACCCTCAGGTCAAGGCTACACTGTAAGACCCTCAGGTCAAGGCTACACTGTAACACCCTCAGGTGAAGGATACACTGTAAGACCCTCAGGTCAAGGCTACACTGTAACACCCTCAGGTCAAGGCTACACTGTAAGACCCTCAGGTCAAGGATACACTGTAAGACCCTCAGGTCAAGGCTACACTGTAACACCCTTAGGTGAAGGCTATACTGTAAGACCCTCAGGTCAAGGCTACACTGTAGTACCCTCAGGTCAAGGCTACACTGTAGTACCCTCAGGTCAAGGCTATACTGTAAGATCCTCAGGTGAAGGATACACTGTAAGACCCTCAGATCAAAGTGACACTGTAAGACCCATGGGCTAAGGCCAGTCTAGGCCCTCTTGTTTTGGTGCTGCTACAAAATGCTTGCCAAAAGCAACTGAAGGAAGGAGGTGGTGAACCTGAGGGCCAGGGTTCTCAGGTGTCCTGGATGCCCACCGCACAAGCTCACCTACATCCTGAGAGCCTGATAAAGAGTGCGGAAGGCATGAGGTGGAGGCTGAGGGTATCCAGTGAATCTTCTAGAAGATCTTGGTGCAACTTTGGTTAGGGGTAGGCATCAGGAACTTCAGAGACTGGGAAGAGTGACAGCGCTGGGGAGGACTG
This sequence comes from Apodemus sylvaticus, assembly GCF_947179515.1. Classification (NCBI taxonomy): domain Eukaryota; kingdom Metazoa; phylum Chordata; class Mammalia; order Rodentia; family Muridae; genus Apodemus; species Apodemus sylvaticus. The sequence continues at coordinate 56,094,167 of NC_067493.1, read as the reverse complement.
TGCTGAGATGTTGGTAGCACCTCAGGGATATGGTGGCACCTGGGGGTGGTCGTTCCTCTGATCCAGAAACTCCTACAGCCCAGTGTGCAGTCACTCTGAGCTCACACAGGCATGGAGCCAAGCCCGCCCTGTCTAGGGTTTTATCAGATCCTTCTCTTTCCCAACTGACACCTTCTCCAGCTCAGACACCCTGGAAGCCTTTGAGAAATGGGATATTCAGAATTCCTCAGGGAGAGAAGGAACTACTTGAGGGGCCAGAGCAGTTCACTCACTGACAAAACAGGCCTGGCCACACCCCCAAACAGGCACACAGCCTTCCCACCACAGGCACATACTGGCATACACAGGCACTCTCTACCAAACACATACAGGCACACAATATCCACCCCCCAACACACAAGATATGTGTATACACAAGCACATACGGACACACACACACACAGGCACACACAGGCACACAACCTTTCCCCAACCCCCAGCATAGGATAGACAAATACACAGGCATACACACACATGCACATATGAGAACACATGCACACACATAGGCACACATAGAGATCTACCTCCCTCCACCAGGATCCTGTCTCCCAGAGGATCTGGTTTCCTCCCAGGGCCATCTGTCGCTGACTCTGCTCTAAATCTTGCCAATCTACTTGCCAGATTGCATAATTAATTATTTCAAAGCACCAAGGCCCCCACTGCTCATCCGGCTAGGAGCCAGCTGGCTATCGGGGGGGGGGGGGGGACTGATTTGCCGTGATAGGGCCAGGCCCTGCAGCTCCCACAGTGGGGCGACTTGGCCAAAGCCTCCCCCCGTCCCCCGCCCCGTGCCCTTAGTTTCTACAGAAGCATCTGCTACTAGCTTGGCAAGGGCCAAGTTCTTGCAGTGTCTCAGTGACTTGGGTGGCACTTAGGCACAGTGAGGCCACATGCTGTCCATTACCATAAAAGGGAGTGAGCCCAGCCAGCTCAGCAGGGACCCAGAGCCATTTATCTCTGTCACTTAGCTGCTAAGTCCAGAAGTTGTTCTTTCCACTCCAACAGAGGTAACTGGACTCCAAAATCGTTGGAGGGAAATGGAGGATACAATTAAAGTGGCCGTGGTGGAAGTATAGCTCAAGGGATGGTATTTGCGTAGCACACACAAGGCCCTGGTCTCAATTCCCAGCACCTAACAACAACAACAACAACAAAAAATTAAGTATAATAAAGTGGCTAGACAGGGCAGAACCCAGGAGCCTGAGACTGGGATGAGTCCCACTCCTTCTGAGGTTGGATCTTGCAAACAGTAGCGTGTGATAGAACTCCTTCTTGGCCAACAATCCCCTTAATACAAACGTCCTTGAACCGCAATATGCAGATGGTCAACTGCAAGTGGTGGAGAACTTGAAGGAGGAGGATGTAGTTAGTTTCTGTGTTTGAACTGCCCGAGGACTGATCTTCAGGTGTAACTTGGTGCGGGGACCCCCACTGATTTTATCATAACCCCCTGTCATTTCCAATATGCATCTTGGAGTCACCTCCCTGTAAGGAAACCACCTCCAGCAACAGCAGCGGAGGCAGAGTGGGTAGCGGCGGCGGCGGCGGCGGCGGCGGCGGCGGCTCCGTCTTAGTCTTAATGCTGAACTCAAGGGGGCAGCCCTGAGCGATCTAAGCTTGGCACACCCGGATTACCCCACACCTAGGCCGGTGAGTGGACAGGCTGAAGGCTGTGCTAATTGTGCCAGATGAGCACAGACATTCCACTCTGCATCCCGGGCATGGAGCACGCTTCCTGGAACTTTGAAAAATGGACGTGAGTGAGAAAGTCCTTGAGTGAGAGTGTCTGCACCCTCGTGAATCGGGGGCCTCTGTTTCTTCATAAAAAGATGATGTCGATGGAAGTTCCTGTGTGCATGGGGCCCCTTGCAAACATCCCAGGGGGTGGGTATTCAAAGGCCAGAGCGAAGCTCTAGGCCGCTGAGGGCCAAGTGCTCTTGTTATAGACAGAGCAATGTTCCTTAAGCAAGGAAAGAAGCAGGATGGTGATGTCATCATCTGAGCTCCTGAAACAAGCCATACCTGAACGCCACTCTCTCTTTGCCAAGCAGGCAGTGTACAGAGTCCTTGCGTACCAAGTGCATCCTTCCCAGACAACCAGCCCGACTCTTGACCGTGGCACTTCCAGGGCAGCAGTCCGGGCCCAGGAGGTCGTTCCTGAGTGGCTTTCACCTTCCCTCTTCCTTTCCTTGCTGGTCTCTGCCCCCTTGGTGCCTGTTTGCTCTCTCTGTGTCCAGGGTTGGATATTGAGACACAGTCACCCACACATGGGTTTTCTCTCGCACAGTGGCTGTGAGGAACTGCACAGTTATTAGACAGCAGACCCTAACTACCAGGACCAAACTGACCCTTCTATCCTTTTGCTACAGGGCAGAGAGGACTTCATCTCCCATCATGCTTTGAGGTATGGTTGTCCTCAGGCATGGTCAGGGAGAGGTGGAGAGAACAGAGGACAAGGTGCCACAAGGAACCAGTTCCAGCCCCACAGAGTCGCTACCCAAGCTCATGCTCCTGTCCCAAACTCATCCCCACAATAACCCCCCTGTTTGAAGTTGGCTCTTTTTCCTCTGAGAAAAAGGAGGTGTATCTAAAATAGGCCAGGGCCTGGGCCTAGGGCCAAGTGTGGGTGAAAGTGGGTCAGGCTGGGGAGAGGGCAGGCAGGCAGCTCCAGCTGAAGACACCTCCTTTGTGCTGGGCTCGGGGCTGTGCATTCACGATTGCAGCCTCACCGAGCCCGCCCTCGTGCTGCTGTGGAATGAGAGCCTTGGGGTCTACAGATTACAGAGGCGGAAACTGAAGGGCAGAGAGTTAGGATACGCCCCCCCCCCCATCCAAAGTCTGAGCCTAGGGGAGACAGAGCAGATTTCCAGGCTACGCTGTGACAAAAGATAGCTTGGCCACCTGGCATCTTGATGCCAGCCAGACTGACCCAAGCCTGCGGCCCTGAAACACACGCCCTTGGCTTCCTTTGCTGCCATTTTAAACTGAGGTTAAGAAATGAGAACAGCCAGAGATCATGGCTTCCGTGCCTCTTAAACTTTGTCAAATACCACAGCAAATGGCTTGGGACCATTTGCCCAAATCCCAAAGGGTCTCTCCTATGGCACCTGCTCCCTGACAGAAAGGCAAGGGGGAACGGGGGAGGGGTGGTCATACCCTGACACGTGGAGCTCTGGGAGGACAGTCTAGACCCAAATGAGAGCAGCTAACAAACATCATGCTAAGACCCTCAGGGAGTCTCCTGAGTCTGCTGTTCCCTTCACCGCATTAGCTGCTGTCCTTGTTGCTGTACAGAACACTGAATTTGGCTTCAGAAACAGCCGGCCGGTTTACTGTGAGGAACAGGTACAGCCTGACATATCGGAAAGCTATGGCGTCGGGGTGTGAAGTAGCTTTCACGGTGAATCTACAGTTAGGAGAGAGAGAGAGAGGTGTGAGACGAAGGCTGCTCTTCTTGGCCTGTTTCTCCGTTTTCTTCAGTCCATTCAGGTGCCACCCACATTCAAAGTCTAAACCTCTCTGGAAACACCTTCATAGACACGATGCTCAGTGCTGTGTCTTCTCGGTAATCCTGCCCGGTCCAGTCGATGAGGAAGACGCCCATCGGTGTGCGCTGAGAATAAGTATCCCAGGAGTCCCGGCAGAGCCTTGGCGCCCTGCAACAGCAGTTCCTTCTAACCCATCCCTACCCATCTGTGCTCAGACTCTTCACACACTTCCCGGCTCCATGGAGGGGCCCCACTGACAAGCTGAGCCTGCCTCAGTGCTGGCTTGGTCCCCATGCAGCTGTCCCCGTCTGCTGATTCTTTTCTTTCCTTTTGAGATCTTCCCTCATTGGGCTTCTGAGGAGCAGGTGTCCTCTAGCAACTGCAGTTTACCATGAGTATTTTTGGTCCCCCAATCTTGGGAAATTGCAGGGACACTGTTGGCAGCCTGAGGAGAAGAAGACGGAACAGCCCCCACCCCCACCCCCACCCCTTGCCAGCACGTGCCCCGAATAGCGAGGAAGGAACAGGACTTCTTGTCTGCTGCTGCGCGTGAGATGCCTGCAGAATCACAGCTCAGAACAGTCCACAGAGGTCCGGAAGTGGCTCAGGCCTGGGGTTCTGACCTTCCGTCTCCCCTGAGGGCAGTCAGGGGCTCCCCACCTTCAGGGTGGTTCATGCACAGCTGTAGCTGGAGGCTTTGGGTGCTTCTCCACAGGTGCTTGAGTGTTCTCTCAGTGTGGCAGCCAGTTCTTCCACAGGGAGAGAGCAAGGGGGAAGCAATAGTGTGTCTCATGTCTGTTACAGTTTGGATACAAGGTTTCTAAAAGACTCATGTGTTGAAGGCCTGGGCTCCAGACTATGGTGCCTTAGGAGGCAGGGAAGGAAGTTAGGTCATTGGGTATATGAAGTAGGGGATATTAGGATGCACACACACACACACACACACACACACACACACACACGCACACGCACACACACACACACATTTCCTGGCTCCCAGCACCATGTACTTTGCACCACAGGCCCACAGTGAAAAGCTTAAGCAGCTTAGGTGGAAGCCTAGAAAACCTGGAGCCAAAACCCAACCTTTCCTCTCTATAACCTCTTTGCCCTCGGTGTTTTGTTACAGTGGTAGAAGGTTGTTTACCAAATGTCCTATCCTGCCATTTCCTGCCATGCTCTCTGCATGACAAGAGTCAGCAATTCAGGTTACAGCCAAGGACACGCCCCATTTCTAGAAAGGAACATCAGAGCATGCGGGCAGTCTCTAAAACAGAGCAGATGCTATGGTGGAATGCAGTTCAGCTCCAAGACATTCCCTTCTGGGATTGTCTCCATTCTACAGGGCACCAGGGATGGAGGAGCACCACTTACCCTTCCACACTAAATGTGGCCCTGTGGCCTTCTCGGGCTGAAAAGAGGCAGAAGTGACCATTTGCCGGTCCTGAGACTAACCCAAAAGAGAGTTGGCATATTTCTGCTCATCTGTCACCATCAGCAAGAGAATATTCCCAGGATAGCGCATTGACTCTATGAGAAGGCCCAAGACATGGAGCAGAAGGTAGCTACCTACCCAGGAGAGGCCAGCCTGGCCCTGATCACTCCCAGGAGACACAGGAACACAAGCATGGCTTGTCCTGTGGTACCAGCGTCTAGATAATATATCACCACTGTAGTAACTCTTCAGGAACACAACACAGTCTCAGCAAACAACCCAGTCGGAATTAATGTCCGCCACACTCCACAGCTGTGTGCTCCTGGAAAAATTGTTACATATCTCTGGGCCTCTGTGGCCTCCTCTGTAAACTTGTAACAACTATGTCAGCGCCCTAGTGGGTGTTTCATAATGTTTAAAGATTTCCACATTCCATACTCCGTGACTACTCCCCTCTCTCCAGAGCTGAACCTAGAGCACCACTCCAACACAGCATCCTCTGTGAGCATCCCTCCTCTGCAAGCCCTGTCTCTGCTCCTGCTGTCTCTGCTCCAGTCCTCTGCCCCCCCCCCCGGGGCCACTCAGTGGCTGGTGGCATAACTCTCCGACAGCCACACTGGGCTCAGAGTTGGCTCTCCAGTCATGGCTGGATGACTTTAAAATATGACTAGACATCTCTGTGCTCTTTTTTCTTAGTTGTAAGGGTTCAAATGGTCCAGTATATCTGATGATCCTATTAACATGCCACCATCAGAGCCACAGCCACTACCCAGCAGTGGCAGGCAAAGGTGTAAAACACTGCCTTGAGCCAGTGCCATACCACTGCCAGAATGCCCCTTGGTGTCTGAGGCTGGTTCTAGGAGCCAGGAGAAGGGAAAAGGAGGCTGCCAGGCCCTTTGGACACAATGTTGCTGGCCGGCTGCGTGAATGGATACAGTGTTCACATAGAAGTTCACCCCACAACACACACACACACATACACACACACTGCTCAGTCATCTCAGAGGACTGACATTGGGAACCTAGCAGGATGTTGTAGTCCTTCTAATCCACCTGATCCAGGGAACAACTTCAAGGTAAAAATCATCCAAAATGTTTCTATTCGTTATTTTTCTGTTGCCATGGTAGGATGCCATGACCATGGCAACTTAGAGACAAAAGGTTTCTCTGGGCTTATGATTGCTGAGGGATGAGACGGTCCTGGCAGGGAAGCGTGGCAGCAAGCAGCCAGAGCAGGAAGCTAAGAGCTCACATGCTTAACTGCAACCAGGAAACAGGAAGTGCCAAGAAGCAGTAGAGCAAGGTCTTTTAAACTCTCAAAGCCCAGCCCCCCAGTGACGTACTTCCTCCCAAAGCCCACCCAGTGATGTACTTCCCTCTAAAGCCCATACCCCCATGACGTACTTCCTCCAAGACCTACCCAGTAACGTACTTCCTCCAAAGCCTAACCCCCATAACGTACTTCCCCCACCCCCAAAGCCCACCTCTCCCAGTGACATACTTACCCCCAAAGCCCACCCCTCACCACCACCCCCGCCAAAGACCACGCCCCAATGACGTACTTCCTCCAAAGTCCTGCCCCTAGTGATTTACTTCCTCCAAAACCAAAGTCCCCTTCCCCAGTGTTGTACTTCCCCATCAAGGCCAGGCCACCCAAAGTTCTAGAAATAGTGCTAACTGGGAACCAGGTCTTCAAATGGCCAGGACTGTGAGGAGCATTTCATTCAAGCTACTGCAACATTCAGTGAGGATGTGGTACTTTCTAAGTGGTTTTGATCCAACTGCAGCTGATTCAAAGGGTGTGGGGTCTGAGATACAGGAGGCCCCACGGGTTCTGATGATAGCCCCACTGGAGCTAAGGGGCTGGGCTTCTTCCTCGGGAGAGGTGTTCTGGCTCCAAATTTCATCATGTATGCTTGGCTGTTTCACAACACATTTCTTAAAGACTCGAGACCATCCGGTGGTGTGATCTTCCGTAGTTCAGCCCTCTAGAGTTCCATCAACAGGGGCCACAGAACTACCAGGCTGAGGCTCAGACGCTCCTGGCCTGAAGTGTATATAGTTCAGAGACTATCCAGTCCCTACCCAGATGTTCTCCTCCGGAGGTTGTCCCCACCCCAGGTACTCCCTATTCCCAGATGCTCCTACCAAGATGTTCCCTACCACTCAAAGGTGCTCCCCATCATAAAGTTCCCTTCTTGGAGTGCTCCCCACTAAGATGCACTCATCTCAGGTCTCTACCTTATGTGCTCTCCAATCCTATGTGCTCCTTGACCCCCGGGATATTGAGGTACCTGCTTGCTTGGTCATCACCAGAACCCAGGGACACCGTCCCCTTTTGTGTTCTTTGAAATGCATCTACTCTGGGCCCAGTCTGTGGCAGTAAACAACTTTGGGGTGGGAATTCCTCAAACAGGATGCAAATCACAGACTCAGGTGCTGGGGGGGGGCCCTCAGTGGGTTCAGTGATGGGGTCCAGGGAGTCTCCCTCCCTCCTTTCCCATCTTTTATTCCAAGCTTGTTTTGATCCTGTGGTTGCTAAGATACCAGCACTTGGTGGCAGTTTCTGAGAGGCCATGTGGTCCAGTTTGTATGCAGTCCACTCCCGGCAAAAACAGGGTGAGGGGCCAAGCTTGGAGTTCAGGCCAGGGCACAGGGGGGACCACAGGATGAGACTGGAAGGTCCCTGAGTGCTGTGACACTGAGCCCACCAGCAGACTCCACCCGATCAGCACTCTGAGAGTTCACAAGTCTCCCAGCCCCTCCGAGCCTGTTGTCTCCTTCCTCTAAGACGCCCACAACACATGCCCACGAAGTGCAGGCTCCAGGCTAGCCCACACCACTTTCTGAAGCCCTGTCCTCCAATGAGATTTTGCAACTGTTGGAAGGTACAGGAGAAAAGTAGTAGACGAGAGATGTAGTCAGTGGTCCAGCATTTACCTGGCATTCTCAAGACTCTAGATCTAATCCCAGCATTGCCAAGATAGCAAACAAACAAACAAAAATGAAAACTGTGTGGGATAAAGCATCACATAGTTTCCCATACATCACATTTGAGCCTGTTTTTATGTGTCAGTGACACACACACACACACACACACACACACTTTTCTAAACAAGCAAAACTGGTTACAACAGAACACAGTCTCTGTGGGAACTCAAAACAAAAATATCTGAAGCAGAAAGCAGAACACATCCTGACTCATCAATGTATGTAAAGATCGGGACCACAGGACACGCTCACACAGGAAGCCCTCTCGTCTCCCACAAAAGTCCTCAGAGGTCTCACCCTGCACCCTAGCATCCTCAGACATGTGGTGACATCTGTTCATATTGCTCACACAGTGGAGGCCAGCCTCGACATCCCATATCAGCCACATGGCACCAGGGGACACCTCACTCCTGAGTTTGCCCAGGGTTCCCCAGTGCATCCCCTAGAAAAGATGGATGTCTCTGTCCCCCGGCACCTTCCCAGAGCCCTGTGTGTGTATTGGTTTTCTCCTCTATTGTTTTCTAATAACTTCCTGTATAAATCAAGGCTGAACTCCAGTTCTTTTTATTAAAGACAACCGATGCCCAGGAAACACTTGAGAGGCCAAATGGGCTGTCAGCGGTACCTCACAAATGTTCCCGGGCTGACAAAGGTGCCTGCTTCACAGCCCGCTCCCCACAGTCCCTGGTCTATGGCCAAAAGTCTGTGAACAGAATCCAAATGAGTCTGTGGACACACAGAGGGAAGTCAGGGACGAGATGGCAGCTCAGGAGAACATGTGTGTGTGAGCAGTCACATGCAGATGGATGGTGTGTATGTATGTGTGTGTGTACAGCCACATATAGATGGTGTGTACATGTGAGCAGTCACATATGGGTGGTATGTGTGTAAGCATCCATGTATTTATGTGTGTGCATGTGAGTAGCCATGTGTGAATGGTGTGTGTGTGTGCATGTGAGCAGCCATGTATAGATGTGTGTGTGCGTGTACATGCAGCCACATGTGAATGGTGTGTGCGTGTGAGCAGCCACGCGTGGATGGAATGTGAAAGAACACTGCAGAGCACCTTTCCTTCTCTCTCTACTCTCTCTTTGGTTTACTTTTTTGGGACAGGATCTCATCCCATTCAAGCTCGCCTTGAGCTCCCTACGCAGCCAACCATGATCTTGAACTTCTGACCCTTCTGCCTCTAAGACCCAAGTGCTGGGACTCCAGAAACACGCCGCCTAGCTGGGCTGACAGGGGCTGTGGGAGGAGCCACGGCTCCTCTCAGGATACTAGCAAGCCCATCACCTGCCCCTAACTCCTCCTCTACCTGGAGGCCCCACCCCGCCCACTTGTAACAGTGGCTATGTAGGTACATATTAAACATGTATGCACACACATGATTGTCTTGTAACAGTGGCTATGTAGGTGCATATCAAACATGTATGCACACACATGATTATCTTGGGCTGTGGGAGGAGAGAGGATCAGACCAGGGTACTGGGGATCTGGGACTCAGTTTCCCAATCTTAGTATGGATCGACTTGACCCTTGACCCTGCTATTCCAAAGAGCTTACTTGAGAACATACCCCGTAGGAGACAGAGACAAGTGTGTGCCTCCCTTAACATGTCCCAGAGTGTCCCCTCTTTCTCTGCAAGTCTGCCTGAACCCCACTTAAGCACTTACCCACCCAGCCCAACTGTCCCTAAAACTAGCCGCTCTCAGCGGGGCCACTTGCCGATGGTCAAGTTTGGAGATATTCCTGCTTCTCACCCTGATGCTGTGATGCAAGGGACAGCCTCACAACACAGAGATCCTGGAGTGAGGGTCCCTCCTTATGCTCCTGTCTGCCACCATAGCCAGTAGGAGGGGAACTGACAGCAAGAGAGATAGCAATGGCCTCACTCTCTTCCTGCAGCAACTGGGCCTGAGCTGGGGACTCCTACTTCACACAAAGCGCTCAGACCACACACACACACACACACACACACACACAGAGTCTTGCTGAGTTCCATGACGCATGTCAGAATCTGTGCTCTGGAAGAGACTAGCAACTGTTCAGCAGCGTGTCCGTGGAGAACACAGGAACAACAGCTAATTTCCATAACCTGGCAGTCTGGCTCCTCCATAGCTTCCTGCCTTCACATGACTGATACTGAGTCATTCATTCATTCATTCATTCATTCATTCACTGGCTAGCAAGCTCAACCTGTGAACACAGGCTCTGAGGACACTAATGCAGAACTAGGTCTGGCATCTGCCTTCACAGAGGCTTCACCCAGAAAGGAGAAGGACGTGATCCAAGGAATTAGCTAAAAAGCTACAAAACCACCTGTGTAGGTTTGGAAAGATGGCTTGGTGGTTAAGACCACCAACTGCTCTTTGAGATGACCTGGCCTCCATTCCCAGTACCCATGTGGTAATTACAAACATCTGTCATTCCAGTTCCAGGAGAACTAATGCCCTCCTCTGGCCTCTGAGGGCACCAGGCATGCAAACGGCTCACAAACATGCATGAAGAAGAACAATAATACACAAAAAATAATGAAATAATTAGTCTTTAAAAAAATCTGGGGTCATCATGCCAGGCCACTGACATCTCTACAAGAAACCTCCAAAAGCTTTGATCCCCACTATCCATTCCTTCCACCCAGTACCCTGCCCCTACACCAGATAAGCTGAGATGGACTCAGGGCAGAGGCTGCGAGGTGCCCCCGGGGCGGCTGGGGAGATGAGCAATCTTCCAGCTCTAACCCTGAGACGCCTGTGTCAGGTGTGAGGCATCGGAAGCTGTGAGGAAGCAAATAAGCCAGGTGCTGATGGCTTCTCTCTGGTGCCTGCTGGGAGCCTGCAGGACGCTGCTAAGTGGAACCGACTTCAGGTAAAAGCCATCAACTCCTGGCGGATCTGTCTCTGCACCGTGAGCGCATGTGCAAGTGGAAAGGTGGGAAGGAGAGAAACAGAGGGGAGACTCAGCAGAGTCCTAGGACCCCATCCAGCCAAGGTGGAGTGAGTTCCGTGGGGTGCAAAGGAAGGCACACCCCACTGTAAACCCCCGATGGTTCCTTCCTACCCAGAACATCTGCATTTGAAGTCTAGGGGTCCCCCCACCCAAGAGATAAGGAAGGGACATCTTCACAAGTTTGCCCAGCTATGGGCTGGCACACACCTGCTCTGTATCAGGGACTGTGTGACACACTGGGGAGCCTGGGTGAGCTAACCTGGGCTCTGGCCAGGTAAAGCTCAAAGTCCAATAGGGGAGGGGGAGGGGCTGAAGAGCTGATGGGCGTCTGGTGAGGGCAGACGGGGGGCGGGGGGGGGGGGGGAGAACTGGGAAGATGGCTGAAAAAGGGACACCAGAACTTCTGACTCCCAAGAGAAACATTTTTGAAAGATGTTAAAGATGTTAACATGCCACTAGCCAACCCAAGAGCTAGGAATGTCACCAAATAGCACCTGAGGCCTGCGGCAGAGCTGTCCCTGGTCCTTGTTCTGAAGGAGAACTCGAGGAAAGCTATCTGTGTGCTGACTGGTTTTGTGTCAACCAGACACAAGCTAGAGTCATCGGAGAGGAGGGAGCCTCAATTGAGAAAACGCCTCCATAAAATCAGACTGTAGGCAAACAGGTAGGGTATTTTCTTAATTAGCAATCGATGGAGGAAGGCCCAACCCATTGTGGGTGGAGCCAGTCCATTGTGGGAGGGCCCAACCCATTGTGGGTGGGGCCATCCCTGGGTGGACAGTCCTGGGTTCTATAAGAAAGCAGGTTGAGGCAGACATGAGGAGCAAGCCAGTAAGCAGCACCACTCCATGGCCTCTGCGTCAGCTCCTGCTTCCAGGTTCCTGCCCTGTGTGAGTTCCTGTCCTGGCTTCCTTCAGTGATGGACTGTGGTGTGGAAGTATGAGACAAATAAACCCTTTCCTCCCCAAGTTGCTTTGGTCGTGATGTTTACCACAGCAATAGAAACCCTACAAAGGCTGGGTGGCGGCTGATCAGAAATGTAATAATGTGGACAGGTTGGAATGTTGCCAAGTCCAGAGCCAAGTTAACTTGGGGCATCCTCGGCCCTTTGATATATATTGACTTTCTCTGTGCCTGATCCAGCAGCCTTTGCGACCATTAGATACTTCCTTTATAATGTATGAACACACCCCTGGTGTCTACCAACCAGCAGCCCGAGAAAGCTAGCAGACAGCATCTGGGATGTAGCTGTGATGTCCGTCCCTGCATTGCTATAACCCTCTTACCTGATGCCACCGCCAGTGTTTTAAAAGTGCCTTGATTTGTGGATTTCTTTTGTTCCGTGACTACAAAATTTCATAAAACACTTGTGGAATGTGATGTTCTCAGTGTGGTCCCACAAAAAACAAAAAAACAAAACAAAAAAAAAAACAACAACAAAAAAACAAAAAACAACAACAAAAAAAGCCTTTTGCACAATGTTTTTTATATTTTAAATGCTTGGGGGCGAGGAGGAGACCTCAGAAAGATCCCGGTTGTTTGTTTGTTTGTTTGCATAAGCGAGAATGAAATTCAAATTTAAGATTCCTGAAGTTTCCTGGAACCTGGTCGAGGCTGTGGTTTACACATGCGCAGGGTCCTCCTGTGGAAGACACCAGAAAGGCTCATGGGCGCCCACACGAGGCGGTCAACGCAGAGACCCAAAAGAAACTGAGCGACTCCGAGCGACCTGGCCGCGATGAGGCCAAGAATAAAACATTTTTATTTTGTCTCCGCGGCGTTTTGTGTTCTAACCAGGGATTACAAGCAGGAGAGGAAACACTGATATTTACCTGCAGTCGCCTTGTATTTCCAGAGTCGGACCGTGTCCCGCATGCGCTCCTGCGTGGGACCCCCGAGGGCTCAGCCTCCCAGCAGATCAGCAGCCCGGGGTGGGGAATAGGGGTGGGGGCAAGGTTCCACTCACCTCGGTGACTGACGGAGCGCTGAGGATGGCGCTTTGCTGACACCTCGTGGCCGGTATGGGAAATGGGTCCCAGAAGGCTGGGAAGAGGGACGGACTGGTCCTTGGAGACCAAGAGTGGAGGTATGTGACCTTCCAGGACTCGTCGGGGATGAAAGACGGGGGCAGGGTAGTGAACAGATCACACCCTACAGTGACAAATGCGGGCAGGGACTAAGACCAGCTACCAAGTTCTTGAGTCCATGCCCAACAGAACCCATGTCTTGCTGGATTTCACACACCACGCCCCATGGAAGCCACGCCCCATGGACGCCACGTCCCAAGTTCCCAGAGTCTCAACGGAAGATGGTGTTTTCTGAGGATGGTCACCACTAGATGGCCCCACTGACTGGTGAGACCTTTGCCCCTTCCTCCCAAACTTGGGCAACACCACCTGACCTGGGACGCCTCCTGAGAATAAGGAGACACTCACAAAGATGTCACTCAGCTGCATCTTCCTCCTGGGGCACTGGCTCCTGGAAGCCATCGCCATGAAGTGAGGACACCAGCACCCCAAGGATTACCTCAACTTCACCTGGAAAATCCCACACCTCCGCACCTCTTTAAACTTCGACACTTAGGATGCCCTCATCTGGCCTAGGGGTGGTTCTTTCTCTTGCCACTATCATGTGAGCCAAGGGTGAGGGCTGGGACCGGGAACTAGGTGGGCGCTGTTCCTGTTTGGTTGAAGCGCTCTCAGGTCTGTTCCCCCCAGCATTCTTAGGACTTACTCTTAGGACTTAACTCGGGTAATAAAAGCAATACACCCTTCATAGTGTGGTGTGTTGGGTCTCCCTAGAAGGACAGAACCAATAAAGGAATGATGTAGTAAAATACATAATAAAAAAAAGATTTCTTTCGTTGGCTCAGACAGTCTCAGTTGTCCAACGCTCCTCCCACAGTGAATATACAGAGAACCCAGGGCCTTTCGGTCAATGAAGCTAGATGCTAGGAAGTCCCAGGATAGCTGCACAGGAGGCTCCTGTGGAGGGGCTGGTGTTGAGTCCACACAGCAGGGCTGAAGATGCTGCAGTCTGGTGTCCATGTAGGACAAGCAGCAGCAGCAGCAGACATGCTCTCTCAGGCAGGAGTGGAGACAGATGGACCCACCCGTCTCCCATCAGTACACCTCTTTATATCCAAGCCTCCATTGGAAGGTGCTGCTTCTCGAGGGAGGTCATCACCCTCAGTTACTCTTCCTGGCCATTCACACACACACACACATACACACACACACACACACACACACACAGAGAGAGAGAGAGAGAGAGAGAGAGAGAGAGAATGTCCCACAGGTGATTCCAGCCCCACCAAGTTGACAGCAAGACCAACAATCACACTTAAGTCTCATGGCTGTGTGTGTTTGTGTCTGTTTGCCCCTCTCATAAGGACACCCAACTCGAGTACCATTTCATTATATCTGCTCCAACCAGCATCCAAAAAATGCCTCCCCATTCTGAGCTCTTAGAGGCTTGTTTGCAAGTCATGAATGAGGCAACTCAATCAATAATAATCACCTGGGCTTAACTCACCACCTTGTTTAGTGTCAGGAAGAAATTAGACCCTTGATAGTGGTGGTTGAAGAATGAGCAAAAAACAGAAGCCATTAACATAGTATTGTATTGCATTGTATTGTAACATTGTACTGTATTGTATTGTAACATTGTACTGTATTGTATTGTAACATTGTACTGTATTGTATTGTAACATTGTACTGTATTGTATTGTAACATTGTGCCGTATTATATTGAAACATTGTACTCTATTGTGTTGTAACATTGTACTGTATTGTATTGCAATATTATACTGTATGGTAATATTGTACTGCATTGTATTGTAACATTGTATTGATCCCCTCATAGATTGAGTGGGCCTCCCACAGCTCAACTGGGGAGATATACCTCCTCAGTTTCCCATTCTTCCATCTTGGGTGCAGGGAGGGGGCTTCCAAAGACCCTGTAGATAAACAAGAGTGTCCAAGTTTTCCTGCTATGGACTAAAAAGCCTTGGAGGTTGTCACCCCCCACCTACAAAGTAGAGGTTTGATAACAACAAGGTCAGAAGACATAAGTAACAACCCCACACACACACACACACACATTGTGGACACCCCTGCCCCCATAAACACACTGTGTGGTGGTGCCAAGTGGTGATTTGGGGCTGTGGAGCCAGAGAGATGCTCAAGTGACTAGATGCCTTTGCAGAGGACCTGGGTTTGATTCTCAGCATCCACATGGTAGTCCCCAACCACCTGTAATCCCAGTTTTAGGGGATCCAGTGCCCTCTTTGATCCAGTACCAAGCATGTATGAGGTGCACATGTGTATTGCAGACAAAACACTCATACACATAACATGGAATAAACAAATCTAAAAACATTTTTAATATAAAAAAAGAAGCACGATCTAGAGCAGGGCCCTAACGTCATTAGGACTGCATCTTTGGAACTCATGAATCTGGTCTTGTGGGGGTGAAGGGTGAGGGACATCTTTGCCAGAGTCAGCTCAGCCCCTTGTGCACACAGTTGGTTCCTTTAGTTGTTCAACCTGTCACCCTTCACAAGGGACTCCTTTGTCCAGAGGTGGCTGCCAGCCTGTGGAACCGACCTTTTAGCCAGCCTCTGGTATTTTGTTACAGCAACAGGGCACAGACTGATTGATATACCTCCTCAGTTTCCCATTCTTCCATCTTGGGTGAAGGGCAGGGGCTTCCAAAGACCCTGTAGATAAACAAGAGTGTCCAAGCTTTCCTGCTGTGGACTAAAAAGCCTTGGAGGTTGTCACCCCCACCTACAAAGTAGAGGTTTGATAACAACAGGGTCAGAAGACATAGATGACAGGGCCATAGCAGAGGGCCCATGAACAGATCCGTGTGGGGTTCTTCAGTGCCCTGCAGGCCAGCAGCTGCTGAGAGGGAAAATAAAAGGAGAAACTGGGTCTTCCTGCATTCAACACAGAAATCACCTTCAGAAAAAGCAAGAGCATTGAGCCGAGAGCAAAGCCCTGGAGCGCTCAGGGGTGTTGGAGCCTGGATCTGTGTCCTGGGGTTAGAGAGGGGTTAGCCTCTCCTAAGAGCTGTTCAAACCATGGGAGGCAGGGCGGAGCTTGAGGCTTGAGCATGTTAAAATTTTAAATGATATTCAGAGCTATCAGAAGGGAGGTGAGGAGAGTTAGACCCCAGCATCCACCTCACACCATACGTGGCAGGAGGGAAGAACCTGCCATCGCCCCGCACATGCCTCATGTTCCCATCCCTGCTCACCCCTCATGAGGGCAGCATGGTTCTGAGAGGTCACCTGGGGTGAGCAGCCTCCCTGCTCCTGGGTTGTGACCTCCTAGCCTAGTCGCACGAGAGACCAAACCACCCCAGGACAGAGCAGGGAGTAATAAACCTGGGCCCACGCGTGCTGAGATGTGGTGGACACTGCAGGCCTTGGATCGCTGGCAGACACAGAACAACCCAAAAAGCAGGTGCCTGCTCTGCGGTGCTGATGGAGCTGGGGTGGCAGGAAGCACCTGTCGCTCACCCGAGATGCTCTGCAGCATGTTGTGTGAGGCCCAGAGGGTCAGCCACACTTCTACTTGCAAGGTAAATCAAACAGATAATGGCTCAGAGAGCCTTTACTGGCGTGTTCTTGGTCACACAGCTATGGGGTGGCAGACATGTAAGGTTCAATGGGCTTGTATTACAGACCTCAGCCCAGATGCCTGCTAACTGCCCGTCTCCCCATCCCTCTTCTCCTCCTCCCCACCTGTCCCCTCCATCTCCCTCTCCTCCTCTCCTCCCTCTTCCCTTCCCCTCCCCACCCGTCCCTCTCCCTCCTATTCCTCTTCCTCTCTACCATTCCTCCTCCCCTCCCCCATTTCCCCTCCCCTTCCCCTCCTTTTCCTCATCCCTTATCTCTCCCTCCCCCTTCTTCTCCCTCTCTTCCTCTCTACTTTCCCTCCCCTGCCTCATCCTCTCCCCCCTTCTCTCTCTTTCACACACACACACACACACACAAGCACACACATGTGCCCCAGGCATGCCATGGATAAAAGACATGCAGCAAACACGTTGCAAACCACACTTTATTCACTCTGGGTGTTGGGAGGCCCTGGGCTGGGGGACCTGGATCCTGGGGAGGGTGGGGTCAGGGCTCTAGCTGGAGGGGTGGAAGGCGCCTCTCTGGTGCCACTGCATGTCACGGATGCGACGCACAGACTGCACCTGGGGGTGAGGGGCCCCGAAGTCGCTGTTGTCCTTGTAATCCCCCTTCTCCAGCAGGTACTGCAGCCCACGGTAGCCGGGATACTGGTACCCAACCCACCTGCAGGCAGAGGGGGCAGGGAGACATGGTGAGGCAAAAGAAGCCAGCTGGGGTGTCCTGACCCCAGGAGAGGCAGGCGAGCTGGGATGTCCCTGCTGGCTTCCTTCCCCTGATGGGGCGCCTACTACCTCCCTACACACTGGATATTCCACAAAAGCTTAAAATCACATGGGCTCCAATGCCACCTCAGGCCACCCTGTCTTGGCCCCATGCCTAACAACAAGGCTCAAGGAGAGGGAGAGATAGAGGGGACCCTCTACCACCCATCCACATCAAAGCCTTGACCAGGCAGAGTGTCAGTAATGCTTGACCTCTTGATGAAAATGACAATCTTCTCCAGCCCAGGCAAAGGGTCCTGTCCGACAGACTTGGGACACCTCCATCCCTGCCCCGCAGTCCTGTGCTCTGTCATGGCCACATGCCTACATTCCACCACAGAGAACAGAAGTGCCTGCCCTCAAAGGCTTCCTCTCACCACAGGGCGCTGCACCACAGCTTTCTTCAAACAACTTTTGGGCCCTCTCTGCCCTGCAATTCCTTAGAATCCTCTACCTTAGGATCTCGGCTCGAATCTGAGGGAAGCCACTTGGGTTTGTGTGGAGCCTTAAATGATTGACAGCTGTCTCTCTGGAGGGCTGACTACACAAGGCAGTAGTTAGGGCCCCATCTGCCTTCAAATATGGAGCACCTGACAGACACGGTAAGAGGCAGTTGGCAGCGATGGGCAAATGAAAACAGCCAAGGATGGTGCCTGGCTGCAGAGAGGTTTATACCGATGGGACCTGACAAACCCCAGGAAGCCAGGGCACACATTCACGGCAGCTCCTCTGGGGCCCAACACCATGATTGGAAGCATCCCCCAAGTCCTGCATTGCAAAGAGCAGGTAGGGCTAATTGCAGGCCGCCACTGGTTAGGGGACCCTATTCCAAAAAGACTGATCATTGTTCTCCATTCCCCCAAAGGCTTCTGGGACCACAGGACCCAGAGGTGTTGGTGACCAGTGTGCAGGACACAGAAGAATTGAGAGTGACATATAGAAGAAAGGTTGGTAGTGGAGCCCACACAGAGAGGTCTGGTGCCCTCTGGGTGCATTGGAATGTGTGATGAGCCAGGAATGGCCAGACCCCACCTCCATTTCCCCAGCCCACTCCCAGTTTCATGGTGCCCTGCTCTTTCTTAATAAACTGCCTTTCTACCACAAAAAAAGTCAGTCCTCAGGAGTGTGTGTATTGTCTCTCTGTGTCTATGAGCATGACCTGAGGTATGTGTCCAACCTTGACTGCTGTGTGTGTGTACGTGTGTGTGTGTGTGTGTGTGTGTGTGTGTGTGTGTGCTGAGCATAGTGGGATGAGGACACACCTGTATGCTCTCGGAAGCCATGGAGAAGCCCTACCCTGTGACTGTCCTCTTCATTCCCTTGATACAGCGTCTCTCTCACTCAATCTGGAGCTAAGCTGGTATCCAGCAAGACACAGCCATCCTCCTGTTCCCACCGTCCACAGCACCAGGGTGACAGGTGTGTGTCTGTGTGTGTGTGTGTGTGCAGCCACACCTGGCCTTTTACGTGGGTGTGGGGATTCAAACTCAAGTGCTTGTGCTTATTCAGCAAGCATCCTTAACTGCAAAGCCCTCCAGGTGAGTGCTTATCCTTACCGCATCGCCATCACACTGTTATGAAGACATCCATTGCACTGTGCTGCCCCCGACAGAAAAGCATGCCCGTGTAGTATGTGTGTGTGTGTGTGCAATGTGTGTGCTCCTATGTGTGTACATGTTTGTGTACCTGTGTGTGCATGAATGTGTCTGTATACGTGTGAGTATGTGTGCCTATGTGTGTACATGTTTGTGTACCTGTGTGTGTGCATGTGTGCATGTGTGTGCGCGTGTACACATGTGTGTGCTCCTATGTGTACGTGTTTGTGTACCTGTGTGTGCATGAATGTGTCTGTGTACGTGTGAGTATGTGTGCCTATGTGTGTACATGTTTGTGTACCTGTGTGTGTGCATGTGTGTGTGCATGTGTGTATCTATGTACATGTGTGTGCCTATGTGTGTACATGTTTGTGTACCTGTGTGTGTGCATGTGTGTGCATGTGTGTGTCTATGTACATGTGTGTGTACATGCATTTATGTGTTTCTAGAACATTCCTCCCCTGCCTGGTTAAAGCCCCACAGCAGGGCTGTGGGTAGAGAATACCAACTGTGTGCACCACCCCAGCACACATTGCCTAAGCATCGACCTAGGACTTCATGTGCACTCTGCTCCACAGTGCGAATTCTGCGGGCTGGCAGCCAAGATCACACATCAAAGGGGAATTCTTCCTTGAGTCTGTTTGCCCGCTCAGGGGTCTGCAGGGGCAGAAGCTCCACCTCCTCCCCGTGAGCTAAGAGCATTCTGTTTGTGGCACCTGACGCCTGTGCCTGCCCAGGTGACACAGGGGACACAGCCCAGGATGGGACTTCCCACACCAACAGGCTGGAGATTCCCACCAGATGGTCTGAGAGTGGGTGGAAGACAAAGTGACCCACCCGTGAGCTCAGGGCAGAACAGGACACGGGGGACACTCACGTGCCGCTCTGCACACGCACGGAAGACACCTTTTCCTGGTATCCGTGGGCGTGGAAGCTGGGTACATCGTCATCTACAATCTCCATCTTCTTTCCGGTAAAGTTGGGGTTCTCATATAAGATGATCTTGTGCTCTTGGCTGTCCTGTGGATTGGGGGGTGGGGGTGTAAAACCTGGGACGCCCCTCCCATCCTGTCCCACCTCCACCCACCTCTGCCAATATGTCTGCCTCCGGGTGGGACAAGGCTGGGGACTGGATCCCTATGGAGCAACTGTCACGGGACACACAGGCTCAGATCCTGTGCTAGGGAAGCGTTTGGTTCTGAGACTCCAGCTTCCCTCCTTCAAGCTCTTCTTACTGCTTCATATATAGCAGCCATGACTCGGCGCCTGCCTTCACACATGCAGGCTTCCATGGCCCCAGCAGGCACGGGGTCTCCCAACATCTCCAGACCCTCTGTCCCAGTGAAGTTTTTCTTAGTTTATTATTCCATCCTTTCAGCCATTCATATATCATGTGACACAGGACAGAAACTAGACTCAGAGAGGCTAAGCCACTCGCCCAATATCACACAGTTGAGAGGAGCCGAGTCGTCACAAGAGCCCGTGTCTGGGGGAGGTCCAGTCTTCAACCAAGCAAGCTTGGCTTTGGAAGATTTAGGCATGAAACTTGAGCATTTGTTGAGTCCTTTCCCTACTCAACAGTTCTCAGGCTCAGAGGTAGACCAGAAGCTCACATTGGCTGAGTCTTGACTTCCCCTCCCTCCTAGCCCCAGAATTTCCTTAAGACTCGTGATTGCTAACTGAGCCTGGCCCTAAGGGACCTGAGCCACAGCACAGCGCAGTCGTCCCAGGAATTTCATGCCCTGCAGCTGGCTAGCAACAAGAGTATCTCTGTCAGCAAGAACTAAAGTCCATTTTGCAGATAAGCAAACAGAGGCTCAAGGAGGCCAAATGCCGCAAAGGTGGTCCTTGGTCGATCATAATGGTGTAGTGTGTGTTGTGGGTCTCCTGGGCCCTGCTGCTCTGCCTCCATGGTACAGGACAAAGCAGGGAGATGCAACTTACCACTTTGATGGGCCTCAGGGAGCTGAGGGAGTCCGTCCTCCGGCTGCTGGTCCAGGAGTCCCAGCGTGGGTACTCGCCTTTTTCAAACACAAACTGCTCGCCCTTGCAATTGGCCTGCTCGTAGCCCACCCAGCTGCAAGACACAAGAAAGGCTAGTGAGTTCCTCTGCAAGCATCCTGCAGCAGGGCCAAAGTTACTCGACCCAGCTGCACCGGCCCCATCCAAACCCAAGCACGCAGATCCTAAGTGCAAGGTCGCCAGGCCCTGCTGCCCTCAGCGCCTGCAGTACACAGGAGAATTAAGCCACAAGTCTGAAGACCAGCTTGGTTACAGACAACAATCCACACACTGTGCCCTAAGGCCAAGAGGATGCTGTGAAAGTAATCACCAGCTCTGAATGCAGAACAAGAACCCTACACCCTGTCTAGTGACACTGGCGGATGTCCAGAGTGTGAGTGTCTGAGCCCGGAGACAAGCTGACAGGGAGACCTCAGCCAGGCACGGAGTTTAGAGAAGTGAGCGCCATCTACTGGCCATTGAGCACACAGCTCTGGGCCATGAGGTCGCTGGAGTCACAGCTTCATCCGCAGCAGGCTGGCTTCACCCTAGACTCTTAGCTTCTAGATTCACAGTAGAGAGTTGATCAATGCTGGTAAAAGACAGAGCTGGAATCTAGAGAGGTTTGAGTCACAACTCAGCGATGGCGAGAGCCTCCAGTGTGTTCTAAATCACCCGCAGGTGACTCTGAAGAGCAGGTGCCTCTGGGGCAGTGTGCAAACTATCAGTGTCCCATTTCTTAGGGAAAAGCCTCAAGAAAGTGAGTGCATGCTTGCTTAGGACAGATGTGATTTCCCTCCAGATATTTTCTGTTGCTGATTATTTGAATCCGGGCACATGACGCCCGTGGACCGAACAGGGTTAACTATTACCCACAGTGCTCCCTTGGGAGGGCGTGGCCCACAGAAGAAGGAAGGGAGGAAGTGGGATCCTCAGATGCCAAGTTTCTCAGGCTCTTGTGTGACAATGGTGGCCACTCAGATCTAAGTGGTTGGTGAGAGGGCAACTGTGTCTGTCACTTACACTTAAAGGATGACTGACATCAGATCCAGCAAGTCCGCTTGAGGCTCTCTGTTCTCAAGACTAGCAGCCAGAGCTCTGGCAGCACTGAACCAGCAACAGCTGAGCTCTCTACCAGACAGGACCAGGCAGATAAATCAGGGAACGCATACGAAGCTACCGTACGTAATGGCGGATGATACAGCTTCACAAACTCAGCTGGACGTAAGTATGACCAGGAGATCTGACTTGTGGTGGATTCCTGGACTCTAAGCCCAGGAGTCTGAGGAGAGGCCCAAGAGCTACATGGAAAGCACCTTTCTGTGGGCTGGCTGTGCAAGGGTCTCGGCCGTTCTGAAAGATGACCGTGTGGAGTGTGGCTTGTGACACAGGTACTGTCATGCTGTCCCCTGACATTTCACAACACCGCACAATACACCCAAATATGATCTAAACAAACAAAACAACATCAAACCCCACAAATACATGCACAGAAAGAAACCCAGATTTACAAAATCTTAACAATGAACACTTCTGAAGGGTAAGCCACAGTTAAAATCTGGAGTTGGTGGACGAATCATTTCTTCTTAATATTGAATACATAACTTAAGCAACAAGCAAGAATTAATTCTTTTTCCTGGAATCCCTGCACTGAGAGAGTCCTGAGTTCAAATCACACCTGGACTAAGTAATGAGACTCCCTCCCCCCTCCAAAAAATAGACAAAAATGAAAAGATTTTAAAGCTAATTTAAGGGCTAGAGAGATGGCTCAGCGGTTAAGAGCACTGGCTGCCCTTCCAGAGGTCCTGAGTTCAATTCCCAGCAACCACATGGTGGCTCACAACCATCTGTGATGGGATCTAACACCGCCTTCTGGTGTGTCTACAGTGTACTCATATACAATAAAAATAAATCTTAAAAATAAAGTTAGTTTAAAAAAGACATAATCTGAGAAAGAGTGTTAATGTGTATAAAAATAGTTTATAAAATAATTTTGAAGGGCAAGGGTTATAGCTCAGTGCTGGGGGTTTGCTTTGCATAGACAAGGCCATATATTCCATCCTCAGTAACACCCCAACAAACACACACACACACACACACACCACCTGGTCAAACACACAGAAACTTTTTTCAATTTTAAAATAGTGTTTGGGAAACTCTCCCGCCAGATGGTAAAGGTGGATGAGACCAGAAGTTCTGCTCAAAGGCTGAAGACCAAAGTTCTCCTGAGGCACAGCCTGGCTCCCTGCGCACGCTAAAACCTGCATCTGCTCAGAGACCAGTGGGTCGCACTCAGCAAATTCTCCTAAAACCTACCTGGTGCGGGATTCCTGAACCATCATACTGCCTTACTGACTTGCTGGGGTCACTGACACCCCCAAACAGAGAAGTGCTGAGGGAGATGAGAGGCTCTGTGGCCCTTATGCACCTGTCTGTGTGGTGAGGAGAGAAGCCACCCCCAGAGCTGTATCCCTTCTCTCTTGAGCAGAGACAGGCCCTGAAGTGTGAGGGCCAAAGTGTCGACCACAAAAGAGAAACCTAGAAGCACAGAGGGAAGTCTATGGATAGCCTGGAGGCTGCCTAACTGGGATTTGAACCTGGATCTCTGCCACCTAAGTGCAAACTCCCTTCAGGCTGTCAGATGACCCCATTCAGCACCCTGATTGCCGAGCTCTGACAACCCCAGGCTAGGCGATACCACCCAGATACTCACGGTCCAGCCTGCACTAGCACGGAGCCCGCCTTCTCCATCCCAGTCTCCTTCAGGTTGGGGCAGGGCCCACTGAGCTCATGGCAATGGCCCTGGAAGTTCTCCTGTTCGAAGATGATGATCTAGGAAGGACGGGGGGAGTCGAACAGGAGGTGAGCAGGTTCAGAGACCCTCAGGACTGCAGGCCTCCACCCCTCTGCATCAGAGTAGGCACAACGCGCGAGCGAGCGAGGGCCTGAGACCTGGAGCCTGCCGGCGTTGCTCTCAGAGCCTCAGTTTCCCTGTCAGTACAATGGGTGGCAGAGCCAACCAGGGACCGGGAAGCTGTCAGGATGGCAGGCACGACGGCCAGCATTTGTTCAGTCATGACAGACATCATGGTGCCCTTTCGTTTAGATCCGTACTGGAGATGAAATCAAGGCCGCCTCGACATGTCCAGCAGCCCACTCCACCCCTAAGCAAGACCGCAGCTTCCCATAAGTACATTAACTAGGGCACCTGGTGCAGGTCAGGGCTGGGTACGAGGCCTGGACTTGTCTGATGTAGCAGAGACAGGTGGACAGTATTCAAGCTGAGTGTGCACACCAAACCTGGGATCTTGGTTAAAGGTGGTCTCGTGGCACTGGTTCTGGGGTGCAGCGCCCCATATTCCAGATGCCACTCAGATCCCAGGCGGTGCCACATCAGGAGGTTAAGAGCCCCCTCCACAGACATCACACAACCCTCCGGGTGTCTCCTGAGAACCCACATGTCCCTGGGCCCTCAAGCCTCTTCCCGTTCAGGTCTTCAGGACTCCCGGATCTGTATGAGACAGATCTCAATAAAAACCCTCCCCTCACCTCACCCTGCCTCGCTTCAGCCCTTGGTAGGGAACCAGCAGAGACCCTGCAGAGGGAAGGGCCTTGCAGCCATGAGCTAAACACGGACAGAGTCCGTGTTCACAACTGCACTGAGAACAGGGAGCCTTCCCAGCCACCCATCTCTGGTCCCTGGGAGATGGGCACCTCTGGCCACTCCTTGTTGAAGAAGCGGGCAGGGTGAGGGGCGGCTGAAGGCTCCCCAAGGTCAGCACTGGCTGGAGAAAGCACTTCTGGTTCCCAGGCCAGGGATTAGAGAGATAAAGGGAACATGAAGAGAGTAGCCAGGAGGGCTCAGGCAGATTCCACAGCTCCAGGTCAGCCGTCGTGGTCACTGAACACTCTGGGCACAGCAGCGGAAGACAGGGGCTCTGTCTCCACAGCTCTGTGGAGCCCTGGGGGGAACTGGGCTTTTCAGCCTCACTTGGCAAACCAGGAAAAGGTAGCTGTTTGCAGGGAAATTGGGAAGATGTAGACTATGCAAGCCAGGGGCTAAGGGGCCTTCACCTGGCCTGGGATA
Source organism: Apodemus sylvaticus (assembly GCF_947179515.1). Lineage (NCBI taxonomy): Eukaryota > Metazoa > Chordata > Mammalia > Rodentia > Muridae > Apodemus > Apodemus sylvaticus. Next base: position 56,069,174 of record NC_067493.1, on the reverse strand, counting down.
TAAGAGCTTCCTGGGGAGTGGCCAGTGGGGAAGTTAGGCTCTCTATGCATTTGAGAAGCCCTGGGTCCCAGGAGTGCTATATCCTGCTGCTGGTATGGAAAATACTAATGATTAATAATAATAATAATAATAATAATAATAATAATATATTAATAATAATATATTATTATTACTATTATTATTATTAGAGTCAATATTCTTTCCTGCTGGATCAATTTTTTAACCTTGTACCACCCAGTGCAGAAGCCACTGGATGCTTGGCACTCATGTGAACTGTTCGTAGAAAACACAGATTTGAAGACAGGCAGAGTCAGTGGACTGTTTAACAGCAAAGAATATAAAAAATTAATCACTTGTTCTTTTTTTACAGTTTCCATTGTGACTATTGAAAGATTTTAATTATGGATGTGATCCATAGTATGTATATATATATATATATATGTGTGTGTGTGTGTGTGTGTGTGTGACATCACTGTAGATCTGTGACATCATAAATTGTATATGACATCACTGTATATGTATGTGATGGCACAGTATATTTATGACATCACAGAATGCGTGTGACATCACAGTACTGAAGAGCTGCGCTCTGCAGACAGCCACCTCATTTTTCTTCAAACTCACCCAATTCGTTGGCAACCTCAGGACCTTTACACATGCTGTTTCCACTGCTCCAGAGCCCTCGCCATTCCCTCCCCCTACTTTGACATGGTTGTTCCTTCCCTTGACCCCAGTTACCTTCTGGGGGGAGGGGGAATCCCCACTAAGCACTAAGCTGATGCACCATTTGGTGGGTACCCCAGCCCTAAGGATCCCCTTACCCTACTTAATATCTGATGCCTTTCACTCCTTGAGGCTACAGTTCACCTGCTTGCTGATGTCACTTAGTAAAAATGAAGTTCCTGGGAATGGAATGAGGAGGTGGGGCTGGAGGGGCGTGACCAGCCTCTGAAGCTGGGACAAGCTCCACCCACTCAGAAGTGTGGAAGTCCTGAAAACAAAGCAGACAGCCTGAGCGGCATGGGAGTGGGGGATAGCAACGACCCACGCCTCCCCAGGTGGAGGCTAAGCCTGGTTTCTGGGACTGTACAACTGTTCTATATGTAAGGCTGATGTTCAGAGACGCCAAGTCATCAGCCGGGGGTCACACAGCAGGGAGTGGGGCCAGAATCCACTCCAATTGGCACCCAGTCTCTGCCTCAGTCTCAGGGAGTCCCATGGGGCAGCAGATAAGCAGATAAATTTAACCCGAAAGTCTGAGACTGATGCTGCACATCTGGATGGGGTGGGCACAGGGATCTGCCCCAGATGTGCAGTGTGAAGAGACTGAGTCTCCTGGGGACAGGGAGGAGAGGAGGCACCAGAGGAGGAAGCTGACTTTGCAGAGAGGACTGAGCTTGTAGAGGTCGCTGCCCCTCCCTCCATCAGGGTACCCACCTTGGGGTTAAGGGCCTGAGGCTTGCCCGCCTGTGTCTGGTGGTCTGAGGCCATGGTGGACTCTCTGGTGTCGAGGTGACCTGGAAGAAAGGCTGCAGAGTGAGGACCTTGCTGGTCCTTGGCTTCAAGCTGTCAGAGGACTTCTGGGCCGGCCCTGGGCTAGCCCTCAGCCCTCTCCTCTTATGCCTGGTTTCAGGTTGTTCCGGAAGCAGCCGCCTGACCTCTGTTGGAGCCTTTGCTATGAATCCAGCCCAGCTCTGAGCAGAGGATCTCGTCTCTCCCACGGAGTCTCTCCACTGATGCTAGACTCCAAGCATCCCTATGGAGTCATGTCGGAAGGCTTCCCGTGACCTCGTCCTGCTCACCCAACTCCCTACCTTTAGGTGCTGGGTGAGCCCAAGTGCCTGCTCTGCCATCCGGCAACTAAAGAGGCATCCAACAAGTCCCACCCTCTCCTTGTGCCTCAGTTTACCACTCTGTACACTAGGAGGGTAATAGAGGTGCCTCGCCTTCTCTGAACCTGGACTCCATACAACTGTGTGCATCCAACTGGGCCCTGAAAGGCACTCTCTGCACCCAGGAAGGGACAGCCAGGGTGGCATGGTTAGGACATTTCCAGGATTTTAGTGACACTGAAATCTCAGGAACAAGCACTGCCAAGGTTAGCCCACAGTTTCCCCCCAAGGCGAGTCCAAGGGAGCATTTTAAAAAAAAAAGGTGCTGAGATGCTGGTTAGTATATTAATAATTATCCTGTCTAGGCACTGGCTATGCACTGGGCCAGTCTACTAGATTGCCTCCTAACCCATGGCAAAGGGGGTTTGGTGACCCCCTCTCCCCACTTAACAGAAGGGAAAACTGAGGCCAAGTGCTGAAGTCTCTACTCTATGCTTTCCAACAGGGACGGGAGAAGAGCAAAGGGCAGTGCACACAGCAGAAGCCTTCTTACCAGATAGCCAGCCCCCGCGAGTGCCGTGAAGCAGGCTGGTGGGAGGTGGTATTTATACCTTCCCCAGGGGAGCTGGTGCCAAGATGGGTGTCCCTGCAGAAAGCGGGGTGAGAATGCGGGCTAAGCCTACACCAAAGCCCGGGTCAGCAAATGCCCACAGACATTGTGTCTCCACACAATAATGTCATTAGCTTTCAGATTCGGCTGCGCCAGTGTGTCAGGCGCTGGGCAAGGAGATGCCCACTTTGCATGCGTCAGCCGTCCTGATGCCAGGACGGGGCCATGCCAGGTTCACGGGTGCAGTTACCAGGCCAGGGGCAAGGCAGGCAGAAGCCTAAAGGCCTTCTGTGGGTCCTTGGGGAAAAGCAAGCAGAAGGGGGTCTTTAGGAAGAGGCCAACATTCATTCATCCACCCACCCACCCACCCACATAATCCCAGGCCAATCCACCCACCCGCTCATCCATCCTCTCTCCTGGTTAGTTTTATGACAACCTGGCACAAGCTAGAGTAATTTGAAAGAAGGGAACATCAATTGAGAAAACGCCTTCATGAAATCCCACTATAAGGTATTTTCTTAATTAGTTGTCAGGCAGGGAGGGCTCAGCCCATTGTGGGTGGAGCCAGCCCATTGTGGGTGGGGTCATCCCATTGGGGGTGGAGTCTTCCCATTGTGGGCGGAGCCATCCCTGGGCTGGTGGTCGTGGGTTCTATAAGAAAGCAGGCTGAGCAAGTCCCTGGAGCAGGCTGTAAGCAGCACCCTCCATGGCCTCTGCATCAGCTCCCGCCTCCAGGTCCCTGCCCTGTTTGATCTCCTGCCCTGGCTTCCTCCAAGGATGAACAGTGCTGTGGAAGTGAGTCAAATAAACCCTTTTGTCCCAACTTACTTTTTGGTCATGGTGTTTCACTATATCAATGGAAACCCTGTGACTAAGACAATCCACTCATGTGTTCCTCACTGAGCCAGCCATGAACCCCAGTTCATTAATACACCTACATACCCACCCACTCACCACCCACCCGTCTATCCACCCACTCACCACCCACCCATCTACCCATCCACTCACCACCCACCCGTCTATCCATCCACTCACCCACCTACCCATCTATCCACCCACTCACCCACCCATCCATCTATCCATCCACTCACCCACCCACCCATCTATCCACCCACTCACCCACCCATCCATCTATCCATCCACTCACCCATCCACCCATCTATCCATCCACTCACCCATCCACCCATCTATCCATCCACTCACCACCCACCCATCTATCCATCTACTCACCCACCCACCCATCTATCCACCCACTCACCCACCCACCCATCTATCCACCCACTCACCACCCACCCATCTACCCATCCACTCACCACCCACCCGTCTATCCATCCACTCACCCACCCACCCATCTATCCACCCACTCACCCACCCACCCATCTACCCATCCACTCACCCACCCACCCGTCTATCCATCCACTCACCCACCTACCCATCTATCCACCCACTCACCCACCCACCCATCTATCCACCCACTCACCCACCCACCCATCTATCCACCTACTCACCCACCCACCCATCTACCCATCCACTCACCCACCCACCCGTCTATCCATCCACTCACCCACCTACCCATCTATCCACCCACTCACCCACCCACCCATCTATCCACCCACTCACCCACCCACCCATCTATCCATCCACTCACCCACCCACCCGTCTATCCATCCACTCACCCACCTACCCATCTATCCACCCACTCACCCACCCACCCATCTATCCACCCACTCACCCACCCACCCATCTATCCATCCACTCACCCACCCACCCATCTATCCACCCACTCACCCACCCACCCATCTATCCACCTACTCACCCACCCACCCATCTACCCATCCACTCACCCACCCACCCGTCTATCCATCCACTCACCCACCTACCCATCTATCCACCCACTCACCCACCCACCCATCTATCCACCCACTCACCCACCCACCCATCTATCCATCCACTCACCCACCCACCTGTCTATCCATCCACTCACCCACTGATTATCCATCTCCCAAGTATCTGTCTATCCTTCTGCCTATCCATTTGTCCATCCCTCCGCTTACCTATTCATTTATCCACTCGCGTGCCTTTCTATATGTTCCTTCATTCATCCACCCATCCACTGGAAACCAGCTGTGCTCTGGTGTCAGTGTCAGAGTCCTCTCTGCCCCTGCCTGAGTCATGCAGTCGCACTCAATGATGAGGAGTTGTTGTGGAAGAAAGACCTGGAAGCCACGAGTTTCACTCAAAGAAACCAGGTTAACTATTCAAGTTTACACAAGGTGGGCGTGGCCAAGGTGAGCATGGCCTTCTCCCCCCCCCTCCCCCGCAGGAACAAGGTAGGCTAAGAGGCTGGCTGGAAAGAGGGAACCTCCTAGGGACTGCTCATACCTACTGTCCTGAAGTGGAGCATGTTTAGGAACCTGGGTCTCAGTGTAAGGGAAGTCTCTCAGAACTCTCCTGCTGGCCCCTCACTGCCCTGCGTGCATGTCCCTCTAGAGCTCATGTCTTCCTGTGGTCCAGGCTCTGTGTTGACCTTGAAGCCAAGGTCAAGCCAGAGAGAATGGATGTTGAGGAAGCCAAGATAGCAGACTCCCTCTCTCATCCATTTTCTATCTTCTTGACAGACACACACACACACACATACACACACCACATAGTACACACACATGCATATATATACACATACGCACACCACATACATACATGTACACACATACACACCATATACACACCACATAGAATACAAACACATCCACATCTATACACACCACATAGATACATGCACATACATATATGTACACATACACACACCATATGCATACATGTACATATACAGATGCCACATATGTAGCATGTAGTACACACACATGCATGTACACATACATGTACATCACACACACACATACACACATACACACACACACATGTATTCCTCAGTCCTCTCCCCATACTGTTCCTTACTTGTCCCAACACTCTATGGCTCATGTGTTTCCCACGTGTAAGTCATCACAAGAGCAGAGGTACCTTGACCAGCTTGTTTTCCATGCCATCCTCAAAGCCTGGAGCCTGACACAGATCAAGCCAGGGGAAGCAAGCTAGTAAGGAACATCCCCCCATGGCCTCTGCATCAGCTCCTGCTTCCTGACCTGCTTGAGTTCCAGTCCTGACTTCCTTTGGAGATGAACAGCAATGTGGAAGTGTAAGCTGAATCAACCCTTTCCTTTCCAGCTTGCTTCTTGGTCGTGATGTTTGCACAGGAATAGACACCCCGACTGAGACAGATCGTCACAGCGGGAATACACACCCGTAACCCAAGAAATGGGAGGTAGGGGCAAGAGGATCAGAAAGCCAAGGGCATCCTCAGCTACATAAAAGTTTGAGGCTATCCTGTGCTACATAAGACTCTATCTTTAAAAACCTGCTCATTTTGGTTGCAATAAAAAAAAAATCAAGTTGAAACTCATGGGGAAACCCCATCCCTGCTGGTGTGTCAAAAGTGCCACGCAGGCCACTGCAAGGGAAGGGATCGATGATCTTGCCTGTTGGGTAGACTGCATGTGATGCAATCAATGCAATGCAAGTGCACCATGGTACAATCTGTCAGGGGTCCATGGGTGCAGGAGTGCTGTGATTGTTGTGTGGTAACCAACTGCTCTCCGACTGAATTCAAGGTCTGCTCCATGGAAGGAAATTCATACCCAGTGCTGCAAACGTGTCCAGGAGGATCATAGGTCATAGGGAGGAACTTAGTACCATTGTTCTGTCAGGTGTTACCAAATTGCCTAAATGTTTGTATGTGTCCCGGTAGACCTGAGCTCTCGGCCTCAGTCACGAAGCATATCTCTCTCTCCAGTGAGCGGATGCTGATGGAGAGACTCGGAACTGGTCCACGTGATCGGAAGTGTGACTGAGCTTGCTGAGAGCTCTTCCCAAGTGGAACAGCTCCATCGACCCCTGCTCAAGGCTCAGGAGCATCAGGGAAGAGAGATGAGGAGAATGTGAGAGTCTGAGGATGGGGAAGGAGCTGGAAAGTGTCCTGGGGACATGACATGGCTATTGAGTGCGTGAACTCAGAGCATCTGTGGTTACAAGGTCAAGCCAGGCAGCATTTCTCGGTGAGGGGAGGAATGTATAAAACGCCAACATTTACTGACGAGCTGTTGGGTTTGATGGCTGCTAGAGAAGGGGGAGTCTTGAGTCTTTCGTTGTGTGGTAGTGCTGGTTACCATTGTCCTGATGGCTCCTTGTCCACTTCACACAATCTAGAGCGGTGGCTCTCAACCTGTGGGCAGAGACCCCCTTGGTAGCCTCTGTCTCCAAAAATACTTACATTACAATGTTAACAGTAGCAAGAGCACAGTTATGAAATAGCAACACAGATAATTTAATATTAGGGGTCACTACCACATGAGGAACTGTATTAAAGGGTCGCAGCATTAGGAAGGTTGATGACCATTGTTCTAGAGTCACCTGAGAACAAAGAACTTAAAAATGCATTCATCAGGTTAACAATGTGGGACTTTGTCTTGCTAATGCAGGCGGCCATGGGCCTCTGTGCTGCCACCTCCAGGCACCACCAGAGCTTAGGATGGCTGCTGAGAGAGTCAGAGAGCCACCCAGGGAGCGCATCGCCACCCCACCCCTCGCAGGGGAGTTCTGCTTTGAGTTCCTGCCCTGACTTACTCAGATCTGTGACCTGAAAGTCTAAGAGGAAATAAATGCTTTCTTCCCTAAGTTAGAGTGTTTTTTCACAGCAATAGAAAAGCAAGCTACAACACTCATGTAAAAAAGAAAGAACACATCACCCCATTGGTATGCAAATGGACTTTTACTTATAATAAATCTCAAATTTGCATGCATAGGATTTTATGATTCAGCGGGAAACATTTGACAAGTTTATGTTCCTATAGACTCACCTTTAGCCATCACACACAAAGGGATCATGGATAGAAAACGTCTCAGAAGCCTTGCCTGGCTTCACAGCCCTCTCCCACTTCCCCTGCAATCAAGGTTTTCTTCTTCAAACCAGGAGGGTGTGGGGCCAGATACATAGTGCATGGCTATTCTAGAGCTGTGTCAGTCCTCAGAGGAGCCAGCCTGGAAGCCATCACAGAAAGCACTCAGTGGCCTCAGCCCTGAAGACACTCACTGTTGTCACACTTCCGGCTAAACACTGTTTTCTGAGACTTAGAGATTTCATTGTTTTTTGTCAGTCAAAGATGCTGATGGGAGACAGCCTGGGCCTTTGTACTCAGCCAGTCATCCATTCATTTCGCAGGACTGAGTCCCGAGGACTCCCTGAGAGCACACACACACACCCTCCCCAGTCTGGGCGCAGCTCACAGCTGACAGGTCCACAGGCTCTCAAAGCCCTTTGTTGTGCTGTGACCCTGTGTGGACAGTGGGCTCAGTGTGAGCTCTAGCTAGCTACCTCTGCCCCTTCTGGGCACACATAGGCTCAGCCCATAGTAGGTCCTCAGAAAATATGCGTTGACTGACTTAAAGAGAGAGAAGGCTCTGCTAGAAGGAAATGTCTAGAGCTCCAGGTTGGACTCTATTTGGGACTTGGAGATACCACAGGCAAAGCACAGAGACAACACATTTGAGAGCAGGTTGTCATTGGGACTTCCTAACATCAGTTCCTGGGCATGCTAGGCCATGTGAGTCCTTCTAGCCAAATAACCATGTCACATGCCAGTTCCAAGTGACCCGTTTAAAGGTTTCCTCCTCCTGTGTGTTCCTCAGATGGTAGTACAGCAGGAAGGCAGAGTTTCTGCCTTGATCACACGTGTGTAGCCAAGCTCCTGCTGACCAGGACAGTGGTACAAGGGAGAAACAAAGGCGCCTGTCATTGCAGCTAACTTGCCTGATGCCCAGAAGGAAGACCTCACTTTCAGGGGCTGTGAAGACAGCAGGCCTTGGTGTCTTTTTATTTTATTTTATTTTGGACAAACACAGCATAATCCTTAGATGCAAAGCAGCGGGTAGTCAAGACGTCTCTTAGATCATCCAACTGGGAGGAATTTTTAAATCTATCCAAAGAGACAGATACTGGGGACTGCTATTTGCAACACCCCTTGGTGTTTTGAAATAAAATCAACTATAACCCACAGGCATACGAATTTCAAAATAAACCAGTGAAGATGCCCTTAGCTATATTGTAGAAAATGGCATGCTACAACGTTCCAGTAGCTAAGGGCTTTACAAAGCTGGGGCCAGGTGACCAGAAAGGCAGCTGCCTTCTTTTAACTGCAGTTATAAAGACGAGTGTGATAGAATGTTGCAATAGGTAAGGGCTCAGACAAAGCTGAGGCAGGGTGAAGAGAAAAGCAGACACGTTTCTTTAACTGCAATTATAAAGACTAATCTGATACAATGTTGCAATAGCTTGCCTTTGACAAAGCTTGGGCCCACCTAGGTTTCTGCTTTCAATGGGCACAGCATTTGACTAGGACATTATTATTTGGTGAATGTATGTTGGTCTCTTCTTACCCTAGGCAGAAGGATTTGTTTAAACACCATGAGGGAAAATGCCCGGGTGCCAGGATTTGCCAAAGCGACTAGAAGGTTCTATGTCAGGGGTGAGGACCTTGGGCTGTTCAAGAGCCAGATCTAATGACGTTTACTGATGAGCTCCTCATCAGGAAATCCCCAGAGCCAGCTGCCCAGCTGGAGAGAGCCCCGAGTGAATGCTCACTGCCGGGAGTGCAGGCTTGGCTGCCCCCGGAGCACAGAATCAGCGAAGCAGGAGCCGCCCCTGTGTGAGGACAGGGGGCTTTGGAACAGCCCAGGAGCCCTAGTCCTCTTGAAAGCTGTGCATGCCCCCTCTCTGCACTGCTGTTTCTCTGTGAATGGCTCCGCTATGGCAGGCTTGTGCTCTGTTGCCTTGCTTCCCTCTGCTTCCAGCAGGGCATGGCACTTGCCACAGAAATGAATGGCAATGCGGTTACGTGACTGATAGGAGAATACAGGAAAATGAATGACTCAAGGAAGGGTGGGAGAAAAGAAGGATGGGTAGAAGGAAAGATGAACTGATGGGTGGTAGGAGGATGGATAGGTAAGAGATGGATGGAGGATGCATTGATAGATGGATGCATGCATGCAATCATAAATACACGGATGCATGGATAAATGGGTGGATGGGTGGATGGGTGGATGGATGGAGGATACGTTAATGGATGCATGCATGTAATCATGAATACATGGATGCATGGATAAATGGGTGGATGGATGGATGGGTGGGTGGTGGGTGGATACATGGATGGATAGATGGATAGATGGATGGATGGATGGACAGATACATGGACGGATGCCTGCATGGATTCACGGATGAATGAAAAGACAGATGGTTGCCAGCAAGAATAAACAAATTGATGTAAAGAAGAAAATAGAGAAGAAAGAAGAACAGTGGATGACAGACAGGTGACTGGGTAGGCAGGTGTGTAGGGGGCTAGATGGAGAGACAAACCAATGAATGAATGAGGGCATGCATGGGTACAGATGGGTGACTAGACAGTGGGTGGATAGATGACTAAATAAATGGACTGGATGGATGAGTGGGTGGGTGGGTGGGTGGATAGATGGGTGATCATATAGATGAGTGGGCAGGTGAACCGATAGCCAGCTATTCAGACGTGGGCAGTGGTGGCAGAAGTCAGCTTTGTGGCAGAGGGTGTGTGGCCTCAGCTGACAGGACTGAATGGGGGCCCAGACACACCCCTCATCCCCTCCTTGCAGGTAGGTCTTGGCCCCTGAGCCCATCCCCCACACACACAGGAAGTGAAGCTGACAGAGCTGCGCGGCTGCTGGGCTTTATTGAGCAGGTTCAGGAGGGGACACGGCGGCGTTGGCTCCTCAGCTGCTGAGGAAGCAGCCGCGCTTGTGCCACTTCTGGTCGCGGATGCGGCGCACCGACTGCAGCTGCGGCTGGTTCGCGTCCCACTCATTCCAGTGGCGAAACTCGCCCCGCTCGAACACGTACTGGCGCCCGCGGTAGCCGGGGAACTCGTAGCCCACCCACCTGCCGAGAATAACAGAGAAAGGTGAGGCGTGGTCCTCCAGAGCCCTTTAACGCTCTTTTTGCTTTGCTCTTCTCACTGGCCTCGGGTCCTCCTGGGCTCCCCAGAACCCCTGAGAGGACGCTAAGCATGCACTGTTCTCAGAGCTCCCTTTGCCTTACCTCCTGGCAGCCTTCCACTCTCCAGCCCTCATCCCTCTGCCTGGCTGAGTCTGAGCCTTCGTAGCCGCCATCACTTCTGACTAGCATGTCCTTCTTTACCTGATCGTCTGTCTCCTTGGGGCAGGAGTGCAGTCGTACATACCCTGGAACTCTCAGAGACACCTTCCTCCAGTGTGCCCGTTACACTCACGTCAGACTGATGTAGCTAAGAGAAGGGCTACACAGCTCCAACTGACCTCAGAACCCCTGTCCCTGGCATCCTGATGCTCAGGAAGAAGTCACTGAGTACATTCACAGTGCCATCCTTCCCAGCTCAATCCCAGGTTCAAACCCACCCGGGAGAAAGAAGACAAGGTCACCCTGAGGTTTCATAAACAGAAGCCTGACCACAGCTGGGCTCACTCCAGACCCTGATGAGCAGAGCTTTGAGATCACCATCACCCTGAGAATCAGCTCCGGGACTGGGGAGAGCCCTAGACATCTGCGCGGACCATGCACTTGGCTGAGAGCGGGGCAAAGCTGTCTAGGAGTCTAGGCCGCCTAGAACCCGCAGTAGGGCAGGAGGCCAGTGCTGGGGCATTCTGGGATGGGGTGGGGTGCAAAGAGAGGAAAAGGAGGGGAGGGAAGAGGGGAGGGGAAAAAGTAAATAGGGGGAGAGAGAGAGGCAGAGAAAGAGAGACACAGAGATAGAAGAGAGAGGACAGGGAAGGGGAGAGGAGAGAGAGAGAGAACATGTGCACAGTGCTGGGGATAGAGCCCTACTCTTGAATTTTTTTTCTGTTTGTTTGTTTTTTCACTTTCATTTTTCCTTTCACAAAGACAGGAGAAAGAGAGGCAAAGAGACTAAAGAGAGAACAGAGAGAGGCCAAAGAGGATAGGGAGGAGAGAGGAAAAGAGAGAAAGAGAGAGACAGAGACACAGAGAGAGATGGAGAGAGAGACACAGGGCTTATCCTGCAGCCCTGCCTGTCTCAGAACTCGCTCTACAGAGCAGGCAAAGCTTGGGCTCACAGCAATCCGCTCGCCTCTGCCTCCCACGGCCCGCTTACAGGCGTGCACCGGCACGCACCAGCACGCCCTTGCTGCAGCTCTTAGACTTTGGGGGCAGGGCCTGACTTGAGCCCAAGCCTCTTTCAAACTCCCTCGTCCTGCCTAGCCTGCCAGGGGCCAGGATCGTGCACTGGGCCATCACACCCTCCACCACATGGGCTTGGAGTGAGGCCGGGGTCAGAAAGCTGACTGGGTCGCTAGTGTGTGCCGCTATCAGCGAGCTGTGGCAAAGCGGGTGCTGAGGGAGCAGCTGCAGAGGACAGGGCTGGAGCAGAGCGGGCCAGGGAGTCCCTTACGTCCCGTTGAGGACTCGGATGCTGGCCACGCGGTCCTGGAAACCATGGGCCCACAGGCTGGGCACATCGTCATCTACGACCTCCATCTTGCGCCCACTGAAGGCTGGGTTCTCGAACAGGTGCAGCTTGTGGTCTGGGCCATCCTGAGGGCAAAGGTCAAGGGTGAGTGGGGCCTCACATCCAGAACAGGAAGAATGGAGTCACCCCATTCTCAGCAGGAGAGAGGGACTCAAGGGACACCCCAGAGCTGAGCAAGACAGAAGGGGGCTGGACAGATCTCTTTCCACCAATCATCACCACCAGAAAGGGAAACTGAGGCTTAGAGGGACCACAAAGACTTATGCTCCAGCCCCCTCTTCTAGGTTTACTCTGGTGTCATTTTCCTGGTTTCCTTCCCTGTTCAGACATTGGAAGGAGGGGCTGTGGATTTTATGAGTTTTTAAGTTCTGTGTTTCTTTGAACAGTATTGACCTGAGTTTGGATTTTGAGGCTTCTCAGGTTAACTGGGTTACTACAAAGGGGTCAGGGCTCATGTCCACTCGTTCAGGACAAGGACTCTTGGTGTCCTTCCCCGAACCCACTCAGGAGCCAGCTTCTTCTCATCCTATACCATTGTTGAGGTCAGAATCTGAGGCCTATCCAAGCAGAATCACAGTTGACAAAACTAATTCATGCACACGCGCACACACACACACCCCACATACACACCCACACCCACATACACGGATAACAATAGCCCTGACTTACAATGTGCAAAGGACGGAGAGACAGGAGAATGTCACTGCGTCGGCTGCTGGACCAGGCATCCCAGCGAGGGTAGTCCCCCTTCTCCAGGACAAACTGCTCCCCACGAAAGGCCCTGCGCTCGAAAGCCAGCCACCTGGGGGGGAGGGGAGGGGAACAGGGTCACCTCTGGTGTGGCTGAGCGGGGACCCTCACACCATTCCTATCCACATCCCTAATCCAGTACAGACCCCGTGCCTGCTGTTAGGGAGGCTCTGGGGACTCATTTGGACTGATGCCCTGTGCCTGGGGCCCTTCAAGGACGTGCTGGGAATCCATGTGTGCCAAGTTTAGAAGAAAGTTTGGTAAAGTTCCCCACAAAAGATCCACGGGTGAGAGACTAGAATACTAGCTCAGTGGTTAAGGGCGCTGACTGTTGTTTGAAAGGACGGGGTTCAAGTCCCATCATCCCATCTCTGTCTCTCTGTTTCTCTCTCTCTCTCTCTCTCTCTCTCTCTCTCTCTCTCTCTCTCTCTCTCTCTCTCTCACACACACACACACACACACACACACACACACACACCCGGGCAGCTCATGATCCGCTGAACCCATCAGTTCTAGGGGTTCCAGTGACCTCTTCTGGCCACCACGGGTACTGCATGCGTTTAGTTCAGAGGTATGCATACAGGCAGAACACATACGTAAAATAAAAATAAATAAAGCTCAAGAAAACAAAACAAAACAAAACAAATCCTTCTCTTCCCCGTTTAGGCACCCACCTCGTTTCCAACACTCTCTGAAATCCACAGCACTGATTGTCCTCAGATGAGGAGACACAGTTGGCAGAGAATGCTCCGTTTCTCAGAGCATAGACTCAATCTGAAGCCAGAGCTCGGTGCACAGGGCAGGGCCTGCTGCTCGAGGGCAGGCTCCAGACACCTAGGTTTCCTTGCCTCAGTTCCCTCCACCAGGCCAATGATAGAAAGGGGCATGGCTCTCACAGGATTCATGATATAACTCAAATGAAGCTTTGCAGGGTCATAATTCCTACGGTTATTTAACCGTAGGTCCTGTCTCTATACGATTTTTTTAACTTTAAATAAAACTTTATGTGGGTGTTTTGCTTGCATGTATGTCTGTGCACTCTATGTGTGCCTGGTGCCTGCAGAGATGAAAGGACCCGAGCCACGTGGGTGCTGGGAATCGAACCCAGGTCCTCTGCAAGAGCATTAAGAGTTCTCAGCCGCTGAACCATCTCTTCAGCCCCTATTTACATAACTGCGTACAGCTGGTGTTACTCGCTGTTTCATCTCTGAGCCGGACACTAGCTGGCCTCCTTCCTGTTCCGGCCACACAGCACAGGACTCTGAAGCTTGTCATTTTGTGGATGGGGAAACTGAGGCAAAGAAAGGCAAGAGCCCGGGCAGATCTGAGGCTGCATTGGACCTCAGGTTGCAGGAGGCTGGGGCGGTGGGCGCTGCCCAGGTACTCACGGTCCAGACTCCACTTGGATGGAGCCCACCTTCTCCAGCAGGCTGTCAGTGAGGTTGGGACACTCAGCCGAGAGCTCACACCGCTTGCCCTGGAAGTTCTCTAACTCGTACACCGTCACCTGGGTGAACAGGGGTGAGAACCTCAGCCTCTGCAGGGCTCCAATGTCCACGTCCTTCCGCGGAACAGCAGGAAGCCCCTCCACCCACGCCTGCTTTCCCCCACGCCGAGGTGAATCGCGCAGGTCTGCACCGCCCCCTGGTGGCCCCAGTGCGCAATTGCAACACTGCCACCAGTCCGGCTGAAAATCACCCAGACACACCAAGGAACTCAAGCAAGGTCACACGGGAAAGGCGGAGCTTGAAGCCACAACCCCTGAAGCTTGGTGCTGGGAGCCCCACTGAGTCAGGTGTAGCCCTCAGGCCTGGGCTCTAGGTCCCATCGAGACCCAGGTACCTTGTAGCTTCCCCCGAGGCCTCCGTGACTCTTGCCAGCTGCAGCCTGCTCAGGCGCTCCGTGCTGCTCCGCCATCTCCCCGGGGACACTTCTGCCTCAAACTGGAGGAGAACCAGGTCACCAGCTGCGACCAGCAGGATCAGGGGCTGGTGGGACCGGAACCAAACAGCAGTGAGCAACAAGATCTATAGTCAGTCAACAAACACCTCCTGGGCACCTGCTTTGGAGCAGTTAGTGGGACTGGGGAATCCCCAGGGACCCAGTGAAGCAAGACCCGTTTACTGAGAACACAGGGAAGAAAGGAGTTGAACTAGAAGGCACCCATTCCCAAATGCTCCCTGCGCGGGGCTGGACATCTCAGTGGCCAGGACTGGACACCACAGCCAAGGTGAACAGAGACCACCGGAGGCAGGAGAAACAGACGACCAAGCAGCCGTGAACTGGGCCAGGACTTGAGAAACCACCCCAGGCCGTGTCGCTGACTAACTGAGTGCTTACTGTGTTCTAGACTCTTGCATAGTGGACCCTGGCCGTCTCTCTCAGCCTCGGGGGGTGAGGGGGGTCGGGGGCAGAGACACAGGACTCAGGCTCTGCAGACTTCTGCTCACCGGCATGGGTGTATGGGTGTGCACACACAGGCACTGTCCTACACACCTGTCCCGGACCCTCGCCTCCCTCATGCCCTGCGCTGACACATTGGTGTGAGGCCCCGCAGCTGTATCTAACCAGCATCAGCAGGACAAAAGGGCTTGGCCCACCTCTCGGGACGGATGAACCAGTATACCTGACAGGTCCCTTTCCTTTCTCAGAGCCAGCCAGTCCTTACTCCTCAGCCCACACACACAGTTGGGACCTAGCCTCATGCTCAGACCCACAGACAGTACAGTTCACCAGCTCCATCCGTGGTTGGCCCTAGCTGGCAGGCTAGTAGGTCAGTCCGTACCCTCGAGCAAGCGGGCACAGGCCCTGCACACCCAGAGAGACCCGAGGATGCACCTTCTGCAGAGTGCACTTCCCCCTGCTCACCCAGGCCAGTACAAACCTGCCTCCAGGACCCACTGTCCCCAGACTGGCGTGCCTCCAAGGCTGGCCTATTTATGGGCATGTTCTGTTGGCCCAGCACATTACGGGCTGCTGAGATAGCGCCCTGTCCACCCGATCCTGTCCGGGCCATTTCACCCTAATGGTGGGCCCCAGGAGGCCCCTAAGGCCAGTCACCTCTGACGCGACTCTGATGGCTTCCTGGGGACCGATGGCCTTTGCCGGCTTTGTGGGAGGCCTGTCAGACTACACAGGGGGCAGGGGGCACAAATCCCTCCAGTGACCCTGATTCTTTGGCTTCGACATGCCATTTTCCTACCAGAGTGTTACCGTCTGCAGCTACAGGTGAACCGGAGACCTGAAAGAGAATTCTGGGGATATATGGGGGGGGGGGGGCAACGAAAGAGAACTGAGTCAGGACGACATTCACTGATCATGACTAAAGCTTTAATAATATTTAGTCAATATATAGCCTTCGGAAGAAATCCCTCCCCCCAGACTTCAAGGAGAGATCCGAGATCAGAGCGTGTCAAGTCTAACGGGTCCAGGATGCTTCCAGGTGAGGCTGCCCTGAGGTCCAGGTGAAAGCAGCTGTGTTGTTCTCTGAAGAACAAAGGCCAGGGATAACACAAGCGGAAGGGTGGGGCAGGAAAGCCGCAGGCTGAGGGAAGAGGCTGAGAAGCCCAGCTCAGGGCTGGAGGGGGAGGGGACACCAGAGTTCTTAGCTTCCCCATCGGGCTCCAGTACTGGAAACCCGAGTCAAGCCAGATCACAACAACAGTTCCTTCCTTCCTTCTTTCTTTCTTTGTTTGTTTCTTTCTTTGTTTGTTTCTTTGTTTCTTTCTTTCTTTTTTTTTTTTTGGTTTTCTCTGTGTAACCCTGGCTGTCCTGGAACTCACTCTGTAGACCAGGCTGGCCTCAGAAATCCACCTGTCTTTGCCTCCCAAGTTCTTCACCACCCGGCTCCTTCCTTCCTTTCTCTCTCTCTCTCTCTCTCTCTCTCTCTTTCTTTTCTTCTTTCTTTCTTCCTTCCTTCCTTCCTTTCTTTTTTATTAGATATTTTCCTTATTTACATTTCAAATGTTATCCCCTTCCCTGGTTTCCCCTCCAAAATCCCCCCTATCCCCTCCCCCCCCTGCTCTACAACCCACCCACTCCCCCTTCCCTGTCCTGGCATTCCCCTATACTGGGGCATCGAGCCTTCTCAGGACCAAGGGCCTCTCCTCCCTTTGATGTCTGACAAGGCCATCCTCTGCTACATATGCAGCTGGAGCCATGGGTCCTTCCATGTGTACCCTTTGGTTGGTAGTTTAGTCCCTGGGAGCTCTGAGAGTACTGGTGGGTTCATATTGTTGTTCCTCCTGTGGGGCTGCAGGCTCCTTCAGCTCCTTCGGTCCTTTCTCTAGCTCCTCCATTGGGGACCCTGTGCTCAGTCCAATGGTTGGCTGAGAGCACCCACCTCTGAATGTGTCAGGTACTGGCAGAGCCTCTCAGGAGACAGCTGTATCAGGCTCCTGTCAACAAAAGTACTCTCTAAATCCGCAGTAAACCCATGCAGCCACTTCCAGAAGCTATTAGGTCAGTGATGACATGCTCCTCTTGAGGGCAGCACACATGAGTGGCAGCCATCATTGTGGGAGGGTGACGTTGATCTGCTCCCCTCATCTTTAGGGCGGGAACTTTGGTTCCCCTGTTAAGGACGACCAAGACCGTGTTCAAAAGAGGCCACTTTTGTCAGTTACTTGGGGTCATAAAGCCGTTTGCTCTAGGCTCAGATCCTCAAGTCAGCCCATGTACGACCTGATTTCGGATCCTTGGGGTGCCATTTTACAGATTCCAGGACTGAGGCAAGTCACTGAGTTCTCACAGTCATAGCTACACATTGATTTGGGTTTCGATGTGTGAGTGTGCATTGTGCATGTGGCTGAGCGTGCCTGTGTGCACACGGATGCCGGAAGAGGTTGCTGGTCCACTTTTCCATACTCTGCCGTAGCCCCTGGAGACAGGCTCCTCCACTAAACACGGAGCTGGACCCACAAGCAGCCCCAGCAATCCTCCTGTCTCCATCCCCAACCGCTGACACAAAGTTTCTCTGGGTAGCCCTGGCTGTCCTAGAACTCACCCTATAGACCAGGCTGAACTCAGAGATCACCTGCCTCTGCCTCCCAAGTGCTGGGATTTAAAGCACGTGTAGCCACTGCCCAGGGCACCGCTGGCTTTTTGTGGGGCGCTGGAGATTTTAACTCTGCTCCTTACACTTGCATGGTCACTTAGCCATCGCCCTAGGCCCACAGACAAATGTCCTGGTTGTCACTAAGTCACTGTGACCAAACTGTCTGACAGAAACAAGGGTGGACAGTTTATTTTGACTGGTAGTTTCAGACAGCTCAGGCCAGGGTTGCTGGTCACCACATCCTTGGCATGGGGTGTGTAGTGGACAAAGTTCTTTGCTTTGAGGCAAGATATGAAGCAGGGAGACAGACACAGGAAGGGGGCAGGGGCCGAAGGCGCTGGAGGACCAGACCCCAGCTGCTTCTTCCAGTCAGACCAGCTCTGTAGTTCAGAGGCGCTATGCTGGCTTAGCAGGAGGGAGGCCTGTTCCCCACCACACAAATCAACAAGCCACAGATCATCACCGACATGGAGAGCAGAGGCAGGAGGATCAGGAATTCAAGAGTAGCCTCGGGCTCCATTGCAGGTCTGAGGCCAGCCTGAGCTGTCTCAATGAGAGGTCATGTGAGCACAGCACACATCACATGACTGTCACACTATTCTGTTCCCCCCAGGACCCCGCCTGCCACCGATCACACCAGCGCCCACTTCCTGCCACAGGTGATGGAGCCAACATAGCTTCTTTATTCAGAGGCGGATGTCACTGGCTGGGCGGAGCTGGGGACAGCAGCATGGCAGCCTCTCCACACTGGATCACCCTGAACACTCTGCCATCTCGGGCATTTTGGTCTGCAGTTCCCTAACCCACAGTTCCAAACATCAGCACCACTGCCATTCAGAGCCACGTGCTCTTAGCAAGGGTAGAAGGGATTAGGGGGAGGGAGGTGATGGGGAGGGGTTGTCCTGTGAGATGTGGGGGTGCAGCTGCTGATCAACATCTCCACCAAGGCTGTTAACCACAGTGCTGGATAGTGTTTGAGTCATCAGAGAGGAAGCCGCGATGAATAAAATGGCTCCATAAGATTGGGCTGTAAGCAAGCTGTAGAACATTTTCTTAATTAGTGATTGGTGGGAGATGGCCCCGCCCACTGCGGGTGGAGCCAGCCCATTTTGGGTGGAGCCAGCCTATTGTGGGCGGGGCCATCCCTGGGCTGTTGGTCCTGGGTTCTATAAGAAAGCAGGCTGAGCAAGTCATGGGGAGCAAGTCAGTAAGCAGCACCCACCATGGCCTCTGCATCAGCTCCTGCCTCCAGGTTCCTGCCCTGTGTGAGTTCCTGCCCTCACTGTTTTTGATGATGAACTGTTACATGGAACTATGAGTGACCAAAAAAAAAAAGAAACACCCAACTTTTCGCCCCAATTTTGTTTTGATCATCGTGGTTTATCGTAGCAATAGTAACCCTAAGACAATCACAATAAGCAGGCTACTGATTAGCATTTCTGGGGGTTAAAATTGATTGTCAACAGGATTTAGAATCACCACAGGGGCCGCTTCAGAACACACCTGTGACGGATTTCCCAGATAAGGTTAACTGAAGTGAGGAAATCCATTGCAATTAGCTTTAAATTTAAGCATGGCAAAACCTAGGTTCTCTATTGAGGGATCATGTACTCTGGGTTGCCCATGGGCACATCTGTGGGAACTGTCTTAATTAAATTAGAAGATGAGGTGGTTTGAATATGCTTGCCTGAAGGAGTGGCACTATGAGGAAATGTGGCCTTGTGGGAGGTGGTGTGGCCCTGTTGGAGTAGGTGTGACCCTGTTGAAGTGGGTGTGACCTTGTTGGAGTGGGTGTGGCCCTGTTGGAGTGGGTGTGGCCCTGTTGGAATGGGTGTGGCCCTGTTGGAATGGGTGTGGCCCTGTTGGAGTGGGTGTGGCCTTGTTGGAGTAGGTGTGACCCTGTTGGAGTAGGTGTGGACTTGTTAAAGGAGGTGTGGCCCTATTGGAGTAGTTATGGCCTTGTTGGAGAAAGTGTGTCTTTGTGTAGGTCAGCGTTGAGGTCCTGTGCTCAATCTCTGCCCTGTGTGGAAGAGCGCCTCCTCCTGGCTGCCTGCAGATCAAGATGCAGAACTCTCGGCTCCTTCAGCACCAGGTCTGTCCGCACGCTGCCATGCTTCCTGCCATGATAGGAATGGACCAAACCCCTGAAACTGTAACCCATGCCCGGTTAAATGTTCTACTTTATAAGAGTTGCCTCGGTCAATACAACCCTAAGACCTATGCTAATGTGGGTGGTACCATCCCCTAGGCAGGGTGTCAAGCTGCTCAGGGTGAGAGACTGAACTGAGCAAGAACACGCAAAGCTGTCTCCATCTCTCTCTGCTCTTGACTGTGGCTGTGGGCAGCTGAAGTTCCAACGTCCCGGTTGATGGACTGACCCTGGGCTTAAAAAATTAAATAAATTCTTTCTCTCCAAACTGCTCCGTGTCAGAGTTTTATCACAGCAACAGAAATGAAACTAGGATTCCCACCTTTAAAATGGGTTACCCAGACTGGGTATCTATTAACATGCCTGGATTGGCTGTTGATTAACATGCCTGGATCGGCTGGGCCCTAATTAGCCTTAACTGTCAGCTTGAGACAAGACTCCCACCTGAGATCCGAGTGTCTTTTGAGCGGTTGTCCAGCTCAGGATGACCGACGGGCATCTCCGGAGGGAACTGTCTTAAGTATAAATTGACGTTAGGAGGGCCCAGCTCACAGTGGGCAGTACCAACTCCCAATCAGGGAGTCCCGACTAGCTAAGCCCGCACCTGTAAACAAACCAGTCAAACCAGTAAGCAGCCTCCCATGGATTCTGCTTCAGATCCCTGCTGCAGTTCCTGCCTTGCTGTCCCTCGATTGAAGGAAGGTGGAAGTGTTAGCCAAACAGACCTTTCTTCTCTTAAGCTGCTCTGGGGAATGGGACTCATCACAGCGACAGAAAAAACCAAAACCAGCTAGGTTGTTGACTAAATATCCTTGGGTAAGCTGCTGTTGCATCTCTGAGTTGTCAATGAGTTCCATCCCTGGGTAGGCTGTTGATTAGTTTCCCTGGGTAGGCTAGTGCTCTCATCATGGAGAGGTTATCGACTATCATTGCATAGGCTGTTGATTACCACCTCTGGTCTCTATTCATAAATCGCCCTAGCAGCTCCTCCCTTCTGTAATAACCAAGGACCCAGGAAACCCCGTTGCTTTCTTGTGGACACGCAGCCTCAGAGTCACCATTGACAGGAAAGCTTTTATTTACTACTTTTGGAGTCTGGGTGTGCCCCCTTTGCACATGCAGAGTTCACCCATTCAGTGCAGTCAGCTGGATTCCTGACCTGCTTGTCTGCCAGAAAACCTCTTACAGTGACAAAATATAAAAGCACAGGGGACATCCGGCCTCTGTGAAGTCCGGGAAGCCCATTTGTTTGGACAGTAAAAATATAGTTTTTTTTTTAATAGATGAATTCTCAGTCACGCAGTTAGGTTCTTCCTGGGACCAGCTACAGTGCCCACCATCTGCCGTCACTCAGAAGTCCTGCAGCTTGTGGACTGGTAAGGCAGCTGTCAGAATGTTGCAGACGGGATGCGCACCTTGTGAGTCCCTCCCCACTGCGATGCAAACACCCCAGGTAGGACCCAGAGGAACGGCTAGGAAAATATATCCTATATTCACATATATATTCCACTCTCCCACCCCAGCATACAGAGTGTGTTGAGGAGGACCGTGATCGTTCTAGAACAGAGTAAGAAACAGTTTGGTACAAACACCTTCTGTAGATCAATAGACAATCTCTGCGAGCCCCATATAACAGATTCTGTAAGGCGACAGGGGGACGACATTTAAAAAGCAGATTGTCCTCTAGAGGATAACAGATTTGTAGCTGGCTCGATGCTGCCAGGGATTGTCACAGCACAGGTGACATAAACAGCTGAAGGAGACTCTTGGGGGGTGAAGGGTGCAGGCTATGAGGTGCCCTTTACTATGGGAGCCACAGAGACAAGGGATGCCCTAGGGTGTAACGAGGTGGTCACGGGGTAGGGGCAGGGACAGAGGAAGCCACATCACCCTGCCTTCTGCCACGGCTTCAGGCTTCCAGAGTGGTGACCTTCCCGAAAGGTCAACAGAGGTCCTCTCACTGAGGGGCTTGGGGCCACAGCGAGCTCAGAGACGCAGAGTAGGTCCTGCTAGTCCCCAGCAACGCCAGGAACCTGGGCATTTGGAGATCCGCTCCCTATAGACGGATGGGGGCGGAGCAAAGGCACATCGGAGGGCCTGGCGTCTCCGTCGTCGTCGCACAAATGGTTTGCCAGGGCTGGGTATCAACAAGGGTGCAGTGGCTTTTCACTTTTCAATCAAACCTAGATCCAGGGTGTGGTCTGTGGGCACCAGGATGAGTGGCTGTACAGCCAGGATTGACAGAGTAGTTCTTACCCAACAACACACACCAGGACCAACTGAGTTTCCTTTGGAATTCACACGAGCATTTTTCCAATCCCTGTTCAGCAGCTAAATGGAGGACTTGGGTCTATTTCCAACTCTTTGCTTTAGCAGTTGCTTCCTGGAGGTGGCTGTCTTGTAGAAGGAAAATGGGCATCTAGACAGAAGCCTGGCCTTGCTCCCCTACCCCACAAACCCCTCTGATCCCATCTGTCCCTGTAGCCATCCAACCCGGGGGCGTGAGATACAGTTCACACGACGCTCCTACTCTCCGGGACCACCCAGTTTCTCTGCTGGGGCTGAGAATGCCCGACAGCACCATGCCACGCCATTTCACAGGGCAAAAGCCTGTGTGTGAGGCCAGGGACTATGCAGGAGAATGCCTAGCTAGCGGATGGGAGGGGGCATAGCCAAAGGTCAGATGTCACAATGCCAATGGGCAAAGGGGTGGTGATGGAGACTATGTGAGACTCTGCCAGAGTCACCATGAGGGAGGGCACAGGGAAGGGACTGCGGGTGCGAGAGGTACACATACGATTAAGGCATATCAGGTTCCTCTAAATGGAGGGTCCTGGGGAGCATACAGCACACTACTTGGCCCCGGAACCTCACCTGGTTTTAAAAGAACTAAACGAACCAGTCGCTCAGCTCGACTAAGGATCCACAGCACGAGCCTCTGCTCGCTGGGCTGCCTAGGTCCACTCTAAGCAGCAGGGACACAGCCAATTTGCAGTGGGACACTCCCGACCCAGTGAGACTGTCAGATCTTGGGTTCTGTCGGGGAAGATGTAGAAGTTTGCCCTGGCCAGAGCTGAGGTCCGTATGCGGGTCTTAATAAGGAATCAAGCTGATCTCTCATCAGGCATGAGGGGTTAGGTAACCAGACAAGGCAAGCTCATTCCGATTCCACTGTGCCTTCCGATACTTAAGACAGGAGCACTTCCTGCCACCCGGGAGCACCTCCCACTGCCTTGGTCTGTATTTTAACATGAGGCTCCCACTCCCCAGAAGGAAGGAGTCAAGATAAGTAAGACTCAAATCATGAGCAGAATGTTGCTTTGTTCTGTCTGAGTGTGTTTCATAGCCCAGGCTGGCCTGCAGCTTTCTTATATAGCCAAGGCTGTCCTTAAGTCTTCTGAGCAGCCACTGCCCTTCTTCCTCTTTATCCGCCAGGTACTACAATCACACAGATGTGCACTCCCACGTCTGTGTGATTAGATACACAAGACACACACTCCGTCCTCTGAGCCATACACTCACCCTGCTACTGTGTTTGTGGGGAAAAGTCCCTGGCAAGCGACTAGGTCAAAACTGCTGCAGAATACAAAACGGATCTTAAAACAAGACGGAACAGGAAACAGGATCGCAGGAGCATCTGAGGGGAGACGGAACCCCTCGTGATTTCAGAGCAGCATGTCTGCTCACCACTAGCTCAGGGAAGGAAGAGGGAGTGGAGTGGGGCAGAGGTAAACAGACAATGAGCGGCTCCTGTGTGTAAGCAGAGCCCAGGGTGGGGCACGGGTGGGGCCTTCAGTCTCCTTGCTGCCTGCCGGACACCTCAGCCCACAGGCACAGGTGACTGTCCTAATACAAAACACGCCAAGCATGGCCACCCACCCCCACCGCACACCCTTCCAAGGGGAAACGGGGCAGAGAGGGCTGACGAGAGGGAGCAGAGGCAACAGACAGAGGGGAAGCCACCACGCATGTCACCAAGGCAAGGTTGGAAAAAGTTCTCTGGAAGCTGCCGGCGTGCTGCGGGCAGCTGGCCTGGTGTGTCCCAGGTGGCCACTGGTGTGTGGGGGGGGGAAGCTTCTGATGTCACCTTGAAGGCGTAAGGAAAGGAAATGAGAGCAGGTGTCAGGAGGACAGAAGCTCTGAGAGTCCCTGGAGAGAGCATGCAGGTAGCACAACAGAGGACACTGTAGACCTTGTGGCCCAGCATCCGGCCTGGGGCTCCCACTACAGGGGCCTTTCAGTTAGAGCCACATCCACATGGACCTTGGCGATCACGTGGCCAGGTGGGCCATGAAAGGCAGGGCCGGGGCTGGGGCCGCCTGTTCCGAGCTGAGTCGGTTATGTCTTCTCTCCAGCGGGATATGGGTGTTCAGAAAGAGCAGGTCCCGTATGTGAACGGCCAGGGCACGGGCAGTTCCAACCGAGGTCCGAGACTGGGGGCAAAGGTCGCCCCCGGAGACCAGAGCAACCCGGGAGTGGACAAGGGTGAAAGTCACAAGCTGTCGTAGGCTTGGACAGCGAGCAATCGGGTAACCGGAGGCAACCGGACACTGTCTGCCTCTTCCTTCCGTCAATGCTGAGACGTTAAGTGCGTGTCAAGGTTCAGGGAAGATTGGCTGCGTTATTGCTTTATCCCCTTCTAAAACACAAAAGCGGCAAGACCCAGGCCAACTGCACAGGGCCTCACAGGAAGGAAAAGGGTACGGACAGGATGGGGCGGGGCTGTGCTTATAAATCAGAATGTAGGTTCCCAGTGGGGAAAAAAGATCTTGTCAAAAAGGGGGAACAAAAAATCAAACCCAACCCGGGAGACACCAGTGTAATGTCTGCATGGTGACCCGGGATGGTGGCAAACCCAAGGCCCTTCAAGCTTGCTTGTTGAAGTCCTTCCCCAAGGGCTGCTGGGGGAGGGGCCCAAGAACGGGGTTTCCCAGCCCAGGGAGCCTGGTGAGGCAAACGCAGAAGGCAGGAAGGCAACCGTCACCCCAAAGGCCGATTGATCCACAGGCCTGGGCACTTCTTTAAGGAGAGCTGAAAGATCTTTCTGTGGACCGGACCGAGTCCCGGGACAGGGTCTTCCAGTGGGGACCCGGGTGTGGC
This sequence comes from Apodemus sylvaticus, assembly GCF_947179515.1. NCBI lineage: Eukaryota > Metazoa > Chordata > Mammalia > Rodentia > Muridae > Apodemus > Apodemus sylvaticus. The sequence continues at coordinate 56,044,081 of NC_067493.1, read as the reverse complement.
TCAGCACAGTGTCTTCAGGGTGGAAAGGCCCAGGCACGTGAGCGCGGTGGTCAGGGAGCGGTGGGTGGCTGGGCCTCGGGTTCAGACGTCTGGCTTAGGTTAAGGCTTGAGTTCGCGGGTGTAGTGATATCCTATCTGCAGAGAAACAAGTCTTTGGTTAGCAGAGCATCTGGCCCGGTTCTCACCATCAGGGCTTCCATCCTATGCGGAAGAGCAGGAGCCACCGGGTTCCACGTCTCCCCAGGACGGACTCTGGGGGAGACGACGGGGACTGGGACAAGCTGAGGAGCGAGGTGGGCGGGCACCCCACCCGACAGGAGCAATGAACATCACCTCAGAGCCTCAACTTCCCTCAGTGGGTCGCTGGTGAGACTAAGCACAGATTACAAAACGCCAGGAGGCTGTGGGCGTGCGTCATAAAGCAGGAGCTGTCTGGGGTGCCCATAAGCACAGGCCATGTGGGAACCGGAACACTCCCCCCACCCCACCCCAGTGCCCACACGCTGCACTCTAGTCCAGCCTCGGCAATACAGAATAAACACAAGGCCCTGAACCCTCCACTACCACCCTGAAGCAGACCTGTCTGGGAATCTACCTATCATGTGTCCACCCATACACATAATTACGTGACACATGCTGCACACGTTAACACCCCCGCAGTCAGATCACAGTCCGCTGGGAATTATAGAGTGTGACGGACAGAGCCAGGCGAGGGATACCCATGAGGCGTCTGCTGGGCACTTGTCTAGCGTGAGGTTCCAAGCTCCAGGGCCAAAACAGAAAGCCCAAGACAGAGCAACAGTGTGGGGCCCGCAGAGCCCAAACAGTACGTCCACTCGGGCTGGGCCTGGCTCTCTCCTGAGCACACTCAGGCCAGCTATTACCGCATACACCCCACACTCCTCAGCCCGAGGTCAATCAGTCACTTTTGTCTTCTCGGGCGTCCTAAGGACTCCACAGCCACAGGGGCATTGGCTGACCTGAGAAGAGAGCAGAGTTCACGCCAATCTGAGCGTGAGACTCCTAAACAGACTCAGCCCGACCTACCCATCTGTGCCACCCCCAACCCACACCGTCAGTCAAGCCCACTGTCATGAGATCCCCAAAGTATGGGATGCGCCTCTACTGAGCATGTGCGGATGTGTCAGCATGGCCCAGGCTAGAGCAGGCTTGGCAAGAAAGCAGGTACACTGTCCTAGGGAGTCGGGAGCCATCCAGGTGACTTAAAGGGTCACCAGACAAGTTCGGTGAGTAAGGAAGCTTGCTGTATAAGCCTGGAGACGTGAGTTCAATTCCTGGGCCCCACCTATGAGTGGGAGGAGAGAAATAGCTTCTGCACCTACACCGTAGACATGCGCCCTCACGCACCACATACTTACACAATGAATGAGTACAGTTTAAAAATGAGAGGTGCTTTCAAGTCCACGGGAGGATTCTATGAGGGCTCCATGCACACCCCAGGCCATCATGCGAAGCACATTAGGGTCGTCACATCTCGGTGTCAGCGAACCCTTTCTGGATCTCAGGTGGATGCGAGAGTCCGACTACACAGTCCCGAATTGAATTCTAACTGCATAGTTTGTATGCTAGGATTTCCCTATGCAAAACTTTGAAACTTCCCTGGTTAGGTGGCCTTTGAGGTCCCCGATTTTCAAAGGTCTTGAAGGCGGCAGGAAGGTCAGGATCATGGAGTCGGAGCCCTGGTTCCCTATACCCTTTACCAGACATTTGTCTCTGGTCCCGTTGTCTAACCTCCTTGCCCCTGAGCCCCGGCCCTCTGCTCCAGCATTCTCACCTGGTCAAGCTTGATTCTCATACAGGCTCTGCCTCTTCCTGGACTTCAGCTCCTTTAGCCACTGGGGTGAACGCTCCTCAGACCTGAAACCACAGAGCCGGGGTGAGCTGCTCAAGGTCACGGGGTCACCAAACCAACTTTACAAACGAGGAAAGTGAGCCTCGGAACGGTCGTGTGGCCTTTCCAGGTCTCCCGCACCTCACAGCACGACCACTCACCTTCAGCTCTGGCCTGAGAAGAGCTGAGGCTAGGCCTGAGAGCTGAGGCTAGGCTGTAGAGAATCAGCCTGGTCGGGGTGGGGCAGCTGCCTCCTCCCTGAAGGGCAGCCAATCAGTGAGGCCTCCTGACTCTACCAAGTCAAAAGTGCTTCCCAAACATGGGAGGGGGCAGCAGGGTGCCTGAGTTTCCAATCGTGTGCAGAGGGCTGTGCCAGGCAGGGGTTCCTGGAAACACAGCCTAGAGTCCCTGGTCATGTGGAAGAGGAAGGAGCAGAGAGGCTTCAGGGTTCCTGTCATCTCCTCCTGGATTGCAGCTGTTGCTGTCTGAGTGCAGTGTACACTTGCAGGAAAACACCAATTGCCATCTGAAAGCCCCACACGCACACACGCAGCAGCAGCACCCAGCACGGACCACGTACCACGCAGCAGCACGCACCACGCAGCAGTACGCACCCAGCACGCACCACGTACCACGCAGCAGCACGCACCCAGCACGCATGCACCCAGCACGCATGCACACAGCAGCACGGACCACACAGCAGCATTCTAACCTTAGGCAGGAAGTGTCCCCCCACCCCCACGTCCTTACCTCTCCTCTTTCTCTGTGCTGGAAGGCAGCACCCGACTGCCCAGCACCCCAGGCTGGAAGGGCGACTTAGGGCTCTTGGGCTGGGGTGTCCAGCTGAGAGGCTCTCCAGGGCTGTCCGCCTCTGGCCTCCTGGGCAGCTGAGCCTGAGGAAAGAAGAGGCCGAATGTCGCTGTCTCCTGTCTGGGGACAAGCCCCATCTAGCTGTGTTCCCACAGCAACACCTCACAAGGCACTGGGGTGGTCCAGGCCGGAAGTATGGGGCTGAGAAGTGAGAGACCGACAGCCTCCTCGGAGTGGAGGCCTCAGCAAACTCACGCCGACATCTGTACAATGACGCAGAGCCTGCAACTCTGGAGCCCACATGTGTGAAGCAGAGGTGACAGGTGACTTAAGACAGTGTGAGCAGGGCGAAGCTAGAGCTAATGCCGTCTGCCTGCCACTCCAGCAGTCAGGAGCAGATGGAGACAGAGGATGTAGACGGAGAAGCACTGGGAAGGGGGAGCGGGAGGGGAGGCTGGCTGAGTAACAGACCGGCGGGCGGGCGGAGCGAGCGGAAGAAAGGGCATTGCTTGGAGTGGAGCGGCCGGCCAGAAGGAAGGGTGTGCAGGAAGGCGCAGACGTGCAGACTGCTCCTGGGAAGCCCCGGTACCTTCAGCACAGCCGGGTCCAGGCCTGGGAACACGGGCATCCTCTGCGGGTGGCTGACAGGGGTCCTCTCCACCCTGGGCGGCTCTTCATCCGATTCATCCCTCCTGGGCGACTTCTCTTCTATGAAGAGAAGCGCTGGAAGTCACTGGCAGCCCCTCCCACATCCCTGCACGAGGACAGATGCCCCTAGCCCACTTCGAGCAGTTGGGCATGAGCCGCGGAGACTGCTTACTGCCCACTCTCTGCTTCAACCTCTGCCACCTGCGGGGAAACAGTGTCCACGGGCCATTGCCCCCTCCAGGGTGGCATCGGCTGACCGAGGTAGAACAGGTGGCAGAGACACATCCCACCAACAGGGGGCGATGTGGAGCGCTCCAGAGTCTCTTCAAAGCATCCCCTTCATCGGGCTGGGCCAGGGGCTTCCTGCTCATGGGTTGCTGGGTAAGGAGTTTCTCCCTCTCTAAGAACTGGCACTGGGCATGCTCAGAAAGGTCGGCCCCAGCCTTTCATACCTCCCCGGCATGCGCTCACGACTTTGGAAGCTACAGGTTCTGAGGCCAGGTCCCTGCGAGGGAATCTGAGTGCACTGTCACTGCGGTGGGCTGCATTTGCTCCCAGTGGGTTCTGGCCCAGCAGACGCTCACTTATGTACTGAGTCTGTGTGTGTGTGTGTGTTCATGTGTGTGTACTCGTGTGTATGCACACGCCACGACGCCGGGCATCCACATCAATCTCTCCTTGCTTTATCTTTTGAGACAGTCTCTCACTGGACCTGGAGATCACCAGTTCGGCTAGAAGAGCTGGCCAGCAGCCCTGAGGAATCAGTTTGTCTCAGCTCACTCGGGGCTGAGGCTACAGGTGTACGTGGGTGCTGGGGATTTGAACTCAGGTCCTGGTACTTGTGAGACAAGCACTTTACACGTCCTCCCAGCCTCCCCCACCCCCACCATGCATTTTAACCTTCATAGCATGGATGGACAACGAGAAGCAAGGACCCAAGCCCAACTTGTTTAGACATCTGCATTTGGTCATGCTAACGTCTGCCCTGTAGACCAGGCTGGCCCCAAAGCCAGCGATCAGCCGGCCCCTGCCTCCTACGCTCTGGGGTTCAAAGTGTGTGACATCATAGCTGGCTCTTTGTTTTGTTTTTAAAAAGAGAGTCATGGGCTGGTGAGATGGCTCAGCGGTTAAGAGCACTGACTGCTCTTCCAGAGGTCCAGAGTTCAATTCCCAGCAACCACATGGTGGCTCACAACCATCCGTAATGGGATCCGACACCCTCTTCTGGTGTGTGCTCACATACGTAAAATAAATAACCTTTTTTGATTTTTTATTATTTACTTATTATTACTTATTAAGATTTATTTTTTTATGTATGTGAGCACACTGTCTTCAGACACACCAGAAGAAGGCATCAGATCCCATTACGGATGATTGTGAGCCACCATGTGGTTGCTGGGATTTGAACTCAGGACCTCTGGAAGAAGAGTCAATGCTCCTAACCACTATATACAGTAGCGGTTGGGCTGACTTTGCATCATGAAGATCTTGCCTGTGTCCCTAACTGCTGGGATGAGAAACGGCGACTGCCTACCACTCATGGATTCAGAACACATTTACAACCCCACTTAAGGGAAATTCTATGGGACCATAAAACACAGCTTTCTGGGTGACTGTGTCCCAAACCCTCTAAGGTCAGGCTGTTCCTCCCAGTGGTCAGTGTACAGCCTGCTCAGCGCAGGATGCGGGTCAGACCCAAGACGCACCGGCATACCTGTGGAGTCCTTGAACATCCACATGCTATGTGATTCCTCTTCCAAAGGGGACCGGCTCTCGGACTCGCTGAACTGGCTGCGCCGGAGCGAGTGGGAGATGGGCGCCCGGCGTCGGCTCCGCTTACTCAGCTGCACGCGGGTCTTGAGGGCGCTGGAGTCCAGGACTGAGGTTTGCTTTTGGGGGATGGCGAAGAGGAGACAGGAAAGAAAGAAACCGTAAGTGGAGGGGCCGAATGTGGACCGTGTGTAGCCTTGTTCACACGGGGCGTCCTCAGGGGCGCGCAGGGGCCGTGTGTCAGGCTCTAACGGCACTCTCGATGCCGGGAGCCTCAGCTTCCCCTGTGGAAGCCATGCGGGCTAACAGAGCACAGCCTGTGACGTCACACGGGCACATGCGCACATACAGATGGGGGGTGCCTGTTTTCTGTCTGATGAATAGCTGAGTGCACTCTCTCATTCTTTATGACACCCACATTCATGGAGTGCTTGAGGTATTCACTGCTGCTCCCCCATGATAATCCAGGGTGCAGGTGGGAGGGGAGGGATCGTCTACAGAACACCACTAAAGGGGGTACCTTCATGTCCACAGGGCCACCCTGGGACAACTCCAAATGGTCCCCACAGGACACCCACGTCGGGGTGGCAGCCCACATACGCCCCAGTTTACCCCACGCTAAGGGCCACCAGCATATGGGCAGACTTGGCAGCCATGTCAACCTGCTCAACCAAAAGGCAGGCAGCGGATGTCACCGCTCGGTTATCGGTGCAGACCCATCCCCTATCGGGGACTCAGGGCTGTTGATGCTGCCGCTTACGAGAGCACAACAGGAGTTCTAGAAGGAAAGTCCAGCACGACCTATGTCATGTGACCTGTACTGTATGCGTGCACAGGAGCCGCACGCAGCAAGGCTCGGCAGCAGTGAGAGCTTGGTAGTGGGTTGTCAAGTGATTTTCACCTACTGAAATCCTTACAACACCCGGAGAGGTGGGCGCCACACCTCCTTATGTGGCCCAGGGTCCTCCGAGGCTGATCTTGGTGCTGACCTTGGCTCCTTCTGTCTTTTCTGTCTATCTGTCTGTCTCTCAAATTTATTTATTATTATAGCTAAGTACGCTGTAGCTGCCTTCAGACACACCAGAAGAGGGCGTCAGATCTCATTCAGGCCTTCGGAAGAACAGTCAGTGCTCTTAACCGCTGAGCCATCTCTCCAGCCCTCTGTCTACACCCTCATCTAGAGGTTCCACAGGAAAGACGTTGCTGTATGTAGGCTGTGAATCCCCTTGGAGGCCCTTTCGGGGCCCCCTCAAGGTCATTGGGAGCATCAGTTACCACAGAGTAAGGACAGGGGCTTGGCTATCCAGAGTGAAGGTCCCTTGAAGGTCCCCATTCCCCCTTGGAGGCTCTAGCAATGATCACTTTCCTCCTTTGGAGGCTCCAGCAACAGTCCCCTAGCCTCCATTTTCCTTGTAGACTCTGGTGACGGTCCCTATCCTCCAAGCTCCTTGTAGGCTACAGGGATAATCCCATCCTGCATCCTCCAGGAACTTAGGGTTTCTGGAGCAGGGTCAGGTCCAGTTCTGCTCCTGAAAAGACCAGAGCAGAACATTGTGCAGCCTGGGGCTCGGCTGTGCTGTGGGACCTGGGCAAGCTCAGTGCAGGCCCGAGAAGAGGGCCTGTGCCTGGAATGGCTGTTACAGAGTCCTCCATGCCTGCTGAGTAAGGCTGTTCTCCCTGTAGAGAGGCTGTTCTCTGTGTTTGCTCTAGGCAAGGCCCAGGCTGTGCACCGCCAGCTGAGTGGCAAACCACAGGCAGACCCGTGAGCGCTCACGGCACATCGTACCTTGGACACCCACCATCACGTTTCAGGCATGGAGCTGAATGTGCGGGTTATTAGCAAGCCGGGCGGTGGTGGCGCACGCCTGTAATCCCAGCACTTGGGAGGCAGAGGTAGGCGGATTTCTGAGTTCGAGGCCAGCCTGGTCTACAGAGTGAGTTCCAGGACAGCCAGGGCTACACAGAGAAACCCTGTCTCACAACCCCCGACCCCCAAAGAAAGCAGAGCATCAGAGGGAGGAAGGCATTTGCCCCAAGGTGCACAGCTAGTAAGGGGTGCCCTGTGCTGCAGGCGGGTTCATGTCAAATGTTCAGTCCCATGCTCACGCAGGGGTTCCTGGCACACAGAGCCTGCCCTAGAGGGGTGACGACCCCACCCAGGCCACAGCTCCCTTTCAGGAAAAGCCCGTCTCCACCCCAGCCACCTCCACTGGCCGTAGGCTTACATGGATGAAGGAGAAATCATCGTCTCCCTCCGCAGCACACACGTCTGATGGAGGTGGCCCCTCCGGGCCATCTGTGGACTCCAGCTCGGAACTGGAGCGGTCCACGCTGGAGCTGCGCCGGTCCCTGGAGCTGTCATGCTGATCCACCGATGTGGACTCGGTGTATGAGGACAAATGGCTGCCTGGAGGCTGCTTTCCTGCAGACGCCGCGCTGCTGTCGGGAGACGGAGACTCGGGGCCAAAACTGCAAGGAAAGGTGACAGAGGTCACCAAGGGTCCGAGAACACCAAACCCCAGGCACGCGAGCATGTGGCTCGGAGTTCAGACTCAGAGCTCAGACGGCTTCCTGGAAGATTCCCCTTCTGGCAACAGCAGCCAGGGGTCCGTTGTCCCACAAGTCACTGCTCGGGTGCAGAACACGGATGCTCCTCAGACTCCAGAGACGGTACACCCACCACCCTACATGGGAGCTGCTGGGTGCAGGTTGCAGAAGAGAACCAAGGCCCAACCCAGAGTGATGGCGGCACATCTGAATCTCCACAGGAGGAAGCAGAGGCAGGAGGGTCAGGAGATGGAGGCCAACCTGGGCTATACAGCAACCATGCTAGAAACACGCGCACGTGCACACGCATACACACACACACTGGACAGACAGACATAGAGAGACAGAGACAGACAGACACAGAGTCAGAGAGATAGAGACAGAGAGACACAGAGACACACAGAGAGAGACAGAAAGACAGAGAATGATGAATGAACGAGAGGCAGTACAGGCCGCGGGGAGGTATGAGGTGAATTTCAAGGCTCTGAAGAACAAAGCATCAGGTACCTCATACCTCAGGTCCTTCCGTGTGGGAACCTGACGGGACTCATCAGTCCACTTCCAACACCAACCTTGGGGACCTTTCTAAAGACAAAACCCACTTCCCCCGCTCTGCGCACTCCTTGACGACCTGCACATCTGACACCATGCGGGGTCCATGTGGGCAGTTCACGCTGCGATTCCACTGGGCGAGGGCAAGGCAGGTCAGTGGGTCCCTGATAAGCAGCAGAGAAGACTGGGCCTCAGGCCAACAACTGCCTTGCTCGATCAGCCAGCGGGTTGTGAGTTACTCTGTCAACCATTCATTCATTCATTCAGCCAGCCAGCCAGTCATGCAGTCATCTAGTAGTCAGTCACCCAGAGTCAGGCATCCAATCACCCAGTCAGTCGGTCAGTCAGTCAGTCAGTCAGTCATCTAGTCAGAGTCAGGCATCCAATCACCCACTCAGTCAGTCGGTCAGTCAGTCAGTCAGTTAGTCAGTCATCTAGTCAGAGTCAGTCACTCAGTCACCCACTCAATCAGTCAGTCAGTCATCTAGTCAGGCAGTGTGCTATTCAGTCAACCAACCAACGAACCAACCAACCATTCATTCATTCAGCCACCCAGTCACCCAGTCAGTGAGTCAGGCATTCAGTCACCTACTAAGTCAGTCGTCAGTCAGTCAGTCAGCCAGCCAGCCAGCCAACCAGCAAGTCAGTTAGTCAGCCATTCGTTCATTCATTCATTCATTCATTCAGCCAGTCACCCAGTCACCCTGTCAGTGAGTCAGGCATTCAGTCACCTACTCAGTCAGTCGTCCGTCAGTCAGTCAGTCAGCCATTCATTCATTCATTCATTCATTCACTCACAGACAGACAGACGCCCAGTCAGTCAGTTTAGTCAGTCTAGTCAGTCACTCATCCACTCCCTCACCCTTGTACTTGGTCCCTCTTTCCCTTCAGTCATTCCTTGCTCGCTCAGTTACTTGCTTCCTCACAAACTCAGCCAGTCACCAGCTCAGTCACCACTCGCTCAGTCTCTCAGTCCCTCCCTCACACACTCAATCCCCCTCACACCCTCGGTCTCTCCCTCCCTCACACACACAGTGGAGACATGAGTACCTACACTTCCAGGCACCATGTGGAAAATGGCATCTGGAGGGGATTTTGGGTACCACCCCGGTCACCAGGACCACTGCCGATGCAAACACTGTAGCCACAACCTCTCCTCATACACTGACAATGTTGCAGAGGAGGGCTCGCCTGACACCCCTGGGGCAGAACCCTCCATCTTGGAGTGCTAGTCTGTTTCCCAGCTCCAAGAGGCATTCCTGGCCGGGGTATGAGGGTGTTAACCGGGAAGAGGGCAAACCCAGAGGCTGAGGGAAGTACCACCCTCCAGGCAGCAGGGGGCAGCACTGTCCATGCCAAGAGAACCTGGTCCCAGGAAGCTGCAGTTCCTCTGGAGGACAGCAGGTGGCACCCGCCACTGGAAGCTCCGAGGTCTCAGATCTCCAGACAGAAGCTGGGGGAATGGGGTCCTGCGGGGACTCAGGGTCCCTTTGGAGACACACACGGATAACCAGGCAGTTGGGAGCTCCCATGGGGATGCTTACAAACACTCAAGGAATACTACACACGTAAGTCACAGGTTAGGAGCGGTGGGTGAGATGGGGGCCCGGGGATAAGTCCGGCTCACTCAGCTACTGCTATATGTTCTTTACTCAGGTCCCTGACTCTCTCTGAGCCTCAGTTTCCCAATCTGGCACGATGTCCAGAGACCATAGAGCTAATCACTCAGGCATAACCAGAGCCTGCAGCAGATGCCAGACACCATCCTTTCTGTGGAGGAGGAAGGTACCCGTGGGAAGATTCATCTCACCAAACCAGTGCCCCTAGGAGATCTCTGCCACACACCCCCCTCCCCGCAGTTCTCAATAGCTGCCCCAAGGATTCCTTCCCAGCCAGGCAGAAGAGGGCGCTTTGAGCCACACACATGCTTATAGAATTAGTATGTAGACCATGAATCATCAGTTACGTGTACACACACACACACACACACACACACACACACATACATACATACACACATATAAACACACACATACAGATAATACACATTATACACATAAACACACACATACACACACACACACACACACACACACACACACACCCACACACACCTGACAGCAGACACAGAAATGCAGTTGTGACTCTAGGGTCAATAGCTGTTCTTCGGTTTTACATTTTGATGTTGTTGTTACTGTTTATTGTTATGCATAATTGTTTCCTGGGCTTGGGGCAGACTGAGCGAGGGCTTCGTAGTGGGAAGACACACCAGACACAGAGCTTACCATGAGTGACATACTACAGCACCGTAGCCGGTCCCAGAGTCTCATGGGAGACACCAGGCTTTGACACTGTAATGTGACATCATTACCTACAAATGTTTTAAGGCACGCGTGGCGTTGACCTCGGAAGCACGTGGTTTGATGAACCTCAGAATGTTCTGCTACCACTAGGTTCCTAGACCGCCCACACCTCTGACCTGCCTCCTGATTACAGCAGTAGTCGAGTTTACTAAGTCTGTCTGTACGCCTGTCCTTGTGGGTGTCTGTCCCTGTGGGTCTGCCTGTCACACAGTGTGGCTGTCTGTGTGGCTGTCCTTGTGGGTGTCTGTCCCTGCCTCGGCACGCTCCTGGCTGTGTCCAGGCTGATTGCCTGTCATCGATATGTTGTACTTTATTTCCATCTTTTTGAGTTTTTTTTTCTTATGCCCTTTGCCTAACAATGGCCTCTTCCTGTTTTGATTTCTTAAAAACAGAAATTTCTGAAGACAGCCACATAGACTCTGTGTTGAATAGTTTTATGTCAACCTGATACAAGCTAGTCATCAGAGAGGAGGGAGCCTCAACTGAGAAAGTGCTCCCACTAAGATCAGACTGTATGCAAGGCTGTAGGGCATTTTCTTAATTAGTGATTAATGGGGGAAGGCCCGCCCATTGTGGGTGGAGCCAGCCCATTGTGGGTGGGGTCTGCCCATTGTGGGTGGTACCGTCCTGGACTGGTGGTCCTGGATTCTATAAGAAAGGGAGTTGAACAAGCCATGGGGAGCAAGCCAGTAAGAAACATCCCTCCATGGCCTCTGCATCAGCTCCTGCCTCCAGGTTCCTGCCCTGCTTGAGTTCCTGTCCTGACTTCCTTCAGTGATGAACTGTGATGAGGAAGTGTAAACCCTTTCCTCCCCAAGTTGCTTTAGGTCACGGTGTTAATCACAGCATCAGAAACCCTAACCAAGGCAGCTTCTGTCTCATCTGTGTCACCAGGGGCCTGGCAGCCTCACCCAGCTGTGTCTTACCTGCCCCCGTTCTGGTGCTGGTCTGCCCAGGTCCCATACTGGCTATCAGCTTCCTGCACGAGGGTGTCAGTATCCTTGGCCTCGGGTGCTCGCCTGGAGAAACACTGCTTCAGCTGGTTCTGCAAGGACATGAGGAGGGAGGGATTCAGGCATGGACACACACACACACACACACACACACACACACACACACGTGCCCCACAGCACCTGGCTCCCCGCTGTGCTCCAGAACCCCCTCCGTTAACCAGAATCTCCTCCATTAACCAGGACCCCTCAGTTAACCAGAATGCCCTCAGTTAACCAGAATCCCAGACAGGACTTCCCATGTCAGGGCAAAGGAGATCAATGCCCCAGTCTGCCAAGACAGGACAGGAAGCAGCACTTCCTGGGATCAGACAGACACTCTGGACAGACTAGGTGTGTCTTGGTTCCAGTATGAAATGTCCCCTGTGGCACCTCTGTATGAATACTTGGTCTCCATTTGGGAGGTTATGAAATCTTTGGGGCAAAAGGCTTCACCAGCCATGTGGACTGCTGGACGCCGGCTTTAAGTGAATCTGTCCTTCTTCCTGCCTGAGCTCTCTGCTTCCAGATCCTCCATGTGAACAAACTTCTACCACCAAGGACCAAGCAGCCCCTGTGGCCAGTCCTTCCCACCACAGTAGGAAGCGGTAGGCAGAGAAAACCTCCCCTCCATAAACCAAACCCCCTCAGGTAACCAAAATCCCCTCCATTAACCAGAGCCCCTCAGTTAACCAGAATCCCCTCCATTAACCAGAATCCCCTCAGTCAACCAGGATTCCCTCCATTAGCCAGAATCTTGATACAGTGCCAAGAAAAGTAATTTATCAGAGCCAGATACAGCGTCCTGATAGGTGTCACCTGGCCCTGTCAGTGCCCCGTCCAACACTGCAGCCCATCTCTTCCCTCTTCAACACTCTAGAAACACCAGGCAGGCCTGGTTCCCACTTTCCAGAGTTACCAGACCACCTCCCAGCACTGTGCAGCCCAGCGCCCGCACAGCAGTAACCTTAAGCCTGCATCAAGTCACCTGACAGAGGCCACTCACAGAGCTCAATCCAACAGGGAAAGGATGCCACAGTGGTGTGACTTGCAGGCTGGGAGCAAGGGGACAGGTCATCACAGAGCTAGCCATGGTCCCCGTCTAGTGCCTGACATCAGGGGTGGCTCATGAGTCGGCGTGATGCCTGCCTGCACTGCTGGCTTCCCCACTCATCTGGCCGGTCACCATGGAAACCAGCCACTAGGCCCCGGAGCTCTCAAGAGGAACCGAAAGTGGCCTTGGGTGGGCAGCTTGCCCCGCAGTGATTCAGATGGCCTCCCATGGCCTCCGTGACTCTCCCTGCTACCGTCCTTCAGTGAGGACTCTGCAGGGGGAAGGGAGGAGGGAGAAGAGCATCCTGGCATGGCTGCCTCCCACTTCAGAACATCTCAGCCGAGCGACAGAGGACAGCAGCGTCGGGAGCAGCCTTTCTGAGCGGCCTCAGGGCCAGGGCCAACCTCTAAGGGAGGGCTCACTGGTAGAGCATCTGTCAGTATCACATACACTCACTCACACAGACACACCTGTGCACACACACACCCTACACAGTCACACAGACACATATGCAGATATACATGCAGACACACATGCATACTCCACACCCACACAGACACATATGCACACATACACCCTACACATTCACAGACACATATGCAGACACACATGCACACACACATGCACACACACACACACTACAGATTCATACAGACACGCATGCACACACACCCCATACACACAGACATACCTGCACACACACCCTCCACACATTCATACAGACACATATACAGACACATATGCAGACACACATATACACTCACACAGACAGACATGTACACACCCTACATTCATACAGATACACATGCACACACATATCCTACACATTCATGCAGACACACATGCAGACACATGCATAGACACACATGCACAGACATATATGCACACATCCTACACATTCATGCAGTCACACACACAAACACACAATCACAGGGAACATCTTTAAATAATCCATCACCCAAATATGACAGCCTGATTGACTCTAGTCTGGGATTTTCTTTGGGTCAGCCCCTCCACATGCTCACTCCTCGGTGGCCAGAGACCATCTGTGTGGGACACAATGCCAGTCACATAAGAGTCTCAAGGGTAGTGACTGCTAAGCAGCTGGCTGTTCTGACACAGCCACAGGGCGTTCATTCTCCAGCCGTCAGTCAGAGCATCCCAGTGCGCACGTCCCGAGACTCTCTGATCGCAGTGTGGCCCCAAGACAGGCTGACGGCTGTCCCAGCTTGAGGCAGCACAGGAGACGGACCACAGCACAATATGGGGTGGCGGGAGCTCCAGCTGGGGCAAAGCTTATATTTTTGCATCCCAAGGAACATGGCACATGTTCCAGGGCCTGACACCCTTGAAGTCTCCCTGCGAACCAGGATGGAGCAGGTGCCATAGATCTCGACGCCACCTAAGCTTAAACCCTTCTGGGAGTTCTTCTCATGGCTGCAAGACCCTACAGTCAGCCGCTTCCCAAAGGACTTGCAACTCCTATACTTTCTAGAAAGCCTTACATTCAGCGTTCGCTTGAAGGCAAGGCCTTCTGCTGTGTTTGCTCAGCTCTGCCCAAGCTCGCTAAGCATAGGAGATGCTGGGTAAGCAAAGGCCTCTGGGTAAGCAAAGGCCTCTGGGTAAGCAAAGGCCTCTGGGCAGCACGGGCTTAGAGCACATCCCTGTCCTGTTCTGGTGCAGATGGCACACTCTGGCCAACAGCATCCTTTCTGACACAGACAGTAGGGCGTCCTCCCTGGCTAGTGCTGTCTTAGGAAACTACCGGAACACCTCCGCGGTGACTTCCTGGGACATAAGCGCTAAGACTATGCAGTGGCTGTGGCCCTTTGCACAGGTCTGGCTTGGATAGCAGCTGAGACCTCTGGTGCTAAGGAGAAAATCCCATGTCAGTCAAAGGAGGAAGAGACAGGATGAGCCTGAAGGTAAGGTAAAGTAAGAACACCACCTGCACCCTGAAGGTGGCCTCTTCTTAGACACCGGGGAGCCGCCCCCTCCCCGCTCCCTCCCCGCTCCCCCCCCCTTCAGGCCTCACAGAGGCTCTCAGAGTTCTAAGTCAGAGGTCAGAGTGTGGCTTCTTCCATCCCCACAGCAGCACAGCTTTTAAAACTGCCAAAGACACCTCGTGTTCCCTGGTGACCCAGGCAGGTGCATGTCTGAAAACATAACAAGCTTGGTAGGACTGCCTCATGCCTATAATCCCAGCACTTAGGGGATGGAGGAGGATTGTTGTGAGTTCAGTGCTAGCCTGGGCTATGAACTGAGTTCTAGGCTAGCCAAAGCTTCATTGAAAGAACCCATCTCAAAAGCTTAAAAGCAAAAGTAGGCACAAAAGGAGAGGTACATCTTGGCAGGTGGCAGCACCCTGGCCCTGCCATGGTTCTGCTAAGTCTTAAATCAGGGAACTAAATCCCGACATCAGAGCCGGGGGTGGCGGTGCTCAGAGGCCACTCAGTCTGCACCTCACCTGCAGAGGAGGAAACCAAGGAGGCCTGGGAACTAAGCAAGGCGGAGCCCTTGGTTTGCAAGATGGGTGAGCGGCGGGGCCCCGAGTGAGGTGGGGTAGCACCCCGAGTGAGGTGTGGGTTCCACAGTTCTTTCAGACCCACCCCCAACCTACTTGCTCTACCCTTCCCACAATGCTCCAGGAGGTTCTGGTGAGGACACACACAGGAAAACAATGTGTTAAATCCCCCAGGAAAGGCAGGGTGGCAGCGACCCCTTTGATCCTGGCACTCAGAGGCAGAGGAAGGCAGATCTCTCATGAGTTCAAGGCCAGCCTGGTCTACATAGGGAGTTCTAAGATAGCTAGAGCTATACACAGAAAAAC
Source organism: Apodemus sylvaticus (assembly GCF_947179515.1). NCBI lineage: Eukaryota > Metazoa > Chordata > Mammalia > Rodentia > Muridae > Apodemus > Apodemus sylvaticus. Next base: position 56,028,666 of record NC_067493.1, on the reverse strand, counting down.
ACTGTCAAGAAAGAGAGGTGGGGGAGAGAGGAGAGAGGGAAAAGAAAGGAAAGGAAAGGAAAGGAAAGGAAAGGAAAGGAAAGGAAAGGAAAGGAAAGGAAAGGAAAGGAAAGGAAAGGAAGAAATCTGGGATTTGAAAGCCCGCTGGCTTGGCCCAGCAACTGAAAAGCCCCAGGACCATGGTGGGTAGAAGTCCCTCCCCTAGGTTTGCACTGAGAGGCCAGGCTAGCACACACCTCTAACGTCTATGTGGAAACAAGTCAGAACATTTGTCTCCCCGCTTGAAACCTGCAGGTTTAGCTGAATCAGCAGGGTTGGTCGCAGACATTCACCTCAGGAAGACAAGCAGGCACACTTGGCAGGTTCCCAAACACAGCCGCTCCCAGCAGGATCCACCATCATTGCAAAACATGAACAGCAGCCTAAACCGAGAAGAGGGTGTGGAGCATGGGATACGGAGCCCATGCTGTGCAGTGGAAACGGCATGCATACAGAACATTTGCCATCACAGAAAGACGTGTCCAAAGGGTCCCAAGGAGAGTTTGCCAGGAAAGCAAACTCTTGTCTAAAGAAACTAGTATGCGTGGGCGTAAGCAAACAACACATGTAGGTTCCACAGCAAGCCCACTCACAGTTGTGCTACGGTTGTGATCCACAATTGTGGGATTGCCCCTTTCAGACTGCAACTTTACTTAGTACGCATGTGCGCTTGGGGTTTCACCTTGTGGACGAATCGGAGATGAAATGGGATAAAGCAAATCCGACTCCTCCCTGCTGCCCTGTTGTACAAACGGTCAGCTTGGCAGGATCTGGAATCCCCCAGGAGAGACACCTGGGGCGAGTCTGTGAGGGCGGATGGGAGATCCTCACTCCATGCCACGGGCTCGGCGCCCAGACTGAATCAAGGGGAGACCGTGAGCTGACCCCCAGCGCCCATCTCTCCCTCCTTCCTGACTGCGGGTGCCCTGTGACCTCACTCCCCAGCTGCTGGGCCTTGCAGCCATGACAGATCCCAACCACAAGCCTCAGGCTACCTTGCCTGGGTATTCTGTCAGTAACAGTGAAGTGACTGATACACCAGGTAAGTAAACAAGTGCCCCCCCCCACATACACACACAAGTGCCTCGAAACTCCATTACAAGCAGGAGGCGGGCAGGACTGTGTGTGTCCTTAGGCAGTGCTTTGCTGACTCCAGATCTGCAGCCCAAGCCCTCAGGGAAATGCCAGGCCTATAGTAGTTGTTGAGTAAATATGTTCATAATGCATGTCTCTGCAAATGCATACATATACATACATATACACATACATACACATATATACATATATACACATACGTTATATACATATACAGATATACATACACATACATGTATATACATATATGATATATACATACATATATCATATATGTATACACATCATATATATATTCACATACACATACACATATATACACATATACATATACACACAAACATATATATACATACATCATATGCATATACATACACACATATACATATGCACACATACAGCATATACGTGCACACATACATACACATATACATGCATACACCATACACATACATATATACATACAAACACACATACACACATATACTAAAATGAATAGGATTGAGTTCCCAAGCCAGGGAAGCCGATACCGTGGAGGAGACATAGGAGAACATTAGGCCGGCATGTGTTTGAGTGTCTGACACATCTCCTAAGAAAGACACCGGAGTGAAGCGGCCGCAGCTGACAGTGAGGTTCCGGGGAATTCGAGAAGCCTGCCCCTACCCCGCCACTCTACACCCCAGCTGTGTGCGGAGCCACGCAGTCACGGACCTAACTGGCAGGGGAATACCCGCTCTGCCCCATTACTCTGAAGCAAATTCCCCTCCAGTGCCGAGGTCAGCCTGGAAACACAAGATCATACTTCTTACTCATCCCCATGGACCTATGATGTAGGACCCTACATGAACCCATTTCACAGGGGGGAAGACTGAGGCCCAGAGAAAAGATTCCACAGGCTCCAGATCATCCACATGTCTAGAAAATGGTAGGACTGGAGTGTGACCCCAGGTTTGGTGGATGCCCGGGACTAAGAATGTTCCTAGTTTTTCTGGCTCTGAGGCAGCCGGACCTCAGAAGCGACTTCTCAGAGTAAGAGCCAAGCAGGGTGCGAGCACTCAGTGGGAGCACTCGGTAAACAGGCAAAAGGGAGAAAGGGAGAAAGGAGAGACACCAGACACGCCCCAGCAAGGCAGGAGGAATACTGAGGCACACCTGGGGCAGAAGCTTGTGTGCCTGAGCCTCAGAACCAGGGGTCTGGATGCGCCCACATACCCGTGTGTGTGTGTGTGTGTGTGCGCGCGCGCGCGTGTGCGTGTGTGTGTGTGTGTGTGCGTGCACGCACTAGGCTCCCATCCTAGACTTCCAGCTATGCACTGTCCCTCTCTGAGCCTTGGCTTCCTCTCCTGGCGAGTCAGCGGGTCTCAGTGACCACAGCCAGCCACTATGAGGAGGCAATGCCCACTCCTGGGGGCTTGAGCCAAATCTGGATTCACAAACACTCAGTAGATCGGCTAATCGGGTCTGGCCGTGAGCAGCTCAGACCTCAACCATTCGCACTGCAGACTTGAGCCGGACCTGTCCCTACCCTCGCATGTGGAGCCAACTAACTGTTCTGAGCAAGACTCTGTGACCCAGCGGCCCTGGATCAGGCCAGCTCTGCCGGTTCCAACTAGCTGGAACAACCCTCTGCAACCTCAGTTTCCCCATCTGGAAAAGGGGGTGTGGGGTGCTCAGGGTTCTGGGAGTCTCTTATACAGCTGACCAGAGCTTGCACACACTTGGCATTGGGGCAGTGCCGAGCAGAGGTCAGAACAAGACATGGTGCCCATGTCTGCTGGCCAGCTGCCCAGACATCTTAGCAAACACTGTAACAGCATGCTAACAGAGTCGCCATTCAGCTAAGACCCAACAGTTCCCTGAGGTCCCCAACCCTGCACGCCCCCCCCCCACACCCCTTAAGGGCAGCAGGCAAAGGGACCCTGTCAAACAATATGGGCTACAGATCTGCATGGCAGGAAACCATCTATACGGCACAAGGGCTGTGTCGAGAGACGGCTCTGGCAGAGACACCCTGTCTCCATCTCCTTGGGACAACTTTTCCCCAAGTGACAGGAACACGCCAGACAGCTGGTCTGCGGGACAAGGCTTTGGTTTCGGGGTTGGGTGTGGGGATCAGGCTTTCGGGAAAGCTATAAAGGGAGGTGACAGCTGGGCTGAGAGGCTGGGTCCCGGAGAACCCCCGGGCCTGGGCTATGTGCATCCGATAACAGCATGAAAGCTCTCGGCTTACACGGGGACTACATCCTCAGCCACAGCCTGGCTCAAGAAAACGTCTGAAGCGGAAAATAGCATGAACACACCTCAGGCATCGAAGGTCCCAGCCCAGCCTGGCCTCCAACAAGAGAAGTCCACAGGAGCCCACGAGTGGGCGACCACACCCACCGGAGTCTGATTCATCAAGAAGTCCTGGGGCTGGAGAGATGGCTCAGAGGCTAAGAGCACTGACTGCTCTTCCAGAGGTCCTGAGTTCAAATCCCAGCAACCACATGGTAGCTCACAGCCATCTGTAATGGATCTCATGCCCTCTTCTGGTGTGTCTGAAGACAGCTATAGTTTACTCATGTAAATAAAAGAAAGAAATCCTTTAAAAGAAAGAGGAAGGAAGTGTTAAGCCTGGCCTGGAGAGAGCTTGCTGCTCTTGCTGAGGACATGGGTTAAATTCACGACACGTCAGACAGCTCACCCAGACCTCCAGCTCCAGGGAATGGCGCCCCCTCCTGGTCTCCAAGAGCACCTGCACACACGTGTACACACACAGGATTAAAAATAAGTCTTTTTAAAAAAAGAGGTGCGATGTTACTGAATTTATTGAGCTGTCTTAGGTAGCGCTCACTGGCAGTTGGCCCCACTCCCACTGGAAATGTCTACGAACTGTGGACATACGGAAAGAGCCTGCCGCAGCCCAAGGTCTTGTCAGACACCTTACTAGGTTCTCCAGTAGGGAAGTCCAACCATCTGACACGGTGTGTTGTGCAGTCACAGCTGTCCTGGGACAAATGCAGCCTGTGGGTGGCAGCTGGACACAACTAATTCGCATAACAGACACTCAATACCCATATCACAGATGTGGAAGCTGAGGTTGAGGCATTAAACAGGAAAAAGAACATCAGACATGGATACAGCACTCAGGTTATCCACTGAGCCCCAAGACTCAGGGGTTCTGTGACTGCGACGCTTCAGGTAAAGTGAGGCACAGTGAGGGAGAAACCCTGGAGCTGCTCACGTCATACCCTAAAAACTCATCTAGGGCACTGCTGCCCCGGGAAGTGCCTCCTGTCTGCCTTCCAAAGCAACTTAGAGAAGGAGGAGGAGGAGAAGGAAGGGAGGGGGAGGGGAGGAGGAATGGGAGGAGGGAAAAGGAGAGGAGAGAGGAGGAGGGTGAGGGATGAGGAGGAAGGAGAAGAGGGAGGGGAAGGAGGGGGGAGGAAGGAAAAGGGAGAGAGGGGAGGAAGGAGAAAGGGGAAGGAGGGAGGAGCAGGGAGGGAGGGAGGAGAAAGGGGGAGGAGGGAGGAGCAGGAAGGGGAGGGAGGAAGAGAGTAAGAAGGAGGGGGAGGAGGAGAAAGGAGGGAGGAGGTAGAGGAGGAGCAGGGGGAGGAGGGAGGAGGAGGAAGAGGAGGAGGGGGAATTAATTTCTCTCACAGTTCCAGGGTACAGTCCAGGGGCTGGGAAGCCACTGTGAAAAGAGCGTCCACTGGATGGCCACATTGTAGCCACAGTAAGGAACCAGTGTGGTGAGCCAACTCAGCTTGCCTTTATTAAAAAGGACAGTCCAGAGTCCCAGCCTGGGGAATGGTGCCGCCCACAGTGGCCAGGTCTTCTAACTTCAATATAATAATCAAGTTATGTCCCCAGGCAGTCCCCAGATGCTCAAAACTGGGAGCTGGGGGAGGGTGCTAGGGTCTGTTCACCCCTAAACCCCAGGGTCATGCTCAGAGATGCCTCCAGGAGACCGGAAGAGACCAAAACTGGGTGACTGACTGACTGACTGAAGGAACCCAGGTACCGTCACCTGCCTGCTCTCTAGTGTCTACAAATATAGTTTGCCTTCAGCTCGCCACCCAAAGCTTAACGTGTCACAGGCTATCTTTTGTCTCTACACATATCCTTAAATAGTAGTTCTTATTGACTTAAAAAATTATTTTATTGAAGGTGGGGTGGGGACATCATCTTGGAAATGGGGGAGAGGAGGAATGAGATGGACTAGGAGGGGGATAACAACTGGACTGTTAGAAAAGATTAAATAATAACAATAATAATAATAGGAAGAAGGAGGAGGAGGAGGGAAGAAGAGGAGGAGGGAAGAAGAGGAGGAGGAGCGGGGCGGTGGTGGCACACGCCTGTAATCCCCAGCACTTGGGAGGCAGAGGCAGAGGCAGGCGGATTTCTGAGTTCGAGGCCAGCTTGGTCTACAAAGTGAGTTCCAGGACAGCAGCCAGGACTACACAGAGAAACCCTGTCTCGAAAAAAACAAAAAACAAAAAAACAAAAAACACAAAAAGAGAGAGAGAGAAGAAGAAGGAGGAGGAGGGGGGAGGAAGGGGGAGGAGGAGGAGAAAAAGAATTATGTATGTAAATGGATTTTGCTTATACATATGTCTGTGCACTCTCTGCATGCAGTTCTCTAAAAGGCCAGAAGAGGGCATCAGAACCCCCAGGACCTGAGTTACAGATGGTTGTGAGCCACCTTGTGGGTGCTGGGAATTGAACCTGGTTCATCTAAAAGGGCAGCCGGAGCTCTTAACCACTGCGCCATCTCTCCAGCCCTTACTAAGTCTTTATGGAACCACAGCAATGGGCACGAGATCAGGGGGCCACACCTTTCAAAGACAAAAGCAGCGAATTCTGAGGGAACCGGGAAATCCCTGCCAAGAGGCAGCAGCGGCCAAGGACCACAAAACTCCAGAAACTTTTTGAGTCTTAGCGCAGAAATGATTTTTATTTCCCTCTTAAGTTTAAAGAAATGTTATTAATAATTTCTAAACTTCCATGGTAAGGAGCCAAGAGAAAGCTGGGGTTTTTTAAAACACACTTAACTTAAATTATTGAACATACTGTAGGGGAATCATCCCATTGCTAGAAAGGTGGGTTAAAAGGAGAGAGCCAGGCTTGCATCCGGACAGGAAATGGCCTGACACATGCACTGTCCAGAGGAAAGCAGGGTCTGGAGAGATCCCTGGGCGGTAAAGAGCACCTGATGCTCTGCGGCAAACCCAGGTTCAAATCCCACACCCACATCAGGAGGGCAACGCACAGTTGCCTATGGTGACAGCTCCATAGGATATCTCTCTCTCTCTCTCTCTCTCTCTCTCCACACACACACACACACACACACACACACACACACACAAATATTCTTATTTTATTTTTAAAAAGACAGCAGGGGAGGGAGCTGCCAGCTTTGGAGAGAGAAAAGACAATATTTGAACATAAAGGTACCAGGCCCCAGGAAAACCGCAAGAACACAAGCAGCAACGCCAGTGGGAAGGAGGCGGAGCCATGCCCTCCTACTCTGCCTGTGTGTGCACTCTGTGACACTGGCTGGAGATCGGAAGTCAGGCTCAGGAGGAATGATTATACAAAAGCCTGAGACTGTGCTGTCTCCACTGTCTCCTCTTAGTGGAATCCGCTTGTACCGAGCCTCCTTACCATCCCCCAGAGCCTCTTCACCCACCCCAGTGCCTCCTCCCCCCACTCAACACCTCCTTTCCCTCCCCCAGTGCCTCCTCTCCCTCCCCCCAGTACCTTCTCATACTTCCCCATACCCAGAGATTATTAAATCAGCCCCAGCAAGCCAAACTCAACTTCCTTTTTCAAACATCACATGTCAACTCTCCCGATTTATTCCAGGCAAGGGACAACTAAGTCATCGGGGTGACAGAGCTGCAGCCAGCTCAGAAGTGTGAGCCCACCAGAAAGCAGCCAGCCGGGTGTGTTACCGCGGCCTCAGGACCAGCTCCTACTCCTTAGTGAGGTGAGTCTCTCCTGGGCATGACACAGCCCCTGACTCAGCAGTGATGTGTGGGGATGATCATGTTATAATGTACTCAGGACTAATTCACAAAACTGATCTGCACAAACATACCTGCCCACACACTGGGACAGACACACATGTGCGCACCCCAAACACACACACACAAATATATATATATTCAAATGCAGACACACACACAACTACTACAGACTACAAAGTGTGTATACCTGTGTTTGCACACACAAGAACTCCCAGGTACCCTCAAGCATCCAACTCACAAGCACACAAATGCACACACACAGCAGACGCATTCACAATCATACCATAAATGTGCCCAGGGGCGGTCCTGGTGATTGTGCCCCATGGCTATTTTATAAGTGTGTTCAATTCACATACAGCATTTCATTGTGTGGGAACAAGACCATGTGGCCACTAAGAACAGGTGACATACCACAAAAGCCGACCCGCAGGTAAGAGTATTTGCCATCAAGACGGAAGACCTGAGTCTGACTTCCGGTATTCACGGGGCAGGAGAAAACCTGGGCTCTGGCCCTCACATCTGCACCACAGCACATGCACAGATAGGAATAAGTAAATAAGAGAGAATGCCAGGCTGGTGTAGGGAGGTGATATGGGCGTGGCAGAGTCAGTGAGGGGAGTCAGAAAGGGTCCTAGATCCCTGGATCCCTCCATCTCTGGATACCCCCACCCCGACGCTCCCAGCCACACTGGAAAGGTTTCCTAGCTGAAGGAAGCAGACTCCTCTGAGTCTCATGAAGGGAGATCATGCACAGACAGACATTCACAGTAGCAGGACACAGGCTCGGAGCAGGGCATGGGACACAGCGTGTGATGGGGGAGGGGCAGGCCTGGATGGTCGCTTGTAAAAGCCTCACTGCTGTGGCGATTGATGAGCAGCGGCCTAGGCAGAGGGGTCCAGGAGGCAGGCTCAGGGGAAGAGCTGAGAGCGAGGAAGGCAGCGAACAAGCGAACAAGCGGGAGCTCAGCTGCTGAACCCAGAGCACTGGGAAACCAATGGCCGACACCTCACCTGAGTGAAGAGCTGTTTCCTCAGATTGCCCAGCCCTGGGCGGTTTTCACAGACCTGCTCAGACCCCAGGCTCCTCCTGCCTTACCCCACAGTTAGATCCACCTTGATCTCTGCCCAGCTCACTCACCAGAGTCTGTAAAACAAGCAGGACCACGCACTCTCTGGCAGGTTCTCCATGGGGCTCAGGTTGGGATGGCCTGCCTTTGTGTGCTTGTCCTGGTCGTGACTGGTCAGGGCTGTTCAGCAGCCTCAGGCCTTGGCCACAGGATACAAAGATGAGTCTTCCTACTCCCTACACATGTCAGCATGTGTACATGTGTGACTGAACATGTATGTAACATGTACAGATATATGTAAGTGCATTGTGCACGGGCTATGTGTGTACATGTGTTGTTTGTGCATGAGTATATATGTGATGGTACATGACCAGTGGTGTTCCCTGCGATGTCACATATGACCAGTAGTGTTTCCTGAGGTGTCATACATGACCAGTGGTGTTACCTGCAGTGTCACGCATGACCAGTGGTGCTTCCTGTGGTATCACACATGACCAGTGGTGTTACCTGCAGTGTCACACATGACCAGTGGTGTTTCCTGTGGTGTCACACATGACCAGTGGTGTTACCTGCAGTGTCACACATGACCAGTGGTGTTTCCTGTGGTGTCACACATGACCAGTGGTGTTACCTGCAGTGTCACACACGACCAGTGGTGTTACCTGCAGTGTCACACATGAGCAGTGGTGTTACCTGTGGTGTCACACATGACCAGTGGTGTTGTTACCTGCGGTGTCACACATGACCAGTGGTGTTACCTGTGGTGTCACACATGACCAGTGGTGTTGTTACCTGTGGAGTCACACATGACCAGTGGTGTTTCCTGCAGTGTCACACATGAGCAGTGGTGTTTGCTGCTGAGTTCTCTGTGAGACAGAACACGTAGGAAGAGCCTAAGTGTTCAGAAGCCAGCAGGTCTGAATAAAGAATTGTAACACCAGCAAGTGGATCTCCTGCAGCTACCAACCATAAGCCTAGTCCACTGGCTCGAGTAGCCAGCCATGACAGAGGTCACGAGGCCAGACACGGAAGCATCCACACTGTGAGTGGTGGCCCAACCCCCTGCCTATTTGGACAACATACCATCCCCCCTCCAGTGTGAGGCTCAGGCCTGACCAGCAGAGCCCAGAGCTGGGGAGACTGGCAGAGCAAGAGAGAAGGGTATGACTCAGAGGGGTGGGCCCTGAGGCAAGGGGGCACATGGCGTGGAACCTCTGGATTCTGCAATCAACTGGCAACTGCCCCCAAGAGCCACAGACCTCCGGGGTCTGACTTCTGAGGCAACAGAAAGAGGTGTGGAGAGGGATGGGGAGAGGCTAGGGAGCCAGGGACAAGAAGGGGAGGAGCATGGTGGGGAGCAGCACCCACCTGCCCCTTCCCCAGGGCCTCTCTCCTCCACAGGAGCCTCAGAGTCAGGAGGCCAAGAACAAGGCCCCTGAGAGCCTGGATGGTGAGCGCGGACCACAAACGTTCCACAGGTTCTGGGATGAGAGGCAGGTAGGAGACCCAGACCCTGGAGCTTAGAAGCTGTGTGACCTGGGGCCAATCACATCACCTCTCTGAACTTCACTATCCAGCATTAAGGATACAGCCTGGAGGCCAGTGAGTCACAGGAGTGTGGGACATCATGCCTGGCCGTGGGAATGCTCAGAAACGGCTGTGGTCATTAGACCAGTGCCAGGGGAATGGCCTCCCAAGCCTGAAAGGCAGGCTGGCTGACAGAGCTTTCAGGAATTGGCTTTACTAGGGGCTCCTGGTAGGAATCACAGGAGGCGGAGCTGCTGGGAGTAGGAGGGGTTTATAGGAACTGTAGAGCATCAGCACAGAGAAGAGAAAACATCCCTCGCACCCACCCCACCCCCAGCAAGCTTGTGCAATCATGACAGAGGGCTCTGCAGAGCAGGCAGCACCCCAGGTGACAGGACCCTCCCACCTCCCAGCAAAACGCTCTTCAAGACACCACACTCCCACTCACAAGCAGCTAGAGGTCCCAGGCTGACAAACATCTGGTGCCAGCTGGTGCCAGGGCTCAGTCAGGCCTGGCTCTGGCTGCTCCTGGGGGTAGCTATCCAGGTGAGAAGCCACGCCTTTTCCTGGATGCCTCCCCCCACACCCCTGCACTTAGACCTGGGAGCATGGACTGTTCCTGCCCTCCACCCTCCCTGCTCCAAATCACAGTTCCTTCACATGCTAGTAAACTACTTGCTTCCAAGGCAAACACTCGACACATGCACACATACACATATGCACAGTGCATAGTCATACATGCACACACACACATGGACATACACACATGTGCACACATATACATGTACACACATACACAAGCACACACGCAAGCACATACATGTACACATGCATACATACTCATTCACACACATGCACACAGTACACACACGAACACATGTACACAAACACACTCACACATTCATACATATGCACATAATACACATGTACAAACACGTGTATACACATACATGTACACACACTCATATACATATGCATACACACATGAGCATACTGATACTTGTACACATACACAAACACATACACATACAGTGTGTGTACGTGCACTTACATGCACGCACACACATGCATACACAAATGTACACATGCACACATACACATGCATGCAAACATACATGTACACACACACACACTCTCACACACAAACATTGGTTGAGGAGAACTATGATTTGAGCAGCTTGTGGCCTTGCAAGAGCAGGTGAGGGACACCAGCTCCCGGCCCTGCTTGCTGCCTGCTGACCACGCGGCTGTGAGCACTTGGCTTTACCTCTCCAGAGCAGCAACTACTAAAATTATCGTGTATATACTATTACATTTCACACACTGCCCACAACAGACATTCCAGCCGGTGGGGCATGAGAACCTGGGTCTGGTCTCAAAGGTGTCACCGGGTCCCCCATTCAGGAGCGGGACACAAGCCTCCACTGTAGGAGACAGCAGTGCTCTGCAGCCTGGGTTCCAAGGGCCCTGAGGCTGCCTGGGGCCTTGTTTTGGGTGTGTATGTGGCCTGTGCTCCCGATGAGGCCCCTGATGGTCCCAGTGGGCACCGGAGGCTTCTGTCCCTCTCATGGGCAGGCACAGACTCGGGTCACCAGGTTTCTCTTTTCCCTATTACTAATGTTCCCGGGGCCCTGCGCTGAGGCTGCAGAGGTGCCAGGGCCGCCCAGTGTGCTGGGTGAATCATGGTTGCCGTCCCATCCCCATCGGGGAAGGCTTGGGCCTGAGGGGGTGGATGAGTCCCCACCCTGGGCCTCCGTTCTCTGAAGCTGTTTTTAACTGCCCGGCCCAGAAGAGCCAGTGTCATTTTCAAGTCTTCCCCCAGCTCCCTATTTATAGCCTGTGGCAGCGTTGGTGCACTGTTCCCATTGATAATTACGGAGCCCACATGGGGCCCAGCCTGGGGAGGGGCTGGTGGCTGTCAAGAGGCTCTAGGGACCCAGGGTCCCTAAAGGGAAGGACTCAGCCCAGCCACACATGCTCAGGAATGCCAAAGCTGAGGTGCTAAGAGGGGTCTCCCCTGACTGTGGGGGGGGTCTGTCTTCCCGTGGCGGGGACACACCCCAACTCCTGCTTGGGTGTTCACGTGACACTGATACTGTCAGGTCATACCCACACAGGGCTCTGGCAGGCCTGGCTAATCAATAGAGCCTGAAGTGGAGAGGCCCAGGGGAGAGAGGCTCCTAACCACCTTGGGGGTGGGGGTGGGGCACCACAACATAGTTGTCTTTATCAGCTTGGTACAAACTACAGCCACCAGGGAAAAGGGAACCTCAATTGAGAAATCACTTCCATAAGACCCAGCTGTAAGGCATTTTCTTAATTAGTGATTGGCAGGGGCCGGTCCAGCCCACTGTGGGCGGGGCCATCCCTAGGCTGGTGATCCTGGGTTCTACAAGAAAGCAGGCTGAGCAAGCCAGGGGAAGCAAGCCAGTAAGTAACATCCCTCCATGGCCTCTGCATCAGCTCCTGTTTCCAGGTTCCTGCCCTGCGTGAGTTCCTGCCCTGACTTCCTTTGGTGATGAACAGGAGTGTGGAAGTGTGAGCTGAGTTAACCCTTTCCTCCCCAACTTGCTTCTTCCTCATGTTTGTGCAGGAATACAAACCCTGACTAAGAAAGACACTCTGTGTCTTAAAGTATTGACTAAGACACACTTAGTCATCAATACTTTGTAACATAAATATTGTTACAAAGTACTGATAGGAAACCAAGATCCAGACAAGTTAACCCACCTGCCCAAGGCGGCACAGCAGCAAGCATCAGGACTGCATTAAGCTCTACTCCCAAAGGTCCAGCTGTGAAGACGAGGAGTGGACGCTGTGGGGACAGAGTGCCCTGGAGTGCACGCAGGGCAGCCGAGGCAGATGACACTGCCGGTGCCAGCAAACACCAAGGTAGGCAGAGCCCGGCACTTCTCAGGGCCCCACCTGAGGTCATTTTACAGAGGGCGGAACAGGCTGCGCAGGGGGGAGCTTCTCACAGTGCCCTGATTCCCTTCAAAGTGGGCACCGCCATTCCCTAAAGCACTCCCGTGGTGGCACAGAGGTCATGTGGTCCCTTGCACACCAAAGGCAGCTCAGACCCCATGTCCTCCCACGACCAGCAGAACTGGCAACTCACAGGTCTCCCATCTAACCCTCTACACGTCCGTGTGTCCATCTGACGCCTGGTTCACTGGTCCAGTAGAAATGCCAGAGGCAGGGGATTCATGGCATAACCACTGTTGTCCCGGCACGCTGACCTGGGTCTCCTGGGCCAGGAGAGTGTGAGAGGATACAGTTGGGCCCCAGCACGGTGAGAGAGGACAGCTCAGAAGCACACCACACAGCCAGCCTGCTTCTGTAGAACAGCCTTCGCTGAGGTAGTCGCGTTACCCCACACCATCACACCTTGTTGGAAGCCAAGTGAACGCTGTGAGTGAGCCACCACTGGAGGCAGAGAACCCAGGATCACCAGCCCAGGGGTGGCCCTGCCCACCACGGGCTGAGCCCTCCCCCATCAATCACTAATTAAGACAATGCCTTACAGCGCAGGCTATGGCCAATGCAGGGGGCGGCCCTTTCCTTGTTTGTGGCGAAAGACCAGTAAGTGGCAGGGCCCAGACTCTCAGGGTCCTTCAAATACCATGCTTTGCTCCCTGATTAATGCTGCTTGGGCAGAGAGAGCATCTCCTGTCACCTCAGCAGTAGACAGCGCAGAGATTCGGGGACCCTGAGTGCTCAGCCGTGTGGGGGACATCTGTGTCGGTCCCGGGGCTCAGAGGACGAGGAAGAGCTGGCTGAAAGAATCTGCAAACAGGAGTCCAGGGAGGAGCACTCCCAAAACTCAGTTTACAGACAGAACTCATGGCAGCTGTGGCCGCCCGCACACGACTAAACCAGCAAGGACAGTCAGCTCTCCTCAGCAGCACTAACTGTACTGGGGGGTGGGGGGTGGGAACAGGGCAAGGGGGAGGGGATAGAGGGGGAGGAGGAGAGGGAGGGGGAGAGAAGGCAGGAGGAAGACAAGTCAGAGGTTTCTTGGGGGAGGAGTGGAATATTTGCTGGGTGTTAGGACAGTGAACGATTTGGGGTATGATCAAGTCGATGAGTATAAAACTGCCAATGAATGAATGAATGAATGAATGAATGAATGAATGAATGAATGAAAGCACATTTAAAAAAGAAGAAACCCGTGGCAGCCCCGCCCCCTTGTATTTGGAGGTGTCCGAAACTTCATATGAACTGTCCCCTGGAGGTTGGCATTGTGCTCACCTCAGACCCTGTGGACCCAAAAGTCTTACTTCAAAGCCAGACCAGCAAGCAGGCAGCGAGGCCCAGGTGCTGAGAATCTGTGCTGCATTCTGCAGGCTTTCCCTCCCGGGTGCCTGACTAGCGGCTGCACCCCGGGGTGTGTGTGTGTGTAAGTAAAACCCTCTCATAGAGCACCCGCCCGCCACAGAGGACTTCCCGTTGCTAGGCAGCAGAGGCTGCTTATGTGCACGTGCCCTCTCCCCAGGGAGTTTGCGTGGGTGATGTGCCGGGGTGGCACAGATGAGAAGGGTCTGTCCCAATGCTTTGCTTGGTCTCCAGAAGCCGCCTCCCGTGCGCCCAGCCCAGCCTGTTACTCTCGAGGCTGAAGACTAGAACACGGGTCTCATGCACTCACATAGGGCCGGAGAGCTGTGCAGGGAGGAGCCTCGGTCTGGTTCACACCAGGCACAGGAGCAGCAGGGCTGCCCTAGAACCTGCATCCAAATGAGAACCCTGGGCTGCCCCCCCCCCCGCGGGAAAATGAGAACCTAGTTCCACATGACGTCTCTTTAAATAACAGCCATCTCCAGATGGCTCTAGAGAGGCTGGGGCAGCTAGAAAAGGAATCGCCCCAAAAAACCTGAAGAGTCAAATTTAGTTTTAAGGTTATTTTGCTTCTTGAAATACCAGGCTAGAACCCACGGCCCGGGACATGACATACTGGGATGTGTGCGCCCCACTGAGCCACACCCAGCCTGTGAAATATAAATCGAGAGCTAGGCACACAGCACCAGTCATTTTTGTTTGTTTTTTAAAGACAGTATCTTGTGTAGCCCAGGCTAAATAGAATATCTATGTAGCCCAGGCTAGCTCCCCTCCCTCTGACCCAGGAGCACTGGCATGTCAGGCATGCATCGCCAGGCCTGGCCCCTGTCCCACCCAGAAACCCTGAGCTTACATCTGAACTACTATTTCAGAAATCATCAAGATGCAGGGGCCAATTACCCCTGGATCCCTCAGAAATTCGAAGAAAGGCTTGAGAGGGAGTGGCACCATTCTAACTCCCCTCAACAGCCACATCCTCACTAAGAGCCGTTAACTCGGTAAGAACTGCATGTGTTGCGTATAAGGGGCATGAGCTGCAGGCGTGAATCCTCAGTTTTCTCTGCTCAAAAGCCTTCCACGGCTGCCACTCTCCACAGATTAAACCCAAGCCGTCACCAGGTCCTACCAAGACCATGCAGTCCCCAGCATCTTCTCACACACCGATCCCACTGCCGCCTGTGTGGTGAATCCCAACATGTCCCCCATGGTTGTGGGTGGGGAAGGGTGTCACTCAACCTTGCTGGTCCCTGCTGGGCCACTAAAGTGCACAACCAACATGGGCAGGGACATCGAGGATTCCCCAAAGGCAGATGCCCTTCCAGTAAGGCAGGCAGACCCTGGCCCACCGAGCCAATGCATGGAAAGGCAGCTCCAACAGCCAGCACAGCCTGTGATGCCCCCGCTAAGCTGTGTCTGGATTCCTAACCACGGCCACTTCCAGACACCCACAGTGGCTCTGCCGGCACGTCTGTCTCTTACCTCTTCCTCCCGCTCACTCAGCCCTGGCCGGGAGCACAGCCACGCACAGCACAGCCACGCACAGCACAGCCCGCACAGCACAGCCACACACAGCACAGCCCACACAGCACAGCCAGGCACAGCACAGCCAGGCACAGCACAGCCAGGCACAGCACAGCCAGGCACAGCACAGCCAGGCACAGCACAGCCAGGCACAGCACAGCCACGCACAGCACAGCCACGCACAGCACAGCCAGGCACAGCACAGCCAGGCACAGCACAGCCAGGCACAGCACAGCCAGGCACAGCACAGCCACGCACAGCACAGCCAGGCACAGCACAGCCACGCACAGCACAGCCACGTACAGCACAGCCACGTACAGCACAGCCCCGCACAGCACAGCCAGGCACAGCACAGCCAGGCACAGCACAGCCACGTACAGCACAACCACGTACAGCACAGCCACGCACAGCACAGCCCGCACAGCACAGCCACGTACAGCACAGCCACGCACAGCACAGCCACGTACAGCACAGCCACACACAGCACAGCCAGGCACAGCACAGCCACGCACAGCACAGCCCGCACAGCACAGCCACACACAGCACAGCCCACACAGCACAGCCAGGCACAGCACAGCCAGGCACAGCACAGCCAGGCACAGCACAGCCAGGCACAGCACAGCCAGGCACAGCACAGCCAGGCACAGCACAGCCACGCACAGCACAGCCACGCACAGCACAGCCAGGCACAGCACAGCCAGGCACAGCACAGCCAGGCACAGCACAGCCACGTACAGCACAGCCACGCACAGCACAGCCCGCACAGCACAGCCACGTACAGCACAGCCACGCACAGCACAGCCACGTACAGCACAGCCACACACAGCACAGCCAGGCACAGCACAGCCACGCACAGCACAGCCCGCACAGCACAGCCACACACAGCACAGCCCACACAGCACAGCCAGGCACAGCACAGCCAGGCACAGCACAGCCAGGCACAGCACAGCCAGGCACAGCACAGCCAGGCACAGCACAGCCAGGCACAGCACAGCCACGCACAGCACAGCCACGCACAGCACAGCCAGGCACAGCACAGCCACGCACAGCACAGCCAGGCACAGCACAGCCACGCACAGCACAGCCACGCACAGCACACTCTTACTAGCAGCCTAAGTAGTAGCTATACTGCCTTGTTATCCGGCCTTCCTACACGGCTGGACAGCAGGCGTTTGCCAAGCGCGGAGAAGCTTGCTGTTGCCTCTGCATCCTGGATACAGACAGCAGTAACGCTGCTCTTCCGGAGGACAAGGGTGCAGGGCATTCTGCATCGACGAACCATCCTCCATTTCTGTCGCCCCTGTGCCACTCCACTTCCTGGTGTCTCCCTAGCAATCAGGGCTCCTTTGGAAAGCCAGCAGGCAACAGAGTCGCCATCTTCCCCAGAGCCTCCCCAGGGCCATCTTTCCCTGCCAGGGCCAGGGAGGGGTCTTGGCCCCCACTTGTCCTATGCAATTACTTCTCTGGAAGATCACACAAGGGACAGCCCTGCTGAGAAAAAAAAAGAGACAGGCGGAAATGCTCACGAGACCCCTACTCAACCCCCCACACCCTCCCTCTGTCCATGACTCGCCAGCCATGTGCAGGGTGTGTGGTTGGGGGAGCACTCCCCGCTCAGCCTGCAAGCCAGTTTTCTCCTTCCTAAGAGTGGGATCCCAAACCCCAAAGGCCACATGCCCGACCACTAAGCTCTCTGAACCCGCCCCACCCCCCACCCCTGGGGCCACCAGGAAGCAGAAATGTGTGGATTCTATCTAAGAGGCAAGAATGCCAGGTAGAGGGCTGGAGAGATGGCTCAGTAGTTAAGAGCACTGACTGTTCTTCTGAAGGTTCTGAGTTCAAATCCCAGCAACCACATGGTGGCACACAACCATCTGTAATGGGGTTTGACGCCCTCTTCTGGTGTGTCTGAAGACAGCTACAGTGTACTCACATATAATAAATAAATAAATCTTAAAAAAAAAAAAGCGGGGTAGATGCAGGCCAAGACAGCTCAATTGGTGATGTAGGAGCATGGGATAGATGGCGGGTGAATACAGACAGGACTGGGCATGGGGGTGGGACACAGGGAGGGGTGCCAGGGCCGACCCAAGCCTGAGAGCACCTTCCATGGATGCCTGTGTTTCTCTGTCACAGAAAGTGACCAGCCCACTTCTGGGAACAAAATGATGAGAGAAAAATAAATGGAGATCTCAGAGTCTGTGCTGTGCAATATGACCTGGTCCCCAGGGTGAACCAAGGAGATCAGAGCTCGCTCACAGCTGGGGCCTGCTCTGGCTGACCCCCACAAGCTGGTCCATTAAGATGGCACTGGGACCACTGCCCTAGGTGAGGTCATGTGACTTGCCCTAGCCAATGAAACTCAAGTAGGCATGATGTCGCTTATTTCCAGGCAGACACTGTCCCAATTCCCAAATATTTCTGACAGCTCTGTATTACGTTGTTCCCCGGGCAAGCTGGTCTCTCAGCCAGGGCACAGCCACCATCAGAGCAGAGCACTTGGAAGGCTTATTGCTGTTGTGATCCACTAAGGCTCGGGGGATGTTTGTTACTGTGGCATTGACTGGCCTTAGCCTGACAGATGCAAAAGTAAGGAAAATACTCGAACCATCAGCCGGGGTGTGCTGATGCTGAATGTGTATGCGCATACACACACGCACTAAGAGACACTCGCCCACCTGGCATACGTAAGGCCAGGAGCTTCGGAAGCAAACGGGTTTCAGACTCTGACCGAGCCGTGGTATTGTAGCCTGGGACAGAAGTCACTCAACAACTCAGCCTCTCCCGTATAAATTCTTCACTGTTGGAATCTGGGAGGGTCCTTCAGGGAAGATTGAGTCTCTCAGGAAGAACTGGGAAAAACTTATATCTTGCTCTGAACAGAACTCACTCGAGACAGATGTGATGGCTAATAAGGGTCATTGAACAGAGAGAGGAAAATTTTAGAAAAACTGACCAAGTGGGCCTGACCCTGCGCCGTGGCTCACACTAGGCTCACCCGTGCCTCAGTGGTCAGCTCTGTACTTCAGACGTTCCTGTCCATCTGTCCTCCCTGCTTCTGGGACTCTGGGACTCGGTATAGTTATATTCTTAGAAGCACAGGCCAGGAGAGGCAGTAGCAGGCAACAGCGCACAGCTCTAGTCATCCCCAAATGCTGTCACATGAGGGTGGGGACCAGGGACGTGGGCTTGGGGCACAGATGGACGGCGGAAGCAGAAGCAGACTTGGTTTTCTCTGACCTCCCAGAGAGAGAGATGCCAGCCTCAGCCCAAACTCAAATCCCTTCTGCTCCATGGGGACAGGATCAGAATACCAGGCTCTGCTCGGAAAGGGAAGCGTGGGGGCTCAGAGCGAGTCATGTGACCTGGGCGAGCCATTCCATGTCTCTGGGTTTCGATGTCTTTACCTGGGAGACTACGTGAGTATGCGCGAAGGGATTTGTGGCCTGCGCACACTATGTCCAAGAAGGCTGCAGAGCCACAGCTCTGGGATGGCTCCGTGGTTCTGCCGAGTGCCACCTTCTGCAGCCTGCCTGCTGTGTGACCTGAGGCCTGTCCAGTGGGGTGGTAACAGGTGGACTTAAAGACCATCAGAGCGCTGAGCAGTGCTGGGCACAAAGTAGATACCCCATGAGTACGGGCCGGCGCCATCCTGGCGGTGCTGTGGTTGCTGTCTCTGACTCTCTCTGGGAATCTGTGTGGGCAAAGTGAGTCGGCGGCGGCTACCCCCGGGGAGGAAATGCTCTCTGCCCTCTCCCAGCACCACAGCCCTTAGACATACGCTGCCTCTTCCCCAACAGCTAAAAGGTCTTATTTCCCCAATTAAGAAGCGCTAATTAGTCACACGTTTGGCTTGATTCTTTAGGCTGAAGAGTGGGAAGGAAATCGGAACAGTGTGAAGACAGCAGGAAAAACAGGCAGTTGCTGCTACTAGAGTCGCCCACAGCCATCCCTGGAGGGGAAGGCACCGGAGGGACAGAGTCTGCATCCCTCAGATCCACTTCAGTCAGGCTGGTCCCCACCAGAAGGAGCCACGCAGACAGCTGCCGAGACCCAGCTAAGGCTGCAGCAGCGTCCTCAGCTCAGTGAGCTCACAGGGGTCAAAATCACACACTATGTCCTCATCGATGGTGGACACTGACTAGGGAGAGACTCTGGAGATACCTGTGTGTTAAGCCAGGGTCAGGCGAGAGATGTTCCCCAGGGCTGTAAGGCGGAACAGGCTGGTGGGGATTAGAAGTGGTTGCAGAAGGAGCTAAGTGGAAGGAGGGGGGGAGGGAGTGAAGAGAGGGGGAGGGGAGGAGGAGGAAGGGGAGGAGGGAGAGGAGAGAAGAGGAAGGGAAGGAATGTGAGCTGGGATATACCACTCACCCACCACATTGCCTGGCTACCTCCCCTCTCTAAGCCCAGGATTCCCCCCATCCCCTACACCCCCTCCCCCACACCCCTTCCCACTCCAGTGTACTTCGCTCCCAGGGCCTCAGTGCTGGGGACAGAACAGACCTCCAAGCCTCTTGGTCTGCCGTAGCAGAGCGAGCTGCAGACTGCAGGGCCCTTGGGGCACGATTCAGCTAAGATAAACTGATAAACTGGTAATGCTCCAGCCTTGAAACCCAGTAAAGAAGCAAGCCTCGTGCTGACACGTGACTACAAGGGCATGGGCGGGGCATCTAGTCACAAGGCTAGGAGTATGGGCGGGGCATCTGCGCAGTCACGTGGCTAGAGGAGCATGTATGACTCTGTCCCTCACTCTCAACACCAAGGAGATGGATCCCACCCTCCTCTCTCCCTCCTAGACCATCCTTCAGTCACCAAGTATGGTAAACACATCCTCCCTGGCAGCCTCTCAGTAATTAAACTTTTATGGGGTTGTGTGATTCAGGAGACCTCCACTTGCTTATGACGGAGTCCACCCAGGCATGGTTCTCTCAGTTCAATCCCAGATGCGGGCTAGGGTGCTCCTTACGGAGGGGTCACGTGACTCCGGCGACTGGTCACATGGTTCTCTGGGTCTCAGTTTGCCTCTCTGGACACGGGGAGACTGGAATTCTGTCTTCTGGAATCTTAGGGTCCTTTCATGCCTGCTCCTTGTCTGTCTGGAGAATGTGGGATACACTGGGCTGCACTCGCAGGGAGGCGTGTATGTGGCTAACTTCCAACGGTTTTCAGGAGGCTTCTGGTGGAATCCAGTTAGGTAGCTCTGAATGGGAGAGGTGGCCACTGGAGTTTCCTACAGTGTTACGCATGACAGGCTGCGCACTCTGGGTTTGTTTCATTTCGATCTGTTTTTGAGACATATTTTGCTTGCTACAAGTCCCAGGCTGGCCCCATGCTTATAATCCCCCTGCATCAGCATCCCAGGTGCTGGGAACACAGGTAAGTGCCACCAACACCGGGGTCAACAAGGAGTCAGTCCTACAGTCAATGCAGACAGCATCTGTAACCCTAAAAACGGACACCTCGCAGCTGACTGTGAACCCACTGCTGTGGGACAACCCCCCACTCAGGTCAGCGAACATCCACAGCAGCTTCCTCAGCTCCTCGGGAGCACGGAAAGCCACGGACCACCCCTGGAGGTAGCTGGTGCACAGCTCCAAGATCTGAGACTCCCTGTGTGAAAATTTAGGCTGAATCAAGTTGCCACCCCCACCCCCACCCCAGTTTTTTCGAGACAGGGTTCTCTGTGTAGCCCTGGCTGTCCCGGAACTCACTCTGTAAACCAGACTGGCCTCGAACTCATAAATCCTCCTGCCTCTGCCTCCTAAGTGGTGGGATTAAAGGTGTGCGCCACCACCGCCCGGCTGAAGATGCAGAACTCTCAGCTCCTCCTGCACCATGCCTGCCTGGATGCTGTCATGCTTCTGCCTTGATGATAATGGATTGAGCTTCTGAACCTGTAAGCCAGCCCCAAGTAAATGCTGTCTTTTATAGAACTTGCATTGGTCATGGTGTCTGCTCACAGCAGTAAAACTCTGACTAAGACACCTGCAAATGGAGGAGTGGAGCTTTTCCTGAGCACTGGTTTCTGAGGTCTTCCAAGTCTGTGTCTTGTGGAGTCGCACGGACTAAAGGCGAGGCGGTGGGGTTCATGAGAGAGAGCGCTAGTGTGCATGTTTCCTCACTAAAGAGAGTCACAATCTCCTCCCTCCCACAACTACTCTATCGCCATAGCGACGGTATGAAGGGAGCTCATCAGGCACTAAATAGCTTTCCAGACACATTGTGTCATCATCTTTGGGACATCCCTAAGAGGCTCTACTACCACCCTCTTTCAAGGAGGAAGAGGTGGCAGCACTGGAGCGGGGGAGGGGGGGAAGGGAGAGGGGGAGGGGAACGGACAGAGCAACCTGGGGAAGGTCACAGAGCTGCAGTGTGAACTCTGACCTGCGTTCGCAATCTGAGGTGTGAGGAGAGGCTGCCAGGTTGATCCTTGGGTAGCAAGAAGATCCAGTCTCTCCCCTCCGTCCCGTCCACAGCACTTTCAGAGGACAAGCAAGGCTGGCCCAGAATCATGGAACCAACTGTCCGGAGGGAGCCCCTCCCCCATGCCGAATGTCTTCCTGAGGTGACATCAGCTCTGGCTGGTGTGTAGGGTTCTTCACCTGCCTGGCCACAGGGCTGGCCGGCCAGCCAGTCAGGGGCAGGGATGGTGTCGTCATTCACTGTCCCTTGGGAATGAGCAGTCAGGAGCCAGCTGCTCTGCCCGGGAGAGAGAACCTGATCACAAGCTGGAAGCAGCAGGGTAAGCGCCACCTCATCAGGCCTGTGCCTGGCACCCAGACCTGGGGTTTCTCGTTGCCTGACTGGGTGAGGTGGTATCTCAAGGTTTAATTTGCATTTTCTTGACTAGGGATATTGAGCACTTAACAGCGGTTCCTGGCCATCTGTCTGTCTGTGTGTCCGTAGGTCCTCTTCTTGCTGCTCTTCTGAAAACTGTCTCTTCAATCCCACAGCCCGCTGGTTGGCTGGCAGTTTTATTTCTGTGGCACTGATGTTCTGTAATTCGGCATAAATTCTGGATATCTGCCCCTTGTCTGAAGCGTGGCTGATAAAACTTCTCTCCCACCCTGTGGGCTGTCTCCTCCGCTGGCAGCTCCCTGCACGGACAGAAACCATTCTGCAGGGTCCCATCTGTTGACACCTGGGGCAGGTCCCTGTGCTGTTGATGTTCCGTTCAGAAAGTTCTCGCCAACCCCAATGTCTTGGAGAGTGGTCCTGAGTTTTCTTCTTGAAGTTTCTCTGCATTCAAGTTTTCAGTTAAGGTCTTTGATTCCTTTTGAATCAATTTTTGCTCAAGGTAAAAGCAGCAGGCCTGATGTCCCCCTGCTGTAGGTGGATATGCAGTTCTACCAGCACCTTCTATCAAATGGAACCTTTCTTTTTCCAAATGTATGCTTGCCAAGTTCAGTGGACGCAGTGTCATCAGTTCATCTCTGGGTCCTCTGTCCCCTGGTCTTTT
The DNA here is from genome assembly GCF_947179515.1 of Apodemus sylvaticus. Lineage (NCBI taxonomy): Eukaryota > Metazoa > Chordata > Mammalia > Rodentia > Muridae > Apodemus > Apodemus sylvaticus. The sequence goes on along the minus strand of NC_067493.1, from coordinate 56,005,612 downwards.
TTTTTTTTTTTTTTTTTTTTTTTAATGGCAATATCAGGTTGCCTTTGCCACAAAAGCTCTGTAGTATAATTTGAGGTCAGATATTGTAACACCTCTACCGACACGCGATGGCTACGGCTGCCCCTGGTGCTGTACTGTTATTTCTTCTTCTTCTTCTTCTTCTTCTTCTTCTTCTTCTTCTTCTTCTTCTTCTTCTCTTCTTCTTTTCTTCTCCTCCTCCTCCTTTTACTTTATTTATTTATTTATTTTTGGTTTTTTTTTTTTTTTTTTTTTTTTTGGTTTTTTGAGACAGGGTTTCTCTGTGTAGCCCTGGCTGTCCTGGAACTCACTCTGTAGACCAGGCTGGGCTCAAACTCAGAAATCCGCCTGCCTCTGCCTCCCAAGTGCTGGGATTAAAGGATTAAAGGTGTGTGCCAGCTGTACTGTTCTTTCTAAATCTGTGAAACATGACACCTGAATCCAGTTAGGCCTTGCATTAAGTCTGTCGACGGATCTTGGAGGTGCAGCCGTGCTTACAACATTAGTTCTGCTGGTCCAGGAGCACGCCAGGCCTCTCCATTATTTAATCTTCTCTGATTTCCCTTTCAGGGTGGGGACTTGTTCACTGTGGAGGTCTTTCTCTTCTCTGAGTAGATGTATTCCTATGTGATATATTTGTGGAGTTATTTTGAACAGCGTATTTTCCCAGATTTCTTTCTCTGAGAAAACACAGTTGGTAGATATGAAGCCTACTGATTGTTTTGATTTTGTCTCCTGTTACTTTGTGCTACAAGAGCTTTCTAGTAGATTCTATAGGACATCCAGTGGGCAGGGAAGAATAAGACACGTCTGAGCCTGTCCCCTGTCTTGGGTCTCCAAGGCTACAGGACGCTGTCAGAGACCCTCACACTGTCCAGTCTCCTGTCTGATGAAGGAACGAAGGGCAGCCTGTTGTGGGGTTTCTGTTCCCCACTTCCTCTTTCCACTTAGGAAAAGTTCTTTAAGGGAGGTCCTCGTCTGGGCTTGGTGGGAAGGTATGGGCTGGGGTATGCAGGCCCCCCGCCCCGTCCTCCAACCTTCAACCCAGTGCCCCTCACATCCTACATGGTAGGCACTGTAAGCCTCTGAACCTGTTCCAGCAGGCAGAGCACAGACACCCAGGCTGCAGTGACTGTTCATGCTCCTCACCGGCAGCTCCTGACAGGGCCTTCCCTCTTCCTCAGCGGTTTGCCTATGTGGAGCCGTCATGATGGAATCAGGCAAGCACAGCAAGGAAGAGCAGTTTGTTCATTTAAACATCAGCGGACACAGTCGGTGAGAACGGCTCGTCCAGGCCACGGTCAGAGTTCTGAAGCCGGACATGGTGACTGAATACACATCCATTCACTCTCTCATCAACTAAGTCACTCACTCAAGAGCAAGAGTTCGAGCCCAGCCTGGTCTACAAGGTGAGTTCCAGGATAACCAGAACTATGTAGGAGAGAAGAAGAAATTATGGCCAGCCAATGAAGGCAGGCATACTGTCCCCGAGATGGACAGACAGGCTCTCTCCTTAGCCAACCAGCACGTCTACTCCTGAGAGTCATTTTCCTTCCTTCCCATCCCTCCTCTTCAAAACAGATATACTGTGTGTGTGTGTGTGTGTGTGTGTGTGTGCACGCGCGTGCTGCATGTGCACACCATTTGTCCACGGCAGAAGCGGGCTCAGTTCCCTGGATCTGGAGTTACCGACAGCTGGGAGCGCTGTCTGTGCTGAGAACTGAGCCTGAGGCTCCCACAAGAGCAGCAAAGGCTCTCGGCTGCTGAGCTGTCTCTCCAGCGCTGCCAGTTCCCTTCCAGGGCTGACGCAGGGGTGTGCCTCTCCACCTCCCGGTGGCTGCTGGGACTGTCTTTTAACCTGTGCTGTGCTTTTCTCTTAGACTCTAAAGTTTTATCCAGGTCTCCTAGGTGGGAGCTGGTTCCAGAGTGAGCCCCCAGAGCCCGGGACACTCACTGGCTTTTACCAACTGTCATTAAGAAGACTTCCCTGTCCTTGACAGTGCAGGCCTGGTGGCACCAGATCACAGCCTCTCAGCCATCCAGCATTGGGAAAAGAATCAGAGGGCCTGACGCGAGGTTCAGCTTAGGTGTACCAGCGCACTGGAGGCTGTGGGCCCCAGACAGTGCCGTAAACATAAACTAAAGGTCACCATCCCAAAGCACTGGCCACTAAGGGTGCCCACCCCACTGCCTTTTGGTTTTCTCAAAGATCAGAAGGGTACAGTCATGATCCAGTTTAAGAACTCCACGACACAGTACTGCCCTGGCCCATGAGGTCCATGCATGCATGCATGTGTAGGCCACGAGGTCCATGCATGCATGTATGCGTGAGCCATGAGGTCCATGCATGCATGTATGTGTGAGCCACGAGGTCCATGCATGCATGTATGTGTGAGCCATGAGGTCCATGCATGCTGTGTGAGCCATGAGGTCCATGCATGCATGTATGTGTGAGCCATGAGGTCCATGCATGCATGCTGTGTGAGCCATGAGGTCCATGCATGCATGCTGTGTAAGCCATGAGGTCCATGCATGCATGTATGTGTGAGCCACGAGGTCCATGCATGCATGTATGTGTGAGCCACGAGGTCCATGCATGCATGTATGTGTGAGCCATGAGGTCCATGCATGCATGTATGCGTGAGCCACAAGGTCCATGCATGCATGTATGCGTGAGCCACAAGGTCCATGCATGCATGTATGTGTGAGCCATGAGGTCCATGCATGCATGTATGTGTGAGCCATGAGGTCCATGCATGCATGTATGTGTGAGCCATGAGGTCCATGCATGCATGTATGCGTGAGCCACGAGGTCCATGCATGCATGTATGTGTGAGCCACAAGGTCCATGCATGTATGTGTGAGCCATGAGGTCCATGCATGCATGTATGCGTGAGCCACAAGGTCCATGCATGCATGTATGCGTGAGCCACAAGGTCCATGCATGCATGTATGTGTGAGCCATGAGGTCCATGCATGCATGTATGTGTGAGCCATGAGGTCCATGCATGCATGTTTGTGTGAGCCATGAGGTCCATGCATGCATGTATGCGTGAGCCACAAGGTCCATGCATGCATGCTGTGTGAGCCATGAGGTCCATGCATGCATGCTGTGTAAGCCATGAGGTCCATGCATGTATGTGTGAGCCATGAGGTCCATGCATGCTGTGTGAGCCATGAGGTCCATGCATGTATGTGTGAGCCATGAGGTCCATGCATGCATGTATGTGTGAGCCATAAGGTCCATGCATGTATGTGTGAGCCATGAGGTCCATGCATGTATGTGTGAGCCATGAGGTCCATGCATGTATGTGTGAGCCATGAGGTCCATGCTTGCTGTGTGGGCCACTGGAGGGAGCAGAGGCCTGAATGTTAATCAGCTCCCAAAAAAGCTGGAACCTTCCTTTGGCAACAAGTTATCAGTTCAGAAAGAAGACCCCAGGGAAAACCGAGGCGTGGTGGTGTGGGGGGCCATCGTCAGCTCAGCTGAGACAAGCTGAGTGCATCCGTTAACCCTCTGCCGTGCCCAAATACTGGAGGAGAAAAACCTCAGCAGAGGACAGGGCGGCCATCTTGGCTCACAGTTCACGGGCTACAGTCTGATGGAGGAAGAGGAACAGGAAGGCAGCTGGATGGTGGAGGCCAAGCAGGAGCGAGGACTGAGCAGCACACAGTTCACATTCTCCTCCCCTTTTCCCAGTCTAGGGCCCAGGCCCCACCCCCAGAGAGGGCCACACCCCCTCAGGGCAGGTCTCACCTCCCAGACGCCCCCTGTGGTGTGCACATCACTACTTGGTCCCCACTGTTCTTCATCCAATCAAGGTGACCTCAGCATCTTCTCTGACTCTACCTCTCCAACCACACTCCTAGGAAGAAAGCATGTCTCCGAGCCCTGGCCCCTCACTTGATGGTCTGAGACTTCATTCATTCATTCACTCATCACCCACTCAACTCATTCATTCACTCATCCATTCACCCATTCATTCATTCACCAATGTTTTCCACATAATGAAACTGGCTGGAGTGGCTACTACATTGGGGAAGTATTGCTCTGTGGTCTAAGAACAGCAGAACGCCAGGCATGGTGACAGGCACCTGTCTTCCCAGCACACTTGGGCAACAGAGGCAGGAGGACAGTCACAAGTTTGAGGCTAGCCCGGTCTACATGATGAGTTGCAGATCATCCCAAAGAAATAAGCAAAAGCATCACCAGACAGAACTGGAGGGGGCGTGAAAGCATCCGAGGTCAGAGCAGTCGGAAGGCCATCACGCCCCCACGCCCCCCTCCGTTTGTTCATCTAGCTCCAATCTGTTCTGGGGAGCTGTTTGTGCCCGGGATGGCGGCGTGTCCTGTGGTGGCAGCGTCGTCATCTGTGAGGGCTGTCCCAGCTCCCTTCCTGGACGGAGCTGCAGGGCCTCAAACCACATGGCACACAGTGAGCGCCCCACAAACGCTGGACAGCTGAAGGAAGAACGGCTGGCCATGCTGCTGCCCCGGGCGGGCGGTGCTTATCCCGGCTCCTGAGGCTTCAAACCTTGACAGATAATGAAGCCATTATTCAACACCGTGTGGGCGGGTCTTCAAACCCAGCGCCAGAGGTTCCAGGACCTTCTCTGCTCTTCCGGCCAAAAATGTCTGCCTAGGGTGGAGAGAGCAGCCTTGACACGGTTCCTGTATCCACCCAGCTCTCTCTTCAGAGCGAAAGGCAAACACCTTGACAGGAAGAACAGGCTCCCTCAGCTACTCCGAGCAGATGTGGCATTGCAGGTGTGCCCTGGAGGCTGTGGAAGAGCCGCCTCGACGGGCGGAGCTGCCGGGGTGTTACTCACTTTGGCGTAAAGCCAGTGTTTGCATGTGAAGGCCACAGCCCAAAGTGGGGGCTCACAGACTGTGAACGGCATTTGCAGTGTGTGTGTGTGTGTGGGGGAAGGGTTGTGTTTGTCAACTTCCTGTGTGACATGGGAATGACTTCTAAAGCAAATAGCAATAAAAGCCACACACACTCCTTGCTGCGGTGTGACTTTGGCTAAGTCCCCTGCTCTCTCTGGGCTCTGGAACCAGCATGTCATTATCCAGAAATGCTCCAGGTTGGACATGATGGCTCTGCAGGAATCTGGTTCTTTAGCTAAACGTCAGAGGCTGGAGAGATGGCTCAGAGGTTAAGAGCACTGACTGCTCTTATGAAGGTCCTGAGTTCAAATCCCAGCAACTGCATGGTGGCTCGCAACCATCCATAATGAGATCTGACCCCTTTTTCTGGGGTGTCTGAAGACAGCTACATTGTACTTAGATATAATAATAAATAAATCTGTGGGCCGGAGAGAGCAGGGCTGGAGCAAGCAGAGGTCCTGAGTTCAATTCCCAGCAAGCACATGGTGGCTCACAACCATCTGTACAGCTACAGTGTACTCATATACATAAAATAGGTAAATAAATCTTTAAAAAAAAAAAAAAGGAAAAGGACGGTTCACGGCTATGGGTACGGCTTTGCTCAGGGGCAGCCCAGTGAAGCCATGCGGCCAGCCGGACCCAGCACGGAGTGGAGCCCCTGCCTGACAACTCCTACTTGGGACTCTGCAGCACCAGGACGATGCTCAGACAGCTAATTTTTCTCTTCTAGGTTTAGTAGTGTCTGCGAACATCTGTGGCCGTCAATGAGAACTGGGCACGGCGCTGTACACCTGTGGTCCCAAGACTCAAGAAGCTGAGGCAGAAGGATTTACTGTGAGGTCAAGGCCAGCCTGGGCTACAGAGAGAACCTAAGACCCTGAGGTTGGGTAGATCAGCCACCAGTATTTGATAGACAGAGACCCGGAACTGTGGCGCTTCCAAGATCAGAATCATCCAGCCCCAGCGTCAAACCTGGGCAGCCTGCAACATGCGGTGGGGGTGGGGGGGACCCTCGATCCACCCAGGCCACGGGGAGAAGGGACGAGCCTGCACTGACTGACCGTGAGCTACACGGCAGTAGAGTCGTCCCTTCTGGGTCTCGAATTAATCATTTATCAAACAAGGCCAGCAAGATTCTCACCCACACCGGTGGTCAACAGTGCGAAAGGATCCAGTGTCTCCTGCGGGGTCTCGGGGTGTGTCTGTGATGGGGGCTTTGAGGCTGGCTTAGCAGGAGTGGGAAGACGCACCCCCACTGTGGGCGGTACATCCCATCCTTTCCAGGATGAGCAAAGGGGAGAAAACAAGTCAAGGACCAGATGGTCCCAGCTCCCTGCCTGTGAGGGAGTGTGACCAGCTGCCGCACGTTCCTGCCACCGTGACGGACTGCACCCTCAGACTGTGAACCAAAAGGACACCTCACTTCCTTAAGTCTTTTTTTTTTTTTTGGTCCGGTATTGCCACAGCTTTGAGAGCTAAGATACCATCTCATAAGGCCACTGCAAGGTATACCATTACCTGCTTAGGTCATGGTTGGCTGAGACCCCATGAGCCAAGACGGCACCACCTTACCAGTTGGATGGCCTTGGCCTCGGGCTCCTCCTCTTAGACACAAGGCTCCAGGTAGCCCAGCCTCAGAGGAGGCTGCCTGCAGGGTAACCTCGGAGAGTCACTGGGCTGGGCCAGCTGAAAGCCTCAGGGTTGAGATTTCACACTGTGTCCTGTGTCCTGATGCCTGTCACTTCGGCCCCAGACAGAGCAAGAGGACTCCTGCAGGATGCTGGCGGGGCCACTGGGAGCACCACCATCCTCCAAACTGTGCTAAGTTCATCCCAAGGGAAGTGCGGCACACCTGCCTCAAATCCCGTGGCTAGTGGCCGAATCAGGATTTGAACTCAGAACCAAGGGAAGGGAAAACCAGGGATCTGAACCCAATTCAATTAGTTCGACTTGTTCCCCATTTTCTCTCAACCAAGGAAGGTCAGCAGGAAACACCCGATCAGTGTTTATAAAATAAATATTAAAGAGGAAGGAGGAGGAGGAAGAGGAGGAGGAGGAAGAGGAGGAAGAAGAGGAGGAGGAGAAGGAAGAAGAGAAGAAGGAAGAGAAACTTCTTCACAAACTTTGTCTTTCTTCCTTTCTATCTTTTGTGTATTTGGGGAGGGGAGCGTCCCTCAGTTATCCCAGGTTAGCCCCAAATTCATTATAGCCCAGAATGACCCTGCTCTCTCCCCACATATGATTACGGGCGTGTGATACCACGCTAAGTTTGCGCAGTATTGGGGACCAAACTCAAGGCTCGGGGCTCATCTAGACAAGCACTCCGGCCACTGAGCCGCACCCAAGAATGGGCTTCACCAACTTCCAATCCTTTGTAACATCTGCTGCAGGCTCTTCCTCTCCAGGGGCAGGGCAGTGTGACAGGAGTCCTTGCCTGGGGACAAGTCACTGTGTGTGGAGTCCACCTTCACTCACAGTGCCTCCCACAGGCACTGAGACGGAGACAGAGGATCTAACCAGGAAGCTGAGCACTTTGGATACAATTGGATACAAGTGCTGTACTACAGCGGGAGCAGCAGGTTACGGCTAATCCCTAAAAGGCTGGCTGGCTCAGAGCCTCTGCAATCCTGAATGCAGGCTATGGACGGGCAGACGGACACAGCCTCCTTCATAGGCAAGAAGCCCAAGAGATCAGAAAGGCACCCTGGGTGGCCCCTTGACTATTACCGGGTCTAAGTGGGAAGTATGTATCTGTTATTACAGGGTCTCAGTGGGAAGTATGTATTTGTTACCGAGTGCTGCGTAACAGACAGCTCAGCTCTTAGCTGTTTCCAGAGCTACAGATCAAGGAGGGCTTTTGATGAATGACTACCTCAGGGTTTCTCAGGAGGCTGGAGGCCAGATGGTGGCCCCAAGTCTCCTCTCCTGCAGTCTGGGGACTTGCTATCAGTTGCACCCTCCCGGCCTTGGAACAGCCAGTTCCCCATGACAGGTGACATGAGGCTTCCAATCCCTGCTCCATGGGCCTCTCTACAAGGCTGCTCCAGGGTCCTCCAGGCATGGCAGCCATTTCTACAAACTACTCCAAGACAGAGGGGGAGTGGGAGGAGAGGGGGAGGGGGAGGGGGAGAGGGAGGAAGCATCTGCAGAAGAGCCGGCCTCAGCCTTGGCACGGGTGTTACAGAACGCCAGTTAAGCGCCAGGACAGTCACCTGCCAGTGTCTGGCTGCTCTGTGACAACCCGGCAGTACCAGCCATGATGGTGGCAACCCTTTCTGGAAGCCCTACTATGTGCAGGATACCATGCAGTGCATCCCTTGTGCACGACCGCATGTAACTCATCTCTCTCATCTCTACCATATCTTCAGAGGAGGGAAACTGAGGCACAAAGAAATCATGAAATCTACCCACCTCCTCAGAGGGAGACAGAACTGGGTCCCCACCTCAGGGGTGCCTGGGGACGTTCTAGGAGCCAGGGATTGAACAGTGTGTTACCTGAGGAAGACCTCTGAGAGGGCCTGTCAGAACTCACACCTCACTCACACCCAGGGAACAGACAGCTCAGGCCATATCGCCTTCAAGCACCTGCCCCAAGGGACACAGCTCTGCCCAGAAGCTCAGATCCCCTAAATGTCCCACAGCCTCCCAAAACTGTGTCACCAGCTCAGGACCAAGGGCCCACACACGAGTCCAGACTCAACCCCTACCTGCACCATTTTTACAACCATGTTAAGGTGACAACGGCTTGCTCTGGTTCCTGACTGTGTTGCTGAGGCTTGCCCACCGAGAACCGACAAGTCCACACTGCCACAGCAGCACTGTTCAGCTGGGGATTCAATTCAGGGCCTTGTACACAGTAGGTCAGCATTCCGCTGACTGCTAAAATCCTAAGCTTTGTTCTTGGCTTTTTGAAGCAGAGTGTTATGTAGCCCAGGTTAGCCCTGAGCTCCCTATATAGCCAAGGATAACCCTGAACTCCTGGATCCACCTCCTTAGTAGTAGGATTTAAAGAGCGAGCCGCCATGGCCAGAAATCTATCATCTTATTATTATTTATGCCTACATGTGTATGGTGAAAACACCACAGACCAGAAAGACCATTTCCCTAGCCAGCGTCAAGCGGCTGTGGCTTGAGGGCTTGTGTCTGAGGACACTGCAGTGTTTACGCCGCAGGACCGAGCAGCGCTCGGGTCGGAGGCCGGCATGGCGCTGAGGTCTCCTGGCTTCCTCACGCTGCCCCAACACAAGGCTCCCAGCGACATGCTACAATCCAGGCTTCCTGCCTGACATGACTGGCTTCCTGTGGAGGAAGCAACAGGGCTTTATCTGCACAAAACATCTCATCTGTGGCGCTGCTGAAGGGGAGAGGAAGCGGGAGCCCAGGGGCCTCGGACACAGGCCAAAGTGGTCGCAGGCCGCCCTCTGCGGCCGTCCCACAGATGCCAAGTGTCCAGAGAGCAGGGACTGGAACTCCCAAACACAGCAGAGCGTCTTGGCACCAGGAACCTGACAGCTCGCTAGAGCTGCTCCGACAGGTCCATTTCTCTGAGGAGAGGAGACAGAGGCTGGGGGTTTGTTTGGGAAAGAAAGAGGAAGGAAGCAGCTCAGATGCCAAGTGGATTTCATCCTTGGGAGAACGTGAGAGCCGTGGTTTGGTTTTTCTCATGTTCCTGTATTTTCCACATGGAAAATGAACACGCCCCGCTCTGGGGGCAGGGGGGTCAGCCGGAGCCCAGTGGCTCCCTGGGGAGCAGCCAAGTCCTTTGTCCCTACCCTGCCTGTAACTCCAGAGGCACCTGCTCTGCGACCCAGCCTTGGGCCCCTCTGGAGACCATAAAGGGACCATTGTTCTCTATGAAGTGACATCATTCTGCCGCCAGGACGGTGAAAAGAGACCTAAGCTTGGGAGGGGCCTCGCCAGAGGAAAACTGTCTGTCCTGCCCTGTTCATGACAAGTGACATCATGCCAGGCCTGGGGTGCAGCTGGAAGATGGATACCTGGTTCGGGGGGGTGGGGTGGGGTGGTCTGGGGAAGGGAGGAGGGACTGCATGGCTGAACTGAGACCTCTCTTCAGGGCCAGCATCCAGGAGAAATGCGGTAACAGTGCCTAACACAGAGTAGGTGCTAAGGAGATGCAATGCATCTGTACATGGTATACAGAAGGCACACAGTAGGTGCTTAGGAGATGTGATGTATCTGTACCTGGTATACAGTAAGAGTAGACACATAGTAGGTGTTTAGGAGATGCAATGTCTCTGTACCTAGTACAGAGAAGATGCAACAACCATGTTGGGAACAAGTAGATGCTCAATAAATAAATAATTCTGTCCTCACCCAGCATTCCACACAGGCCCACAATGATGACAGCACTTTCTGGTCCCAAACTCAATGCTCTTACCAGTGTTCCCAGTCCTGCATGGCCAGGCCCTGTCTCCCTGACTCCCGTCTCTCACTGAGCCAGCCATCTGAGCTGGCCTTCTGCGACTCTTCCTGCACACCAGCCTCAGCCCCGCCTGTCAATGCTCCCATCTTGGGCCTTCCTTGGTGAGCTCAGCATCACCTTGTGACTGCTCTAACTGCTCCTCCTGCCCCCGAGCCCCTCTGCACTTCCCTTGGAGTGCTGACAGCCTGCTCACTTGTGACTTACTTCCTGTGCCTGGCTCTGGTAGCCCTGAGAGGCAGAGGCCACTCGTGTGGCAGGGACAGCTGGGGACAGGATATGATCTCTCCATCACCTAGTGAGCTCTCATCCAAACTTCCCGTGTCCTAAGGGCCAGTCACTCATTCTCCTTGGGCCTCAGTTTACTCCAGGGCAGAGGAGAGGACTGGGGGTGGAAGGGAAGCTGGGCCAGGCCACAGTGCGAGAAGTCAACTTCAACTTCCTGAGCCAGGTGAGGCAGGGGGATGGCCTAGCCCTAGAGCTGCTGGACGGACTGCAGTGGATGGAGGAGGGGGGGGGGGGGGCTTCTGGGCCAGCAGGACAGTGGCTCCCGTGAGATATGCGTGTCTGTCCTATGGGTGCCTGCATGGGAGGCCTCATTGCAAATAAAGGTCTCCACAGACCGATTAAGCTAAAGGCTTAGAGGCACGGTTACTCTGGCCTGGGAGAGTGACTGACTGGAGGGAAGCCAGCACATCTGAGGGCAGCTGGAGACGAAGGGGTCCAGACCCGGGGGATCTGGCCGCCCAGAGCTCAGGAATGGGGCGGGCTCTGCGGCAAGGTGTGCGGATACACAAGGGAGCCGTCTCCATCCATCCATGTGTAAGCGCCTAGAGCTGACACAGTGTGTACACGAGGCACAAATGCTGCGCCAACCTCCCCGTGGAGCTGAGCATCTCAGGTTCTAGAACCCATGAGGGATCCAGAACCCATCCTCATAGCTGGGAAGGGATGGCGCTTACAGTAGGGATTCTTAAACCAGGAGGTATCAAGCCACCTGCCAGACAAGTGACAGGAAGTCCCCGTCAGAAAGGGGGAATGGTAAGGCAGGAACTCCGGGTTGATAGGACTTGGCTAAGGCCACCACACACACTCACACATACACATATATGTAGATACACACACACACACACACACACACACACGCACGCACGCACGCACGCACACATGCTCAGACACAAACATACTCACAGATACACATACACACACTCACAGATGCATACTCACATACATATACACAGATATACACATAAACACCAACACACAGACACACATACATACATACATACACACATTCACACACTCACAGACACTCACACAGATATACATACACACATACACACATGCAAACACAGAGATACACGCATATGAACACTCACAGACACACACATTCATACAGACACAGACATACATTCACAGACATACATACTCTCACATACACACATGTACACATACACAGATACACACACAGGCATATATACACATATACACAGACACACACGCAGGTATACACAGTAACACACACAAATATATACACACATTCACACACAGACACACCCTCACACTCACACATACACACATGCACAGAGATACACACACACTCACACAGTCGCATTCTCACATACACATATACACATGCACACACAGAGATATACACACTAACATACACTGACACACACACACACACACACATATTTCTTACTCTTCCTCACGCCCAGGCCTCCTGAGACTGACACTTCCCTGTAACTTCTGTGTCCCCCAAGTCCCCATTCGGTCCCTGCCACCCCAGGTCTCTAGGCCTCTAACACGCCCGGCCTTTCTCTGCACAGTGACTCTTCCTGCCTCCCAGGGCCTGGACAAAGTACTGTTTTTTTCTTCTTATCTGGGACAGCTAGAGGCCGTCGTAGTCGTCAGCCAATGACTTCAAGGCTGGCTTGAGATATTTCCAGCCAGGCCGCCACAGATCCTCCCGTGGACACAGCCTGAGGCCCCTTTCTGGATGAACAGAGCTGAGGGGGACGGATTGCCTGCAGCTCCGCCCCCTCCTGCCTGCGTTAGGAAGCTCCCACCCATAAGACAAATATTTAAGTTCAGAGTGAAAGGGGTGTGTGCGGATTCTTCGCTTCATTGGGAACCTCTGAAGGCGCAGTTTGAGAGAGAGGGCTTGGCTGTCACGCATGGGAGCCATACAGAACCCGGGGGTCACACCCACCGGCTTGGCCGTGCTCCTTATCCACCGAGCATCCCATTTCTCAGATGGGAAAATGAAAGCACAGAGAGGACAGAGGCCTCTGGTCTCCCCAAAGTAACACATCTGGGAAGAGGCAGGCTGGTATCCAACCTCACGCAGCAAGACACCAATCCCCACCCCACACAGTAGGACACCTTGGCACCTGACAGACAAGTGTTTACCTACTATGTGCCAGCAGGGTGCTTACAGCATCTCAGAACAAGCCTATGGTCCCCTCCCTGGATGGAGGAGGAAACCCAAGACTTGGGAATGGGTTGAGCCAACGCAGAGCAGAGGCCAAGCGGGGACTGGGAAGCCCTGGAGACCCACACTAATTCTGGAAGTATTTACACTGCCAGGTGCCCCCCCCCCACGTGACTGTCAGTCACTCACTCGCCTGCTTGGCCACTTGGGGGGCTGGCCTGTCACTGTGAGCACAGTCCACGCACACAGAGACACAGAGACTCAGGGCAGCATCTGAAATCACACAGCAGGTGAAGGGCTGGGGCGGAGGGCAGGGAACAGAGACAGTGCTCCTGGGAGAGGCCAGACGGGGCAGAGGGAGACAGAGAGAAGCTGACGCGGAGAAAGAGCTCTTCCTCCAGAGAATGGGTGGGCCTCTGTCTTGTGAACTCAAGCCCCACAGGAGTGTAGGCTCCCACACAGGAGGCACCCCTATCAGCCACACAGCATGGCTTCTGGCCTGGGTGAGCCCCTGCCTAATGACTCAGTGACTCAGGCCAGTGGTGCCCTGCTGCATCCTGCAGCTCTGCGGGACAGTGGCCATGAGCTCACGGAGGGTCAGCCCAAAGTTCCCCTGTCCAACACTGTCCCATAACCACACTGGCTCTGGAGACAAAAAGGGCTGACTGAACCCATGCCTGGCCTCGTACGCCCCTGAGAACTGGGACAACTCGACCCGGGGCAGAGGCCAGCTATCTGAAGACACCGACCGGGCACTGTAGCTAAGCTCGGTTCTGCTTGGTGACGTGAGTGTCCCCAAAGTCATTAGAGGTCCCAGAAACCGCCTGCCAAGAGCCAGGCGGGGAAGCGTTCTTCCTGCTTCTCTCTCCCAGCCAGATTTCCCGCACCTCGCCGTACCTCGCAGCACCTCACCGCATATGCCCACGCCGCCACCGGTCCAGGCCCGTCTGATATCACTTGCCCAGATTACACTCACTGGCTACGATTTCCCTGGTCTCCCAACCCTTAAGAGACCACAGCATAGAACCCCATAGCTGGGCCCGGGCGCTCCACCATGGCGGGGCTCCTGCTCAAGCAGGAGGGACAAACCACCTGCTACCCGGTCCCCTACGGCTCCTCCCCTCGGAAATCACTCAGTCTCTCACTTTTGAACAGTGGCAAACAGACAACTGCCTTAATTCAGCACGCAGTGACAAGACCACTTGGTCACCCTGGGAGGGCCAAGGAGATGGAGCAGGTGTCAAATAAGCGTCCCTAAAAATAGAGATGCCGGCATGCCGTGGGGGCGGCAGTGTCCCCGTGGCACAGCCCTGCTCACAGACGAGGAGCCTGAGTCCAACCCCCCCACCCCCGCCAGCTTCAAAGAGGGGGTGCTGCACCTGCAGAGCAGCCAGCCCAGCCTACTTCCCCCTTAGGATCCCAAGGCCACCCTCGCTGACGGGGAAAAGTCGTTCCCCGAGGCCTCTGGGAGTCAGCCCCCTCTCCGGGGGAGTCCGAGGGTTGCCCTGCTATTTTAAACCACACACATCCCCAGGCTTACAAGATCAGGGGCCTCGGAGTCCGGCTGTCTCTTCCTGAGGGATGAGAACCTCTGTTGGCTGCGAGCAGAGAAGCGGCGGAAGGACTCTCGGCTCCTGGAGGCCAAGTGTCTAAAGGAGGAGGTGCGCTTGAATGGGGTGCGACTGGCGGACTCCCCGCTCCGCTCGGTGCCCACCGTGGCCGTCACCAAGTGCAGTGCCTCCTGGAAGGACCGCCTCACCGTGCCAACCCACTGAGTCATGTGTGTCTGGGCCACCGAAAGCTTGTCGCCCAGGTAATCCATGGGGCCAGCCTGGAGGAGGGGGCAGGCGGAGGCAGTTAGGAGGCCAGCACTGCCAGGGTCCTGGTCCTTCTGTCGGTGACCGTCCTTGGGGAGAAGTTCTGGGCTCCGATGGGAAGCCCGGCAGAGCGCATCAGCCCAAGTAAAGTAAACATCGCCCGACAGGCATCCGCGGGTCACAAAACAGGGACAGCGACCGGTCAGCAGGGGGTCAACCAGCAGGAGCTTCGAGTCAACCAACCAGGACGTCCAGTTCTAGTCCCCAGGGCCAACCCTGATGAATTCAAGGAGCAGGTGGCTGTGAGGAGCTGGGCGAGGGGGCTGGCACCCCGAACTCACTTCCGTCCATGCAGGGAGAACTCCCATGCACACCTGGGAGCCACCGCCCACCGCCGCGGTCCCGCTCTCCCTCCAGACTCTTCTCACCTGAACTAGGCAGATCTCCAGTCCTCAGGCTAGAGACGCCAAACCTGCCGCCGGCCAGCAGGCAGCGCGCTCACTTCCGGAGAGGCAGCCACCCAGCCCGGGTCCCCTGGCCCGGCAGCCCGGAATGACATCAGCCCCCTGTCTTGGCGAGGGGCACGCAGCCCAGGAATGCAGGAGGGGCCTCGGGAGGTGGCCGCCCAGGGAGCTGGCGTCAGCCCGTTTTTTTTTTTTCCCCCTAAGTCTCAACTCGCTCGCTGTCCCTCGGGGACTTCATGTGCCAGACTGCCTACCCACCCCAGGCAGCCCGGTGCAGGAACGCGGGTGAGTGCGCGCCGCGTGTGGGGGCATGTGCGTGGGAGGCGCGGCTGCCCCTGGGAGGTGGAGGGGGCGCCCGCCCGCCCGCCGCTCGAGCCTCCGGGGCTTCAGGTCGAGTCTGAGGACCTGTGGCTGGCTGTCAGTCTGTCTCCCTCTCCCGGCGGCGCGGCGGCGGCGGCGCCCTTCAGCTTCCTCGCCTTGCCGCTCCAGCTAAGCCTCCCCCACCAGCTCCTTCCCCTATCCGCTCAGCAGTCCCTGCCGCCTCTCCTGGAGGATGGAGGATGCTGGTGACCTGCCCTGAGCTTCCCTCACGGTGGGGCTGGGGCTGAGGTGCTGCTTGCATTTTGGTACAAGCAGGGTTGCCATGGCAACTTGGGGGCACAACATCTGCCCCCTTCCCTAGGCTGGGCACAAGGAGCCATGAGGATGACTCGTGTGTAGGGGATCACATGACCATTCTGTGTTTAACCCTTAAGGGCTGGAGCTCTGGGGGCTGGGGTGATGAGAGAGAAGCGGGTGAGCACTGGACAGGGAGGGGCATCCGGACTCTGGACCTTCCAGCCGGGAGCTACACCCCCTCTCTGTTCCTTCTGCAGGTGAAGAAATGCTAGCTCCGAGTGTTGGATTCACATGTCCAAGGTCACACAGCAATCAAGGTGCTCTTGGAAATGCCCCCCTCCCCACAGTTAGTGTGCATGTCTGACCCCGTACCCCGCCCACTGTGAAGCCTCAAAAATATTGACTTTTCAAAATGCCAGGCCAAATCCAAGGTTGAAATCCACATCAGCCCAAGCGCCTGGTGTGATCTCTGCACTACCCCCTCCCCGCCTCTGTCCCAAGTAAATATTTGCTCTCTAGACACCAGACTTGCCAAAGTAAGTTTATCTTGAAAGCCCCTGTAACAGACGGTGCATGAAGGCTAGCGCCTTCTCTTCCTCCTCATTCCAAGGCCCTGTGGTCCCAGCATCTCTCATTCTGTTAACAGTAAGAGTGGGTAAGCCCAGCGGTGGTGGCGCACGCCTGTAATACTTGGGAGGCAGAGGCAGGTGAGGCAGCCTGGTCTACAGAATGAGTTCCAGGACAGCCAGGGCTAAACAGAGAAACCCTGTCTCAAAAAAAAAAAAAAAAAAAAAAAAAAAAAAAAAAAAAAAAGAGTGGGCGCCTCCTCTGGCCCTGGCTTCTGGCCCTGTGCTGTGGAGCGTCAGAGAATGGTAACACAACTGCTGACTGACACCACCTGAGCCTTATAAATAAATGCTCAAAGGATCCAGTTGCTAAAAGGGGAAACTGAGGCCCAAGAGAGCTGAGGCTGTGTAGTGGGCGGCCTCCCAGAGGCCCCCAGGGATCCCAGTGGGCTTCTCAGGGTACAACGGGGTTGGTCCCTGAGCTCCATACAATGGATTCCTCTCCAAGGTGATGCTAAGGCATGTGAGGGGCAGCCATGTTGGATGCTCAGGTGGAGAAACTCACAGGGAAGAGACCAGGGTTCCAGCTAGAAGCCAGCACCGTGGCTGGCCACTGGACAGAGGCAGGTACCTGCCCTCAATCAGACCGAGAGGACAGGAACCATGGCCAGCTTCCCAACTAGAGTCACCAGGAGACAAAAGGTCACTTAGCAGAGCTGCCCTCAGTCTCCTGATCACATGAGCAAAGGTTCTGAGGCAAGCCAGGCCCACAGGGAACTGTGGGGACAACTGTGGGAACAGGTTGGCTTGTAATGGAAGGAGGGCCTCTGGCTGAGGTCAGACTGTATGCCCTGCAGGTGAGAGGCCACCCCAGCATGCACCTCTGCATGCAGATCAGGAATCATGCTAGGGAAGGGCTAGTGCGCTTCTCCACCTGTGCCTGGCTCCTTCCCGGGCCTCCAAAGGCGGCTACACCCACAATCACAATCGGGGTTTCTGGGTCCCACAAGGAATTCACAGCAAACTCCTGCTTCAGGCCACTTCAGACTTCCCAAGTAACCAGGGACAGACTGAAGACAGGAATGGACAGACAGGCCCTTCGCATCTGGCCCCAGAAATGCCACCCCAGGAACCTTTCGAGAACTGGAGGGGGACCCAGGTCTCTGGACACAGGGATGGGAGCCATTGCAGCCTTCGGAGAGAAGGGGGCTGTGAGAGGCACGAGACGAATCTAAAGTGATCGCAGTTCCTACGGAAAGGCTCCAGGAGGGCGCAGCACCGGTAATATTTCTTAGAGAAGCTAAACACCCCAGATGAAACACTGCCTTCTGGGAACAGACACGCAGAAGCTAGGGGCCGGGTTGGGACGGACAGGTGCCATCAGCTTTGAAAACAGCTCACACAGGCTTGATGAAGAAGACCGCTCCTTCCCTGTCCTGGGCATCATTTTAAATGACTTGAACGTGCTTGGAATTCGAAAAGTGGTGACTGTTGACCGCACAGTTCGTGAGACACACGCGAGAATCCACCCCAGATGGAAGAACACACAGGGGCCCATGCTAAAAGCATGTCCATTACAAAGTGTCCACGTGGAACACGTGAAGCCGAAAGGGGCGGATGGGTGGGGGAAAACGGGGTGTCTGGATCCGGGGCTGGAGAAAGAACTCTATCACATGGGCCCTGGCTTTCCAGTATTGAGTCTGTATTCGTGGGATTTTGTTTTTACTTTAAAAAAGATATGTACTTACTTCAAGTATTATTTATCTTGATCATGGATTCTTTGTCTCCTGGTACTAAGTGATGGCCCCAGGGGCCGTGCCCTGCCTCCTACCCTGCATAGGTCTGGTGAAACCTGTTAGAATCTGCAACTGGCTTTAACTAGCCACTGAGGAAGTAACAAAACCTCTCTGATTGCTTTCGCAGATGAAACCACCAAGTGTTTCCTTGTCACGGAGGTGGGTCGGTTGACCCCTTCGCATCCCCACATCCAGAGGGCGCACGGGGTCTTTGCCCATGAGTCCAGCTTGCCGTCCTCCGGCTCGGAGTATACAAAGGGTGACCATACACCTCGGTGAGCAGGCAGCGAAGAACACAGAACCCAGGTCCCTGTCCACGGGGAGACCAATCCCGGGGTCATGCTGGGGACAGAGCTCGCCAGACACCTGTGTGTCCCCAACTCTGTCCTTGCTCAGGTCTATGGCCCAGCCCCTGCATTAGCCACCAGCACAGGAGTCCCCACCGTCTCTTACACAAACACCAGCCCCAGTGCGCTCTGCTCCCCGGCTCCAATCAGCGCTGTCCCCCAAGCACCAGCTGTGGCAAAACACCAGGGCACCCTGTCCCACCCACACCATGTATGATGTCACAGGCAGGATGATGATGTCACTGTAATGCAATACCATGTGACATCACAGCGCTAAGCCATTACATCATCAAATTACATCACGCACCACCATGCTGCCTCACTGTCACTGAACTGTGTCTCTGTCACACCTCATCTGCTCCTGCCAACAATGCAAGAAGCTTCATCCCATTTTACAGATGGATAGCGCGAGGCAGGGAGAAGTGACAGACATGGCCAGTCCAGTGTCACACAGCGGTAAGCAGTGGAGTCGGTGCGGTGCAAGGAATGCTGTGCATCTCAGTTTTCGGCCTCCTGTGGAGAGAGCCAGATGCTGGCCGCTTGCTCCTTGCTCCGGCTTCCAGGGTCACCACGTGCTCTGGGAGCGGGGGGGTCACCACGTGCTCTGGGAGCGGGGCTATAAAAAGCGTCACTCCTGAATCTGGGGCAGCACAGGCGCCCCCCACCCCCCTCCGCAGAGGGCTGTTTCTGCAAATGCTATTCTCTCCAGGAAACTCTGGGGACGCCGCAGGCATCCTGAAAGCAAACTCTATCTTCCTTACATAAGGAATCTGCAAAACAGGGGACCTGTGGGGACTGGGAAGAAACTGAGGATGCCAACCACAGTGTGATGTGAGGCAGAGAGCCCACGGGTCTCACGAAGGGAAGAACTTGTCACTCAGTCAATCACGTATTCATTCTTTCATTCATTCAACAAACAGTTATTCTGCATACATCAGAGCTGACAGGGAACAGAGCTGGGGTTGCTCCCTGGGCATGCAGCTTAGCCTGCCGCTGTAAATCTACAACACTGAAGGAGAACCCTCCCCCTCCACACACACACAGGCCACCTCAAGCCCAGGTATCGCCATTCCCTCCCAGGCCCCTCCCAGATCTGGGTCGTGCTTAGGCCTTCAAGATTTCTTGGTCCAGGGAAAAGAGAAAGACAAAAAGGAAAGGCTGACCGTGCCTGTGGCCAGAGAGCCAGGGGCCAGAAACACAGAAGGCAAACCAAACACAACGAGGAGATGGGTTCTCTGGGAGGGGTTTGGCTGTGTTTAGTCTTGACTCTGGGAGGCTGACACACTACAGCTATCCCTTCCAGAGCGAAGGCCACCTTCTCCCTCCTCCTCCGTTCCCCTCTGGCCTCACAGCCCAGGGCTGTTTCCCACTCTGCCTGGGAGGTCTTCCCTTGCAGTCCTGGGTCCTGAGAACAAGCGGAGGAAGTGGACTATTACTCTGCTGATAAGAAGCTGTAATAAACCCGTCACTCAAAGGTGTTCATGGCTGGAAGCTGCCCACACTTCTCACCTCATTTAACTCCTGGAACAACTGAGCGTGAGCACAGGGGAGCTCCGACAGCCACACTCGTGACCCTGCATGGCAGTGAGGTGTGGACCAGGAGCGCCAGGACCGTGTTCCTCACGGAGTGGGTGAGACCTGGGCTTTGTTCTCAGGCTCCCCTGCCTCTCTCCCCGATACCTCCGTGTAGAAGTCTCAAGTCTCATCACACGAGACCCCCGCCCCCAAGAAGGGTCAGATCAGCCCCCAAGTCCTTTCTGTGACTACGGCTGCCACTCGGTGTGACTCCGCGTTCCTGGGACTTCCCGAGATGCCAGGAGCTGCTGACAAGGTTATACTGTGTGCCCACTCCCACCCCCTTCCCAACAGCCTGGAGATTACTCCCTCCCCAGGTGCGCACGCATATGCACACCCCCCCCCACACACACACACACACACACACAGGGAAGGTGCGAGAAGCCGGAGATAACCCATTCTCCTTCCCCCTGATGACCATTGTGGCCCCAGGCCTGCCCCCAGGCTTGAGGAAGAATCCAGCTCACTTAAGCCCAATGGAGGCTCACTCCAGCTCGGTGTGGAGCGTTTGGGGTGACTCTCAGGAGGGTCCTCGCTGGTCCTTGTCAGTATGCTGGGTCATAAACCAGCAACAGGGAGAGGGCCTGTGATCCCAGCACTCAGAAGGATCAGACCTTCAGAGTCATCCTGGGCTACACAGGGATTCTGAGGCCAGCCTGGGCTACATGAGATCTAATCTGGCAGGTGTGGGAGTGAAGTCCACTCATTTTAAAAGGGGTTGGGCAGGGGGTTAGGACCATGTTGTCCCTCTCCCAGAATGTGGAGACAATCACCAAGACAGGAAGTCTCCATAAAAATTTTATTACTTAAAAAATAAAAAAAGGTTGAGCAAACCTAAACGGTTTGGCCCAGCATGTGGCCTGCTCTCTGGGAGGAGAGGTGGGGTGTCTGAAGAGATGGTCACTGCTCTAAGTTCATTGTTTTGTTCAAACACCACCACGCTCCCCCAGAGACCCTAGACATCACTTCAGAGGCAGGCCACACATGCACTCCCTGGACCCCACAGGAAATCCATCAGGTGCCTCTGGTTCCTTGTAGCACGTGGTTGTGATGCAGACTTTCTCAGGCTGTGACTTCCCTGTACCGACTCGTTTCCTGCTTGCCCTAGACCAGGACTGGGTGACTCTCCACCCTGACCATCTTATGTGGTCCATGCCCGTTCTGCTCCACACCTCTGCCATGGTGTCCCCTCTGGTTTCAATGATCTTCCACCCCTCTCACTCCTGGTCCAAGATCAGGATGTGTTGTCTAGACAGCAGCCCCCCTGCTCTGAGAAGCCTCCCTCAAACGATGGAGCCTATACTGGGCCATGACTCAATTTAGCGACCAGTTGCTGAGCTCCCGGGGACAGTTGTGCTGCACCTGGCTCACCCAGCACCCTCAGCAGACACGCCCCATGCCCACCATGTAAACAGGAGCAACGACTGAGGCCCGGACCAACCCACAGAACTCTCAGCATCCTAGGCCAGTTCCCATAGCAACAGGGAAGGAGTTCTGATAGCTAGCGGGGAGACTGTAGCATCTTGGCCTCCACCTCCAAGTCCACCCAGGTTATTTATAACCGCGCTGAACACGTGGCCCCTTCCTCGTGTCTGCGTAGTCACCCGTCTCCAGCCGTCATTTCAGAGGTACACTGTTAATTAACTTGGGGAGCGGGAGGAGATCCTCCAGAATGGAGGACTTTCTAGAAACAGCGGTGTGGGCCATCAGACTCTGCGTGGGCCATCAGACTCTCCTGCACTGTGGAATGCTGGGGTGTGGCCCTGCTGTGGGAAGGCAGGTCTATGGTCGGCAGCCTGTCACTGAGGAGCCAGGAGGCTGGTTCAGCACAGACAGGAGGGCTCCCAACACAGCCTCCCTGCCTGGCACCCAGAGCTGCAATCACGGTTCTCTCACCCACAGCCAGATTTCAGTGAGCTACGGGTAGGACCGGAGGAGATGCCAGGCCCCGGAGAGGTATTGATTTCCGATCTGTAGGTCAGCCGCACACAGCTGAATTACCCCCACGTCCCCCCCCAGGAGCACCCCAAGAACTTAGGGTCACAGTGAAGAGGATGTGGGTTAGGAGGAATGAGGGAGGCAGCTGGGGCGGTGACGGCTGCGGAACCGGCTGGCTTAGAGCACAGGAGCTGGGCAGTGCCCGCTGCTCGCTGCACTGGTACGGACCAGCAACTTCCTCACCGGGCCTCAGTTCTCACCAGGCTTCCTAGCAGGCTGTGACTCAGCACCTGAGGTGAGGGCCTGCAGCTGCGGGACACCTCCCACCAGCATCTGGTTAGCAGTTCTGAGCAGACCTGGCCCTGACTCTGGAGACTGGAGGATGACTATTTGGTAGCCAGTCTGCGTGTGAGGCCTGTGCTCCGCCCACCCTCTGGGTTGCCACAGCTCAGTGTACAAGGGGATGATGATGGCCACTGTGGCGTCCGCACCCACCCCATCATTTCATCCTGGCTCCCCTGGCCCCGCCCCACTCCTCGCGACTCAAAGCAGCAGCAACAAGGCTGTGTCTCCTCCTGGCTGCTGGAGGACAGGCTTCTCACTGGCTCCCCACCACACACACACACACACACACACACACACGCACACGCACACGCACACGCACACGCGCGCACACACACACACAGTTCTAGGAGCCACCCTAGATCATGTCCTAGCACATTTCAGCACATAATCTTGGCAGCCAAAGTGCAAGCCCTTCCGGAGAGACACACACACACTCACACTCTCACACACTCATACACTCAACACTTTCAAACACATACACATTTACAGTCTTACACTCTCACACACTCATTCTCACACACTCACATATACTTAAACACACTCACACACCTCCACACTCTCACTCACACACACACCACACACATACACACTCATTTTCATACTCATACTCACTCTCACTCATACACACAGTCACACTCACACACATACTCTTACACACATTCACAAATACATTCTCACACTCCCTCACACACTCCCTCACACACACTAACACTCTCACATACACTCACACCCAATCTCTCTCACACACACACACACATTCACACTCTCTCAAACACACACTCACACAGTCACACTCTCACACATCTTCACAAATACACTCCCACACTAACTCACACGCACTCGCTCACACACTCACATACACCTTCATACTCTCTCACACATACACGCCTCAAGACAAAGCGAGCGGTCAATCCCCCCATCCCGGGATCCCCAGCTCCCCGCCCACTGCAGCTCCTCACAGGCCTGCAAGCACCCTGCTCCTGAGTCTGAGGTTCCCTACCCCAGATGCAGGAGCCCAGGCCACCTGCTCAGAGTGCCTGCGCCCAGGCCTGGCCACCTGAGTGTGATTCGCCTGCCCCTTTGGCCTCTCTGAGGGCGCACTAGCAGCTGGAAGTGTGAAGTGCTTACAGACTGACTTCATAGATAGAGCCTGGAGGGAGGGAGGGAGGGAGGGAAGGAGGGAGGGAGGGAGAGACTGACTGATCTGTTTGTACACCATGCCACACCCACGCCCAGCTCTAAGTCCCACTGCCATCCAGGAGGCAGCCAGGCCACCGTCCACACTCAGGGTTGCCCTCTCAGACACCTTGTAAAAGTTATCTACCATAGCCCTCTGGTTTCCCGAGCCTTGCAGGGGACACCAGAGCAGCCTGGTGGACAGGTGACAGGGAGGAGCCTCTCTCTCCTGGCTCAGCCCTCCCAGTGCCACCAAGCCTTCCTGCGATGGCTGGATCCTCGGCAGCTATTTTGGGGCTGTTCTGTTGTGGAAATAACTAGGATAGGAAGAGCCTAGGCTGATCCACAGATTCGGGACTCGAGATTATCTCTGGAAAGAGCCAGATGGCGACTATTTTTGGCTTTGCAAGTCACATGTAGCTTCTTTGCAACCTTTTAAAGATGTAAAACTCATGCTCGGTTGGCAGGCCATATCTGGCCAACGCGGCCCTACTCAGGTCCTCGACCAGGGAAGCCCCTAAGCCTCCTCAGGGTGTGGCAGCCCAGAGTCATAAGGTCAGGTCATGTTCAGCCTCAGACAAAAAGGCGACCAGGGCTGGTGAGGACTTTGGTTTTGTGAATCTGAGACGGGGGAACACAAACAGGTATGGAGTCACAGGTTCTGGTGAGGCCCGGGGAGGGCCTGGCTTATATCCAGGATGCAGTGAACATTACCACCGGTACCACAGACCGTCCCAGGCACGATCTACTTCTGAAGCTAGAACATTTGCCTTCCATTAACCTTCAGATGAGCCTGACCCCAGGTACCCTGAGCCCTGCTCTGGGGCCCCCCTGCTCCTCCCCATTCCCTCTCAGACTTCAAAGCACCACCTCCCAGCACAGCAGGACCCGTCTTCCTCTGCCACTCAGCCCCATCAGGAAAGCTCACCCACCTGGAGGAGATTAGTGACAGCCCAGTCCCGCTTCCCCACCCCGCCACCGCAAGCTCTAGCCTGGCTTGCTTCCTGCCCCCCCCCCCAGGCTCTAAGGTGCCACCAGCTGTGTCTGGGCAGAAGTGTGGCATTCTCCCTGGCTCTCTCCTCTTCCCCACAACCTCCCTGCTGTGCCTGCTTCGATGTGAACTTGGCCACTACTAGACACTTCCCACCCAGGTAAGCACTGGATACCAATGTTCAGGCTTCTGGTCCTCGCCTTCTGACCCCTGCCCTGAGTTTTATACCCCTGTATCCCACCATGCACTGTCCACTAATGCCCCTCATGTGACCCTACCCAGAACACACGCAGACGCTCTGCCTTGTCCCCAAAAGTCCCAGTGTGTCCTCCCTCACATACCACGTGGCTGGCCACATAGGCCACTAGGCCTCAGCCTCCCCGGATTGTTCCCAACCCAGAACCTTTGCATGCCCGAAACCCCTAATTGGGACGGGTATCTAAATGCCACATCCTAGCACCAAGACACGTCTGCTGAAGGCCTGAGAAGGCCGTGCGTGCAAGAATGAGGCTCGCGGTGCCCTGTAGCCATAGCAACTGAAATCTTCAAGTACAATTTTTATCTCCCTCTGACTTTACAATGTAGGAACTTTGGAAGGCAATATTCAGGCCCTTTCCTGGAAACAGGCATACAGAAGGAAAAAAACCTCATTCAGCCATGGGACTGCGCTGCACATCCTCGCCACACAGAAAACACCTGTCTGGAGGCTGTGAAGAACGGTTCAGGACCAGGAGCGAAGGCACACAGGAAAAGGCCGGGCCACTGCTCACTCTGAGCTAAAAGATCATGGCTGTCCAGGACTCCTGCAGCCTCCGACAGCCCAGGTTCCTAGCAGGAACTTGTACTGCCTGGTTTTGTGTGTCAACCTGACACAGGCTGGAGTTCTCACAGAGAAAGGAGCCTCCCTTGAGGAAATGCCACCAGGAGATCTAGCTATAAAGCATTTTTCTCAATTAGTGATCAAGGGCCGAGTGGAGTGGAGCCAGCCCCTTGTGATAGTGCCAATCCCTGGGCTGGCAGTCCTGGGTTCTGTAAGAAAGCAATTTGAGCAAGGCAGTAAGAAACATCCTCCATGGCCTCTGCATCAGCTCCTGCTTCCCGAGTCCCAGTCCTAACTCCCTTTGGTGATGAACAGCAGTGTGGAAGTGTAAGCTCAATAAACCCTTTCCTCCCCAACTTGCTTCTTGGTCATGATGTTTGTGCAGGAATAGAAACCCTGACTAGGACAGAAATGGTCCCCTGGGCCATTTGGTCAGAGAGAACCTTGCCCAGCCTCTGTGCCCATAAGCCCCCTCTAAACAGCTCATCCCCAGCCTCAGCTGATGGGAAAACTATGGAAGTGGGTGCCATGCGGTACATTAGCAAGGATGAGTTCACCTCTCTCTGCTCGTGACCGTGTGAGTGACAGCTGCCCCTGTTCCTGCCCAGACAGCCCTCGGTGATGGCTGGTCAGCTGTGAGAATGTATGCCACAACAAACCCTTTCTCCAGAAGCTGCTCCTGGCTACGGCATCTTATCCCAGGCATAGATATGAACCAGGATTCCCAGGAGAGGTGACCACAACCAGCAGGTGCTCACTGAACAAGTATGTATGCAGGTAGCTGCCACCAATCCTGGTGGGGGTGAGGTGGCACCCGGGGGTCCCTCCTCAGAGCTTGGTACCCACACAGCCCTCTGAAAATGGTTCAGGAAATCATGACAGCAAGATGGCCATACCCCTGTCTGTGACTGTCTGTGTATGTGTAAATGTGATTGTGAGTTTGTGTGCATGTGAGTGTCTGTATGTCTGTGTATGTCTGAGTATATGTGAGTGTATGTGTGCATGTGTCTGTGTGAGTGTGTGTGAGTGTGAGTGTATGTGCATGTAAGTGTGAATGTCTGTGTATGTGTGTCTGTGAGTCTGTAAGTATATGTGTAAATGTGTGTGTGAATGTGAATGTCAGTGCATGTGAGTGTGAGTGTATATGCATGTGAGTGTGAGTGTGTCTGTATGTTTGAGTATATGAGAGTGTGAGTATGTATGTGTGTCTGTGTGTGTGCATGTGAGTGCATGTGTGAGTCTGTGTGTCTGTGTGAGTCTGTAAGTGTATGTGTGTGTGTGTGAATGTGAGTTTGAGTGCATGTGAGTTTCTATGTGTATGAGTCTGAAAGTCTGTGAATCTGTTTGCATGTGTGCATACAACACACACACACACACACAATCATGTGAAGGCTGGAGTTGACAACCAAGGGTCTTCCTTTACGTTCTCTATCTTCTGAGACAGGGTCCCTCAGTGAACCTGGAGCTCACTGATTGGCTACACGGACCGCCATCGAGTCTCGGGGTGCACCCCTCCCTGGGCCTGTGCTGGGTTAGACATCCACGGCTGCACCCCACTCGTACAGCCATCTCCTCAGCAGACAGCTTCTCTCTCAGACACGGTCGCGCTATGCGGCTCAGGCCGACTTCAAGCCCATGTTGTTCCTGCTGCCAGCTTCTCAGTCCTCGGGTGGTGGAAGAACACCACCTAAACTCTAAAAATGGCCTCCTCGTGTGGGGCCAGCACCCGTGTGAGTCCTGCCTCACACTCTGCACCCTACCCCTTGCACTACACCAGGGGAAAGCAGGCCTAGATTACGAATGGCAAGATGGCGGCCCTGGGGTGTGGTCCCTCAGAAGGAAGGGTCTGATGAAGCCAGACAGGAGGCCAGTGTTGGGGAGCAGGATCCCCTCATCCCACAGAGAAAGAACCTCTTTACGCCCTTTTATGGTGGGGAACTCGACTTGAGGGCAGCGAGTTTGTTGTGCAGGCGTGGAGCCCAGCGGGCTCTGAGGAAGCCTGGGTCAGGCTTCAGGGCCAGTGGGCCTCGGCTCCGAGACACAGAGGCCCAATGGCTGCTGCAGGCTGGCACGGCCTGCTCTAAATTTAGAACTAGTGAAGCTGGGAAGAGGGGTCCCGGGGGTGCTGCCCCGTAGCAGCAAGCTTGGCAGGGGGCCGAGGCCGGTCAAGGCCAGTCAAGGCCGGTCAAGGCTGGTCAAGGCCAGCCTGGGCGGCAGCAGCTCCCAGCAGCCTGGGCGGTTTCCTGTCCACCTGTGTGGACCTGAACAACAGGAAAGGCGGCAGCAGCAGGGCCCCACCCCACCCAGCTTTTCTTCTCCATCCATTCTGCGGGACCGCGACTCCTGAGGGGCCCCCGGACATCCCAGTGCATGTGAGCGACGTGTGCCTCGCCCTGTGTGAGAACCGGGGAACACAGAACAAAACAAGCCGCGGCCAGTTTCGGAAACGTAGTCACCTCAGCTACTCACTGCTCAGTGTGCACGCATGGAGCACCTTTGTGTACCAAGCCCAGTTCATTCACACTCAACAGACCAACAAGACACACCCCTACCCTCAAAAAAACAAAAACAGAAAAAAGCCTCTGTCATTGGTTCGCTATTAACAAGCACCTACTGTGCGCAGGACCTTGTGCCAGGAAATAGCAGGAAATGAACACGGGGTCCTAATCTCTCTTTTCAGTCACTCTTTCATTCGGGTCTATCAGCAGTTATTGAATACTTCGTGTATGCCCAGCCCTTCGCTGAGCGCGGCGAACAGAGCCATAGCGTGGCCGTACTGGATCATTCAGCCTGAGTCATGGGCGGGCTCCTGGATGCCCACTGTGTGATGACACAGGGCTGGGGCACAGTCACCACCTCAGCCGCAGCCTTCCATGCACTGAATGCAACCAGCTTACTGTGTGCATGGGAGAGAAGGCCTGTTGTGACCTTCCCTCCTCTCTGGCTGAATTTTTGCCTCCACCAAAGCATACCCTGAGCACCTACTATGCGCCAGGCCCTGAGAAATCAGCGAATGAACTCCATACCCACAGGGCTGGGCTCCGTAAGACGCGTGCTCCGCTTCACCAGGCAGGGCTGTGTGCTCGCCTGCTCCCTCTGTCAGGACAGCAAGAGTCTCTCAAGTTATTCAAAAGCTCCACGAGACTCTGGTGACTGTGAAGCAGGTCACAGGCACCCGCTCTTGCAGGGGACAGAGGGACCATGAAGGGGTCCCTTGGCAACCTGGGGTCATCTAGAGATCGAGATGAGAGAATCCACAAGAACTCATCCAACAGCGTGGAGGTGCAGCGGCAGACTGCGGGCAGGCAGGTCCCTCAGTACCCACGCCGTCCCCAGCACCCACGCCGTCCCGGGCTGAGGACAGAGCGGTGGAATAGCAGGCTTGACGCCCACTGCCCAGATGGCTGAGGAAGCGGGTCTGTTGCCACAGGAACCCACAGAGCGCAGAAGAAATGCCACGGGCCGTCCGTGACTGCGTCCACCACATGGTCATTGCACGGGGTCTCACACCCCCGGCCCCACATGACCAGTGACGACGTTTCTAGAAGACTTAGTTCTGAGTCACTGGGGCACCCACCCAGCCAACCCATACTCAGCCATGGACAACCGTGTCCGCTGTGTCCTGTCCCCCAGAACCCACGAGTGTGGCAATGGCTAGTTACAGGGCTCCATCTTGGAGTGGCTTGTCAGGACAGGCCATTGGGCACCCACATGTGCCTGTGCTCTGCAGACCCTGCGAGGACCCAAGAAAGCGGACAACAGAGGGCCGGGCTCCCACGGTGTGTGCTTCTGTGTGCCCAGGAGCCCTGGCATCATCACCTTCCTGACCTCTCCAGAGGCCCTGCCACCTGAGGCCGCCCAGCCTGCCATGTGGGTCACAGGATGGCCTGGGCTCCACACGACACCGCACTTGCTCTGCTCCCAGAGTCTTGGGTCACCTGTCCTGGAGGACAAAGGATGCTTTCACTGGGCCTGGCTGCTCACGCAAGCCTGGGCAGGCGTCAGGCAGGGAGGGCGGCCCAGCAGGCCCCTCTGGGAAGGCAGCCAGACAGCCAGCCTCTGGGGCCCTGCAAGCCAGGGCAGCGCCGAGGGCTGGGCCTCTTCCCCTCCCAAGCTATACCTTCAACAGGGGGAGAACATGGCCCGGAGAGGCTTGGAGGAAAAGCGGATGAATTCAGTCAGCTTTGTTTAGTACCCACATGGCCGAGACACACCTTCAGAGCTAAGATCAAGTCAACACACACCGTGCAGGCTCCAAGGCTGGGCATCCTGGGTCAGATCTCTACCACCGACCGATGGCGGCTGAACCTCTCTGGGCAGACGATACCAATCTCCCTATCTCTAGGACTGCTCAAAGGACAAAACGAAGGCCCTATGCTGACATCCTGGTCTTAGAATGTGACTAAATTTTAAAGAGCTTTAAATCCACTGGGTAAGGGGCTGGAGGGATGACTCGGTAGTTAAGAGCACTGACTGCTCTTCCAAAGGTCCTGAGTTCAAATCCCAGCAACCACATGGCACATGGTGGCTCACAACCACCCGTAATGAGATCTGAAGCCCTCTTCTGGGGTGTCTGAAGACATCTATGGTGTACTTACATATAATAAGAATAAAAATAAGAATACGAATGAGAATAAATGGGGAAGCTAAATGAAACCAGTAGGGTGGGAGAGGTTCCACATCAGGGCCGTCAGAACAGCAGGGCGGGGCTTCTCCAGGCCTGGGATTCTGCAGGGGTTTGGGGGGCGGGGGGGGGGGGCATTCCAGCAACTCTTCCAGGAAGAAGAGAATGAAGACTGCTTCCGGGAGGAAGCATCATCTGTGTCAGAGCAATACGAGGACGGCTGTGGTGGCAGTGACACTGCGCTCACAAAGCCACTGACTGCAGAACCGCAACCTCCCGCACACAGCGGCTGCCTCCCCGCCAAGATCTCCACAGAAGACATCCGGTTCTCTCGCCTGCAGAACCCCCTTTTCTTTTGTTTCTGTTTAAAATTCCTTTGCTACATGTATCCATCAGTGAGCACGTGAGGGGAGAGGCGGCCAACTTGCCGGACTGGTGTCTCCTCCCCACCAGTGAGTTACAGGGATGGAATTCAGGTTTGGCAGCAAGCGCCTTTAGCCATTTCTCACACCCTTATTTATTTTTGTTTTTTTTTTTTTTTTGGAGACGGGGCTTTCTCTGCATAGCCCCAGCTGTCCTGGAACTCACTATGTAGACCAAGCTAGCCTTGAACTCACAGAGATGCCCCTGCCTCTGCCTCCCAAGTGCTGAGATTAAAGGCATATGCCACCACCACCTAGCTCTTATTTTTATCTTCAAAGCAGCACTGCATAGGTATTTATGGAGTCCTGTGTGACACACATAGTGCCCAGAAACCCACTCAGGTAACGGGTGTTACTCCTTGGAACAGCAGTTAACTCTAAGCAAACTTTTGACCCCTCCTATCTGCTCCAGAGATGGCCAAATCTGACGTTTAAAGTGTAGACTCCAAACGCCAATCACAGTGACAGACACAGAGATGCCCTCCATACTCCCCCCAGGAATGCTGTGTCCCCCTGCCCGATGGTCTGCCTCCCCCATTACTCTCCCTCAGAGCTCAACTGAGAGCAAACCCTAGCCTGTGAAAGACCCAGCCAGCTTGTTAGGACTGGGGCGCCCTCTACTGACCAACCTGGGAATCGCTCCTCCAGAGGATCAGCCCGCAGCAACTCCAGCCTTGTGGGTTTAACAGCCAAGCTTAGGGAATGTCTGTAAAGACAGTATCAGCAGCTCCCATTTATTGAGCACCTACTGTGTGCCAAATCTTCCCTGCAGATGAGAAAAAGGCTGAAATACACAGCCTTTGGGGATGGCAAGGCAGGAGGGAGAGCTGAATTTGAACCCAGGTCATTGTGCCCGCAGAACAGCCCCCTTCACTGGAGCCCTGGAACTTGGAGAGTGTGCACAGGCTTTCAGGAGAATCCGGATCCAATCCCTCAGGCCCAGAGAAGGCAAGCAATTGCTCAGGGTCACACAGCAACTGCATCTCCCTCCAGGTTCCCAGAAGTACTCTAGCCACAAGACTAACATGTCTGTCCTTTGGAACATCTCAAAGCCTGGAATGTCTGAAACCCAGCGAGACGGCAGGGGCCACGGCCTGGAGACTTTGCCTGAGAGAACAGCCCCCGTGGTGCGTTAACACAGAGCCTCTAATATCAGGGTAAAGTATGGAGTTCCTCTGGGAACTCCACTGGGGGCCAGGAGATGGCCTGGAGGCCACCAGCAAGCCAAAGTCTATTTCTACCTTTCTGACTCTGTGACAAATGCTGAGGACATGCATAGCAGGTAGGAGAGGGGTCACGCTATGGTTGAGTCTGGAACGTGGACTAGGGGTGCAGCTGGAGGCTAGACCACTGCGTGAGTGTGAATCCAGCATGCCAATCATCCGTGCAACATGGACATGAGACTGTCACAGAGAGGGAAGGAGGGAGCCAGCCTCGGCAGCAGAATCCCGGCTACAGCCGCCGGCACATCTGTCCCGATTAAAGGGCTCTGGGTGCCTCCTCCTAGGCCTGGACACCGTGGGAAGGACTCGAGGGGCGGAGCCTCAGAGCAGGGCCTACTGCTTTTACTTCAGGGATGCTGAGCACCCAGGCCCCTTGTGGTCTCCCTGACTCTGCTCTGGGTCGGCCTGGGTCTCCCCAACCCCTCGCATGGTGGCCAGATTTCCTTTCAAAGCCCAAACTGAATAGTCCACACTGAGTGGTCCTCCCTGAGGCTCCTGTGACCTCAAGGTCCCAGGCGATGCAATGCCCTCAAAGCGACTTCACGCCCAGCACCTCCTCGCTAACCTCTTCGCTGCAACCCCCTCCCCTCACCAGCTCTGTTAACCTCAGTGGTTCCTTTTAAACAGGCCCTTCCTGCAGCTTCATTTCCTGCCAGCCTCGCCCGCTGCACCCCCTTCCCTTCATACCGAGATCCCCCTGGCCCAGCTCAGTCACCCCCACACCCCGCGGAGTCTCCTGCCTTCCTTCCCACAGCACACCCCACCTTCTGACATAACTACCTCAAGTCTGTGTCTCGGCTCAACTCCCCACTGGCTGAGGTGGACCATCTTGCTGGCTGAGGGAGCCTGGACGCGCAGTACAGCGTGGCCTCCAGGCCCCAGGAGCATTCTCCCAGTGCCACACCAGGCACGGACTGCTAACATTTACCGGGCACCCACTGTGACTGCTAACACCATCCAGCACCTACTGTGTGCAGGGCCTGGTTTTTACCACCTCACCAGTTCCTCAGGAAGCCCACGAGGAAGCTGAGGGACTACCCCCATTCTACAGATCACACCACTGAGACTGCAGAGGTGAAGCATGGGTGCTCTCGGAAGTAGACTAGCCAGGACCAGAAGCCTGAGGCCCAGATTCAAAAACCCTGGCTCCACAGCTCTAGCTGGTCGGAAAGACCAGTGACCCACATCCTGTGGCTTAAGCCTCAGTGCAGGGCTGGCTCCAGCTGGGAAGAGCCTGCTCTGGTTCCATCTTAGCCACAGATCTCCGTGAGCAAGGCCAAACCAGGGCCTTTGCAGGCTAAGAAGCGAGACCCAGAGCGTCGGCCAGAGCCACGGCAGAAGCAGGGACGTGTTCCAGGGTTGTCCGCAAGCAGCAGGCAGTCCCTGGCCATCTGCAACTCAAGCTCGTGACAGTGCTCACATCTCCCCAGCACCTACTGTGCAGCGCGGCCATGACAGAGGTGACCTTCCACACGGGGCCCCTCCTGCACAGTGGAACCACACAGGCAGCAAGCTGAACACACAGTTTCTCTGTGTAGCCCTGGCTATCCTAGAACTCACTCTGTAGACCAGGCTGGCCTCGAACTCAGAAATCTGCCTGCCTCTGCCTCCCAAGTGCTGGGATTAAAGGCGTGCACCACCACTGCTCTGAACTCTTTTTTTTTAATACCTCCCTGGTTCAAATCCCAGCTCAGCCTCTACCTGAATATTCAGAAGTTACTGGATCTCCCAGAGCCTCAGTTTCTCCGTGTATTTAATAACAACCATATTATCCACCTTCAGGACTGCTGTGAGCTTTGATGAAAGCCACCCGTGGAGACCCTTGGGGGAGGACGTCTGCACGCTTCTCTGTGATCCCTGGGGAGAGGCCACAGGCTGCAGACGGGCACAGCTAAGCCAACACTTTGCCAGAATGCCCGAAGGCAGGGAGCCAAGCCGGCTGCATTTAGACATTTTCCATAGAGAAAACGAGCTCTGCTGGTGGGGTGGAATGTGGGAAGACCAAACTCAGCCACCAGTGGGGACTGGGCAGTTTGTCCCCAGCATTCCACAGACAGCAGCCACCCCTCCCCCAGACCAGGCACCGCCCAGCAGCACAGGCTGCCTCGGTTTCCCTGCCACATGCTGCGTTCCTACCGTCCTGAGTTCCCATCGTGCAGCTGCGAGTGCCTACAGCTCCCTGAGTAAGCTGATGGAGCTACTGAGGGCCATCCCCAGGCCTCAGCACAAGCTGGAAAGGTCAGGAATAGTGAGAGGTGCAGGGGTGGGTGGGGGGGGAGTGTTCTATCATTCCTTCCAAAGTGCATCTGAACATGGCTGTTCCCTAAAGCCCAACCCCTAACCGGTCCTACACTTGCTAGCCTAAGCTACAGAGAGGGGAAACAGAAATTCAGAGCAGTTCTGAGACTTGCGTACAGTCAGGGCTAGAGCCGCATTGCAGGCCAGAGCTGCTTCCCTCCAGCACCCTGGGGGTCCCCAGTGCCACACCGTTTGTAAGTTGAAAACTTACAAACTCCATGTGGGTTTTGCCAAAGCTTGCCCAGTCACCTCAACCCTGGCAGCCTCTGTGTTCGTTCCCATCCAGACCCAGAAGCGCTTGAAATGGGACAAGGTGGTACCTGGCTTCACATACTGACTCTGACAGGCCCAGTGAAGGTCTTGGACAAGATACTAAGCCTCACAGGTTTCAGTTCTCCCCGCTGCAAAATGCAGGTAGTGCCGAGCAAGACCTGCTCACGGTGGTTAGGGTGGGGATGGGCCGAGCTGCCCACAAGGCCCACGAGGTTCATGCCAGGGGACTTTGTAAGGGCTCAGAGGAACAGCAGGGGCTAGAGCTTCTGGTCGGATGCCCAGCGCAGACCCCAGGACCCTAGGAGTGTCTGTCTACCTGGCTTATCTCATCAGCAAGATTAAGTGACTCCAAAGAGTCCCAGCAGAGGAAGCCACCAGCTCCAGTTACTAATGACAAGGTAACAGAAACTCAATCCCCTCCCACTTCCCAGCTGATGCAGGGCAGGCCCAGGAGGTGGGGGTGGGCGCCTCGTCTCTGTGTGCAAGCCCAGGCTGCAGGCAGGAAGCTACCCACAGCTAGACAAATGGCCCCTTTGCAGAGATCTGCCGTAGCCACCCTTGGTCAGACCACCCGCGCCTGAGAAAGACTGAGAAATCTTAAGATCTGAGACTTAATGCTGAGGTTAAAGGGCACAGGGGACACTGGAGAGCAAACTGACTGCTCAGGCAGGAGGGACTGGCTCATCCATCAAGACAGAGGACAGGAGGGAGCACGGGCTCAGACGCTCCCTAAGATGTCTGTCTGCTGGGGCCCGGGCCTCACGGATGCAGGAGCTAAATCCCCGACCCTCCTCTCACCAGTTTTAGTTCTGAGATAGAACTGAGTTACCAAGGCTTGGACACACTCTGCAGGCCCAGTGGCCCTTGATCTTTTGATCCTCCTGCCTCAGCCTCCTGAGAGGCAGGGATGACAGGTCCACACCCTCAGGCCTAAGACAAGCATTTTGGAGACGTGAGCTGCTGCCGGACTCCCCACCACCCATGTCAGTGAGCACACAAGAGCAAGGACTTGGTCAGTGGGCGATTGTGAGGCCTTGTTGTGGGTCCCACATGAGAGAGTAAAGTGCAGACTCGGATCCTGCTAAGCACGTCATGGGGAGACAGAGCCTTTGAGTGGAGTAGCCCTCACATGAGTCCTCCCTTATCTTCATTGATGAGTCCTACCCTCAGGTGTCTGAGTCCTCCCCTCAGCTGCCCATGAGTCCTCCCCTCAGCTGCCCATGAATCCTCCCCACCTTCATTGATGAGTCCTCCCCTCGGCTGCCCATGAGCCCTCCCCACCTTCATTGATGAATCCTCCCCTCAACTGCCCATGAGTCCTCCCCTATCTTCATTGATGAGTCCTCCCCTGAGCATCTCCCTTGATGCGTTGGTCATGACTGGTCCGGATGGTTCTAAGGGAGCGGAGGGAGGCTGCCCCGCCTTGCATAGCATCAAACACCACCCTTGGCCTCTATCCACAACATACCAGAAGTACCAGTCCCTCCCCCACCCCCCAGTTAGGACAACCGAAAATAACTCCAGACAGACTGTCGAGCATCCCCAGGAGGGCGAGTTCAGCCCCTCGGAGCTCAGCGTCCAGTCCTGAGTTTCCCAGCAGTGAGCTCATGCAGATGCCCTGCTCGTTGGAGGGGTTGGGGGAGGAGAGAGAGTTGTGTCCTGTAGCTCAGGCTGGCCTCTAACTTGCTGTGTACCTGAGGATGACTTTGAACTCCATATTCTCCCGTCCCCCAAGTGCTGAGTTCAGGGGTGTCTCCAGGGCCACACGTGGCTTATACAGTGCTGGGGACGGAACCCAGGGCTGCCCGTGTGCCAGATTAGCCCGCTGAGCCCCTTCCTAGCCCTTCCAGCTACTGACTTGGGTTATGGGTGTGGGTGTTTGGCCTGCGTGTGTGTCTGTGCACCGCGTGTGCTGTGAGAATGAGGCCAGGTGATGGTGTGGGATCCTCTGGAACTAGAGTCACAGATGGTCGTGAGCCTCCATGTGGGCCTTCCGAGGGAGCAGCCAGTGCGGGGCTGTCCGTGCTCCAGCTCTCTGCTGGAAGGCAGCACCTCGGCGTTCCCTCTGCCGCCGCCGCCTCCTCCGTGCGCACAGGAACGCAGAGCTTTCAGAGCTGAGCAGCTATCGCTGTCTGGGCAGGCACACAAGGGAAATGGCCCCCGTGCTCCACAGGAGGCCACGCAGGCCTCCTCACTCATAGCTCATCGAAGCGAGAGACACAGGATCACATAGAAGCAATCTAAGTGGACAGACAGGCCACCAGGCTGCATCACGCACACACTTGTGCACAGACACACTTCGCTGTCCACAGCATCATGGATGAACACGGAAGACACTGAATGAGGTAAGAGCCACATACTGTCTGATCTCAGTATTAGGGGCAATCTGAAGTCAGATTTTCAGAGGCATGGAGACGGGACAGTGGTGACCCGGGGAATGAGTGCAGAGATGGGAAGACGGCCATCCCAGCTCCCACAGGATGGCAACAGCCATGTGCTGTCTATGGAGAGGCAGAAGGCACGCCACCCTCCCTGGATCCCCACTGCGCCCGCCCGCCCGCCTGCCCGCCCAACAGATAGTCACTCTGAACCCGACAGTGGGTCCCTGAGAAAAGAAAGCCCTAGCGGTCTCCAAGTGGCCCTGGGCTGCGGACGGAAGCTAGGACCGGGAGGAACTGTGACGGACAGACGTGTGGGAGGTGGCATGGCCTGCTCTGCAGATGAGGAAGCTAACCTGCAGCCTGTGGGTCTCCCACACACCCTGGCCTCCCGTGGACGACACGGTTGTAAGAGCGTCCAGCTGAGCTCTGCAGGCGGAGGCTGAGCCCAAGCCGTGGCCTCACACACCTGTGCTGGCCCGAGTCTAAGGACTCGGTGGTAGGACAAAGATACTGCAGGTGATTTTCATGGCCAGGAGCCAGCAGTAGGTAGGGCCCAGGTGCCTAGGGTTCTACCGTGCCACATCTACAGAAGACCTAAGCTGCCTCGTCCTCCCCATCTTCCTTCTGGTCCTCGGGTCAGCCCAGTGAAGAACTGAAGCTGTCCACCCGCCTCAGACAGGACAGGCTGTGTATATTATACACTCATACACTCCTGAACCTCCGAGCCCGCCCTGCCACCCTGGCCTTGGCACACTGCTCTTCCGCCCAGCGCCCCTCCCCTGACCCTTTCATAGATCCTCCAGGGCTCAGCCACCCTGCCGGACTCTGTCGGACCCCACATCCCAGAAGGCCAAGTTTGCCACAGCTCCATGCTCACCAACATATAACTAAGTCCACAGATGCCCGCGGAAGTCCCCAAAGCCAGGGCCGTATGCGTCTTGCTGCATCTTGTTTACGCTGTCAAAGGACCTCAAAATTGACACCTCTGGGTGTGAACACACAGTCACAGCTATTGGCCCACGTGCCCGGGAAGTGGTCACTGTCTCTCAGCCATATCCGTGTCCAAGCACCAAGACACAGCTGAGCACTGGGACCCTGTGGGCTGCAGACTTTAAAATGTAAATAAGCAGGACATGTGGCACAAACCTCTACTGTTTGGGAGGCTGAGGCAGGGGGACACCTGGGAGTTCCAGGCCAACCTGGGCTACAGATGAAACTGTTGAAGAGAAGAGACGAGAAGAC
Source organism: Apodemus sylvaticus (assembly GCF_947179515.1). NCBI lineage: Eukaryota > Metazoa > Chordata > Mammalia > Rodentia > Muridae > Apodemus > Apodemus sylvaticus. The sequence continues at coordinate 55,967,913 of NC_067493.1, read as the reverse complement.
GAGACACAGGAGCCAACAGTTAGTCTGTGGAGCATTCCAAGTGTTCTGTGTCTTGTCTATAGTTTACATTTGTAATTTAAAAAAATAAGGAAAATAAATCAACACATGACTGGAAAGTGTTTGTTTCCCAGTGATCCGAGGGCATCAGGGACTGTAAAACTCCCATTTTCCAGTCACTCCAAGAGGGCTTTGGCGGGTAATGCTAAGAGAGACCGAGGAGGGTGATGTTTCCTAAAGCTACATTTTAGCTGGGGAAAATCTGTGTGGCAAGTATCTGAAGCATCTGCAAATATTCAGAAGGGGGAAAAATATAACATTTTTCCAAACTTTCCTTCCTAAGAATTTTTAACTCAGTAGCAGTAATTCTAGAAAACCCAAACACTGTGGTGATTCCCTGGTAATTTCTTCAGACTGCAGAGCCCTGAAGTGTCACATAAGCCACACAGTCCCACCAGGGAGGAAAGAGGCAAGCAAGTTGCCCAGGACATGCAGATCTGTCTCAGTCAAAAGAGGTTTAAAAACACTCCATGCCCACAGAGCCTTCCAGGCAGGCACCCCAACTAGGGTTTCCATGACGCTCTGGGGAGGCTTTCCTCTGCTGTATACCACACGTGGGAGTGGGGGTGGGGTGGGATGGAGTGAGGTGGAGGTGGGGGTCCCAGGTTCACTTTTGCCAAGTTTGTCGGGGAAGGAAAGCGAAGCCATCAAAACTCTCCGGGAGGAGCCCAGGAGCCCCTGGAGAGCATGCTTTCCGAGGAAATGCGGAAACCAGCCGCGAACCCACTGGGCTGGCACCGGTCCCAGCTCAGGACTGCGGGTTGTCCCTCCTAGCCTGCGCTCCCACCCAAGCTGCCCACCGCCCTCAGACTCCCTCCTCCCAACGTCGCTGTTAGCGAAGAGAAAGGCACAGGAGGCTGCTGCTCCGACAAGCTGCAGACCCCTGCGGCCGGCCGCACTCACCCACAGGTACTGCAGCAGCTTCAGCAGGCTGGGGCAGTAGTAATAGTCCATGTCTGAGCAGGATGTGGGGACGCAAAGTGCCTGCGCTTCCACCGTGTCCCTGGAGGGGGTGGCTCCTCCCTCCCCACTCCTCCCACCGCCCCCAGAGTCAAGTTCAGGGTGGCATGAATCTTTCAGAAGCCAGGGCTCACAGCCAGGCGGCCTGACGGCCCTGTGAAAGGCCACAGCCACCTCTGGGGTGAAACTGCAGCCCAGTCCCCAGAGCAGGTGCCAGCATCCCGGGGGCTGGCCCAGGGAGGGGAGGGGCCAGGGAGGACGGGGCGGGGCGATGGGCGGGGTCAGGGCTCCTCCCCCACAGCCGCCCATGTGGTCCAGGGGACCTGTGAGCAGGACCTGTGAGCACCTGTGTGCATGTGCGCCCGCGTGTGTGGATAAGAATGTGCTATACCTACAAGTGTGTGCGTTACATGGGAGAGGGATAAGGGCATGTGTGCCAGCAAGTCTCCTCCCTGAGACCTTACAGAGAGGGAGGAACAGCTGGGCACAGGCTCACGGGGCCGTCCTCACGCCTGTGTGTTCCTCCCGCAAGCAGCCTTGGCAAGAGCTCAGTTACCCCCATTTTACAGAACGGGAAGCCGAGGCCCAGAGCAGGATAGATCTTGGCCAACGTCATAGTTTGTGGGGGGCTGGGATTCCAGAGACTGGCGCCCGGCAGGAGCACAAGGCAGGCCGGCCCGGCTTTCAGGCAGGCCCGGGTCCTTCTGGTTCTCACAGAGGAAAGTGATGTGAGGAATCATTCAGGACGGAGCAGAGGCAGAGGCAGGGGCTGGGTCCGGCCTCCAAGGACACACTGGTTCCTTGGTGATGCATGCTTTAGCCCCACTCGCCTCCTGCCCAGAGAGGCAGAGCAGCTAAGGGGAAGCCCCTGAGCACGCGGCTGGGCTTCACTGCTAGGACACTGCGGGGCAATAATCCTCAAAGTCCCTGAGAGGCAAGGTGAGGTTCACCTGCTCTAGGAACCCTCACCCAGAAGGCCTGGGCCTTAGCTGCTCAGCGCTGGGCGGTGGTTAGTACAGCGCTGGGCCAGGCTGGGCAGCCTCAGGGACAGGCATTATAGCTGAAGGCCAGGCTCCGCCCCCTGAATGATTGACAGAAGGCCAGGCCCCACCCCCTGAATGTCTGAAAAGTAGAGGTCCAGCCCTGCCCCCTGAATGATTGGCCGAACAGTAGAGTCCGGTCCCGCCCCCTGAATGACTGACATAAAGGTGAAGACTGGCCCCACCTCCTGAATGATTAAAAGAGTGAAGGACCTGCCCCGCCCCCTGACTGACAGAACAGTGGAGGCTGGTCCCACCCCCTGAATGACTGACAGAACAGCGAAGGAAGGGGGAGGGGGGAGGGAAGGGGGGGCGCTGCCTGAATGACTGACAGAACAGTGGAGGCCGGGCCCCGCCCCCTGATTGGCTGACAGAACAGAGGAGGGTGGGCTTTGATCATTGATCTACAGAACAGTGGAGGCCGAGCCCCGCCCTCTGGCTAAGGCCAGCCCCGCCCTCTGACTGACAAGACAAGGGCTGGGCCTGGGCTCATGGACCGGTTAACATAGTGGAAGTGGCGCCCCTGCTCGTTCACTGAGCAGCTGGACCGACAACAGTTGGAAGCCCGCCCTGCTCACTAACTGACCAACCGGAAGTTGGAGCGCATGCCGTGCTTTGACTGACAGCTGTGTGACAGAAGGGCGGAAGGCTGGGTCAAGCTCAGTTACTGACATAAGTCCAAGGCTGTGCCCGCCGCCAGAGCAGGTGAAGCCCCGCCCCGCTCTCAGACAGGCAGACTGACGGAATGACTGACTGACTGACGGAAGGCTGGGCGCTCGGCTAACGGCGAGAAGAGGAGCAGGGCCTCAGATCCTGCTGCTATGGGCTCCTCTAGGCTGCCAGGCTGCAGAGAGAGGCAGGGTCTGGCGAGCAGGGGAACAAACAACAGACACGGGATACGGGATGACAGGGAGCCGAGACGGAGAGCCACATGGGCAGGAAAGAGATGAACCCCACAGCAACACGAGACAGATGGCCCTGCAGAGAGCCAGGGACACCGTGAACGGGGCCCAGCTGGGGCGTGCACAGCATAGCAGGTGGCACGGGGGCGGGGCCTCTGTGCTGGGGCGGGGCCTCGGTGGTGGGGGCGGAGCCTCGGCACCAGGGGAGCCGAGATAAAAAAGAAACTTCCAAACTCAGACCTGGCAAGTCCACTGCGCGGACAGAGCCCACGGAAGACAGCAGATTATTTTGCATTATTAGATGTATTATGTGAATGCCCCACTCCAGGGCCCTATCCGCCTCTCCCCACCGGACCCCACCCATTGCCCCACCTTAATCATGACCCCCCTTCCGAAACTATGCTTCCGCTTACAACTTGAAAATAGCGATGTCTGACACCACTTTGCGCAGACAGCATAGGGAACCCGACGTGGGATCATTCTGGATCACAGGGCCAGCCTCGTAGCAGCAGGACTTACCCCTGACAGCACCCCAGAAGGTGACGCCGTGAGGGGACCGCTTCTCAGGGACAGTTCAACCCTTCAGTCATCTGAGGACGCCCAGGAGGAGGAACCACAGATCCTCTGCGGATGGACGGATGGACAGACGGAAGCCTCCAGATTCTAGACCTGGTGCTTATTTTTAGCCTCCAGGAATGAGTATCAGTCCCTTCGTCTGTGCCTTGCTGTGATGGCCGAGTGTACACTCCCGGGTGGGGTGGGGTGAGGCTGCACATTCACGGGCGGGCCAGGCAGACCTTGGAGGGAGTGTGACTTCAAGCCAAGGAAAGCCTGCACCCTCTGGGCCGGCAGGCAACAGAATGGACTCTGCCAAGCACTGCTCGGAGGGAGGCCACCCTGCTGACAGCGAGACTTCCCACTCTGGCCTCCAGAGATGGACAAGGAGACCTGTCCTTTGAATCACGTGTGTGTGGTGACCCTCAGGGCCCCAGTTAACCTCTTCCCTTCACCTGGTGCTGTCCACTCATGCCTGAGGTCTAGCCAGGGCCCAGCCACCTCGACCCAGCCCCTTGTGCGCCGGCTACCAGACATCCCGCCCAGCAGCAGAGCCCACCGGCTCCTCCTCAGGCCCCCATGGCAGGCCCTGACGCTCAGACAAGACCCGTCACGCTAACGCAAACCGGATGCCTCTAAGGGACAGATGCCAGGGTCCCCAGAGGTGAGCACACGTCGTTACCCCTGTGCCCTTTATCAGTGACCCTGCATGTCGCTGAGTTCCTGCCCTTACTGGACCTGGCTTCCTGCTAGCTCCTGATGTGCAGTCCCAAGGGGCAGGGTTGCTGCAAAGCTCGATTCAGGGACCCCGTGGCAGTCAGGGTGTCCCAATGCTCTAATTCCTTGCATTAGAAATCTCTGAGGAGAGGCTGGAGAGATGGCTCAGCGATTAAGACCAATGACTGCTCTTCCAGAGGTCCTGAGTTCAAATCCCAGCAACCACATGGTGGCTCACAACCATCTGTAATGGGATCTGATGCTCTGTAACGGGATCTGATGCCCTCTTCTGGTGTGCCTGAAGACAGCTGCACTATACACACATACACACACACACACACACACACATATATATATATATATATATACATATATATACACACATATATACACACATATATACATATATACACACACATATATAAATAAACATACACACACATAATCTTTAAAAAAGTAAAGAAAAAAGAAATCTCTGGTGAGTCACAGTGAGCTAGATCTGTCTGCAGTGGGGAGGGAAGACTTGGGAAGGGTGGGACTCTCCTGTGCAGTCTTAGGTCGGTCAAAGGCTTGCATCTGTGACCTACATTTCAGCCTCCGCAGACACACAGACCACGTGGCCAGCCTGACCCACGAGCCGCTTTCGGGGCAGGGACAGGAAGTGGATGCTGGCTGGGGGCTGAGTCAGGGTCACGCCTCCCATTCCCTGCAGCCCAGGCATCTGCGTGTGAATGTGAACCCAGGTAGCTCGCCCACTCACCACTTCCCCTGCGGTCCCGCTGGACGCTGCCCTACTGTGCGCAGGGCCCTGCATTATGAGATGTCAGACCCTTCAAGCCGAAGGCTCGGTTTCTCCACAATGTGTCAGCGGTATTGTTCCCAAACCCTCGAGGCTCTCGCTGTGGGCTGGCCAACGCCCCTGCTCCCCGCAGCACACATTCCTTTCAGAAATAAAAACAGATTTCTTCCCCGTTTCGGCACAGAGGCGTCGCTGTGAACCTAAATGTGGCCAGCACGCGGGACGGGCGGTCATACAGCGGGGTCTCGACCCAGCGCAGCCCCGATGCTGGGCGCCAACAGCAGAAACCAGCTCAGGATCAAGGCGGAACACGGCAGGATGGCGCATGCGCCACGGAGAGCGCGCTCCGTGGACTGAGTCAACAGGGTCGTGGAAGGAAAAGCCGGCCTCAGAGGCGGAGAACAAGGTAGACAGGTTTTAGAAGTCTTGGGACTGCGAGATGGCTCGGTGCGTGAGAACGCTTGGCGCAAAGCCTGAGGGCCCCGGGTTTGATCCCTGGGACCCACATGGAAAACGGAACTGACAGCTATGAATAGTTCTCAAAACACGTGAGCGCACGCACACACACACACACACACACACAAAATGAATTAAAAATCTACTGCCTTGGTGCTAAAGCGCCTCCACCCTGCCCTCTAGAGGTCATTTCTGGTTAAGGTCAATCTCATAGGAGGGCTGTGGGGAAAGGGGGGGGGGACACAGAACTCAGAGCGCACCCCACCCCAGTGAGACCTGATGCTGCAGGCTACAGAGAGCCCTTCCGATGGGTTCGAGCCCCAGCCGGGGTGCATACGTTCCCCACAGTCTCTGCTTTGTCCAAATCACCTCATTTCCCGTGCCTCAGTTTCCCCCAGCCTCAGTCCAGCTACATCCTTGTGAGTTCTCAGCACCATGGCACGAAGGCATCAAGCCTTCTTCTGACCCTACATGTCACTGAATTCCTGCCCTGGCTGCACAGTCCAGAGGGATGGAGTTGCAACGCTGGATTTGGGAACCTCAAGGTACAATAGTGAACTGGGGGTCTTCAGAGATCTACCCACCCAGCATGTCCAACACACACACACTCACACACACACACACCTGCCGGCTCCTTCACCTTGTCTGTCATGAGCCATCAGAAGCCGCAACGCTTCAGCTCCCTGACTGCCGAGCCACGGAGGAAGCCACGCAGCCTCCATCCTTGGGAGCGGCCTGTGTGTCGCCTCCTGGTCCCTCCTCACCTCTTCTGCAGCCTGATACAGAAGCATGGAAGGAGCCTGGGTTGTGAGGAGATTAAAAATTGGTGGGGGTGCTGATGAGAACCTTGTTGTGGAAACCACCCACGGGTCCATCAGTCTGCAAATGGACGGATAAATGCGATGTTTATTTAGCAGAATATTATTCAGCCGTGAAAAAGGAACAAGGTACTTGTTCATGACATTGTGGGCATGAAACCTGAAGCATTCCAAGGAAGAAAGCCAGGCCCAAAAGTCTTTACTGGGCAGCAACATCTCTGCAGCCTCTGGGGTGCAGATGGGTGTGCTCAGAGAGCAGACTCATGGGATGAAGGAGGGAGGGTGTTGCATCTGGTGGGTGTGAGTTTCCCCAAGGGGTGATGACAGTTTCTAAGCCAAATGGTAGAAATGGTTTTATAGCTCTCAATGACTGGGCCTACAGCTGCACTGCTAGCTGAACTGTGCACGTGTGTGTGTGTGTGTGTGTGTGTGTGTGTGTGTCTCAGAAAACTTGCTCCTGAACACCTGACATCCAGTTCTCCCCCTCCCTGACTCACGCAGACATCACTAATGGATTATAGCACATCTCTCACAGGGCCCGTATACAGGACTCCAAAGCCCTTGGCACGGCCCATTGACAGGAGTCACGGGGTGAGGTAGGAAACAGGAAGTGGGAATGGAATCTTCCAGAACATTTCGAGGTCTTCAACTTGAGCTCTCCACAAAACACGCAAACACTGCAGGTGGGGCTGGGGGAGAGTCCCAGGCACAGCCACTGCAGCCGCACCGTGCACGCATGCGCACGCATGCAGCGCAAATCCCCAGCAATGCTGCAGCTCAGGTGGACAACGCCCACCCACCGCCCACCAAGAGGCAGGATCAGGAACTGCCCAGAACCGAAACAGCCCCAACGCACGCACATTCCCCACCGAGCGGAGCACAGCTCACGTGGCCACCGCGGCATGCACGCGGACCTCACAGACACGATGGCTTCGCTGCCTGGAAACACTCCCAGGCTATTATCACCGAGCGGGCCCACGGCCGTACTGCACACCGGCGGCGGGGCAGCCAGGCCGGGACTGGGCTGGGCCTCGTGGGTCGACAATGAGAGGAGGCGCTGGCTAGCGGTTCTCATTGCTCGTGCAAAGAACTGAGTTTGGGTCCCAGCACCCAGGGAGTCGGGCATCTCAGGGCTGCACGCGGCTCCAGCTCAGCGCGAGGGGCTCTGGCGCCCTCTGCTGGCCGCTTCGGGCACTGCAGCGTGTGCGCGTGAAGGCCTCCAGTCCTTGTGGCGCCCGAGCAAACCTCAAGCCACACCTCTCACTCACGTGTGATCACGTGTGGTCGCTCCTAGGCGTGCTAGTGATGCAGCGCTTGGTGAGCCCCTCTCCGCAACCCCTCCCACCATCAGCTCCGCGCTGTCTCCAGGCAGACAGCCCACGACAGTCCTGTGACATCGTCTGTGATGGACGCACCCAAGCCTGGACGTCCTCCAGGCGAGGCCATCACGCCCACAGCCCTGTTCCTGTGCACTGGGGAGGCGGGCCAGAGCGTTCGAGGCCTCAGCAGGGCAGCAGGCCAAGCAGGGCGGGTGGTGGTGGCTGAGACCCCTTCCATCCCACACAGGCTGCGCTGCTGTGCGCTGTGTGTCCTTGCGTTGGCCACCTCCCCTCTCTGAACCAGGCCACAGGCTGAGGAAGCATCATGGGCAACACTCAAGGCCGACAGCTAGCTTCCCGGTGTGTGCTCAGGAACACACACACACACACACACAGACACACACACACACAGAGACACACATACACAGACACACAGAGACACACACACACACACAGAGACACACACACAGAGGCATACACACACGCACACACACAGACACACAGAGACACACACACACAGACACAGAGACACACACACAGACACACATACACACACAGACACACATACACACACAGACACACATACACACACAGACAGACACAGAAACATACACACACACAGAGACACACACACACACAGACACACACACACAGAGACACACACAGAGACACAGACACACACACATACAGAGACACACACACACACACAGAGACACAGACACACACACACAGACACAGAGACACACATACCTCCACCAAGTTGTGAGGGCCAGTCTTGGTTGTCAACTTAACTACATCTGGAATTAACTAAAACCCAAGTGACTAGACACACCTGTAAGGGACTTTTCCTTATGTAAATTACTCCAAGTAGAACACCCACTTTTTTCCCCTTTGGGTTTCTTTCTTTCTTTCTTTCTTTCTTTCTTTCTTTCTCTCTCTCTCTCTCTCTCTCTCTCTCTCTCTTTCTTTCTTTCTTTCTTGGATTTGGTTTTGTCGAGACAGGGTTTCTCTGTATTGCCCTGGCTGTCCTGGAACTCACTCTGTAGACCAGGCTGGCCTCGAACTCAGAAATCCGCCTTCCTCTGCCTCCCAGAGTACTGGGATTAAAGGTGTGCTCCACCACCGCCCGGCTCCCCTTTGGGTTTCTGAGACAGGGTTTCTCTGTGTAGACCAGGCTGGCCTCAAAGACCAGCTGCAACATCTAGCCTCGTGGACTGAGCAGCTACTAGATTCCCGGACTTCCCGGTGGTGGACGGCCATTGTTGGACACGTCTGTAAGTCACTCTAATATAAGTTCTGTAGAAAACCCCGATACAACCTGTCCTGGCTGGTTTTGTGTGTCACTTGACACAGGCTGGAGTTCTCACAGAGAAAGCAGCCTCCCTTGAGGAAATGCCTCCATGAGATCCAAGTGTAAGGCACTTTCTCAATTAGTGAACAAGTGGAGAGGGCCCCGCCCATTGTGGGTGGGGCCAGCCCACTGTGGGAGGGACCATCCCGTTGTGGGCGGGGCCATCCCTGGGCTGGTGGTCCTGGGTTCTATAAGAGAGCAGGCTGAGCAAGCCAGGGGAAGCAAGCCAGTAAGGAACATCCCTCCATGGCCTCCGCATCAGTTCCTGCTTCCTGCTCTGCTTGAGTTCCTGCCCTGACTTCCTTTAGTGATGGACAGCAATGTGGAAGTGTAAGCTCAATAAACCCTTTCCTCCCCAACTTGCTTCTTGGTCGTGATGTTTGTGCAGGAGTAGAAACCCTGACTGAGACACGACCCCATCCTGCTACGGAGGATCCCCTCTCCGCTTCAGCTTCAACGATCTCTTACTCAAAACCATCATCATCACCATCATAATCAAGTGAAATACGCCCCACGACCTTCGTCCCTGACACCCGCCCTCTGATTCGACATGCCCCACCCTGAGCCACTTCCTCCAAGAAGCCCTTGCTGATCTAACGAAAAACAGCCCCGCAGCCCTCCCCAGTCCCCCTCCTCCCACACCCCTCTCCCCAGTCCCCCTCCTCCCCATTCAGCTCCCCAGTCCCCCCTCCCCCACATCCCTCTCCCCAGTCCCCCTCCTCCCACATCCCTCTCCCCAGTCCCCCTCCTCCCACATCCCTCTCCCCAGTCCCCCTCCTCCCACATCCCTCTCCCCAGTCCCCCTCCTCCCACATCCCTCTCCCCAGTCCCCCTCCTCCCACATCCCTCTCCCCAGTCCCCCTCCTTCCACACCCCTCCCCCAGTCCCCCTCCTCCCACACCCCTCCCCCAGTCCCCCTCCTCCCACATCCCTCGCCCCAGTCCCCCTCCTCCCACACCCTCTCCCCAGTCCACCTCCCACACCCCTCTCCCCAGTCCCCCTCCTCCCACACCCCTCCCCAGTCCCCCTCCTCCCACACCCCTCCCCAGTCCCCCTCCTCCCACATCCCTCGCCCCAGTCCCCCTCCTCCCACATCCCTCTCCCCAGTCCCCCTCCTCCCACACCCCTTCCCCAGTCCCCCTCCTCCCACACCCCTCCCCCAGTCCCCCTCCTCCCACATCCCTCACCCCAGTCCCCCTCCTCCCACACCCTCTCCCCAGTCCACCTCCCACACCCCTCTCCCCAGTCCCCCTCCTCCCACACCCCTCCCCAGTCCCCCTCCTCCCACACCCCTCCCCAGTCCCCCTCCTCCCACACCCCTCTCCCCAGTCCCTCTCCTCCCCATTCAGCTCCCCAGTCCCCCCTCTCCCACATCCCTCTCCCCAGCTGCCCCCACCCCACCCCTTTCCAGAAGTCCATGGCACTGTGGGAACCCCAGAACAGGGGACTTGTGACTTTACTGCTCTAGGAGGGGCTTCTGGGTAAACTGTGCCCGAGGTCAGGGTCCACCCTGAGTCATCCTTCCCTATAACCCCTTGGAGGTCACAAACCCTGGGCAGAAGGGTGGCCACCCCTGAGGGCGGAAGCACCACGGGGCCAGGAGAGGTCATTTCCCCTGCCAGGCCTCAGCTAAGCTCCTGAGACAGCAGACGTCTTCCTTTCCCAGGAGGACGGGCAGAGCGTGTGGCCTGTGTCCCTCTGCCCTGCAGGCGAGCGGGCGAGCAATCCCGTGACTAGCCGGACTGGGTGGGGCCGGGCAGAGGTACTAATCAGTCAGCCCCGTGGGTCCCAGGATGGCTTAGAGTGTGACAGACTGAGCAGCCAAGGCTAGCCCTAGCTGAGCCCCAGGAATGGGATGTCTCCTGTCCTGAAGGGGCGGCAGCAGGGAGCTGGCAGGGGGATAGCAGGCAGACGGACGGACAGACGGACACGGATACATACACACACACACATACACTCACACACCACCTAGCACAGTCCTGGGAAAGGCCCAAGTCCCAGACAACACATGCTGGCCGGTGTTCTAGGTGTCCTTTCTGCTGTGTGGCCTCGGACAGGTGGCTGAGCCCCTCTGAACCGTAATTTCCTTCTTAGCAGGATGGGACGCGTTTGCTTGAATGGTGGGTGGCGCTCAAGCAAGGGCGGAGGGGGCTGTGGGACCCACAAATGGGGCGTGGTGGCCCACACCCGTACTCTCCGCACTCGGAGGCAGACGGGAGAAACGGGGTACAAGGCTATCCTCGGCTACACAGACTGTTCCAGGCCAGCCTGGGCTACGTGAAATAAAAATAAAACTGCCAAAAGAATGGCAATGTGTGAGCCCAGCATGAAGTTATGGACAGACTAACGGACACACACCAGACAGACTGACGGACACGCACCAGACAGACTGACAGACACGCACCAGAAAAGACTTCCCCGACCACCTCAGGGGAGCACACGGCTGTGACCGAAGCCCCTCAACTCTCCTGGAAGGCTGCCCTACCCTAGTCAGGTCCTCTCTGTGGGCCTCAGTTTCCCCACTTATACCCAGTTGAACGGACACAAGAAAGGGGTAAGCATGAGAGTGAGAGGAGGGGTGGAGACGGCAGGAAGGGACTTCCTCGTTCGAGCTTTAACGAAGAGTCCTTCGCTCTGTCCCACGGGAGAAAATGAGTCCCCAGAGTCAGGAGCGCCCATCACAGGCTGTGGGAGGAGCCAGGAGCGCCCATCACAGGCTGTGGGAGGAGCCAGGAGCGCCCATCACAGGCTGTGGGAGGAGCCAGGAGCGCCCATCACAGGCTGTGGGAGGAGCCAGGAGCGCCCATCACAGGCTGTGGGAGGAGCGAGGAGCGGGCCAGGAACCGCCGCCCCCTCGTGGCCGCTTCCCTACACTGCAGGCTCGAGACTGGGGACCGCCCAATCCTGCAAGGGCTGGGCTGTCCCCCCACCGCCACCCCCACCCCACCCCCACGCCCACCCCACTCCCACTCCGGAGGAAGTCCCACGGGCCTCAGGCAGGGCTCGAGCGACACGACACGGAGGAAGCCAGAGAGCGGAGCCAAGGCGAGCCACGCAGGGCTCCGGGGACAGCGGGGAGAGGAGGGGCCTCAGCCGGGGGCGCCTCCTGCGAGCCGGGGCTGTAAAGCGGTTCCGATCCTTTCCCCCTCAGTAGCCTTTGCCTTCACAGCACGTGTGCCCGCGCACACACACACACACACACACACACACACACACGCATGCACGAGCGCACACACACGCACAAGTTCACACTGATCAGATAAGGGAGGCGGTGACACCGGAGAGGAACTGGAGACACGGGTATGGAAGAAATCTGAGGACGGGAACCTGCAGAGGAGGCCACGTCCAGGCCTGTGGAGCCGCCACTGGGATCTGTGCACCAAGCAAATTCCCAGGGCCACTCGGCAGATGCTGTCCCAGGCCGTGGCTGGCACCCCCGGTGTAGTGAAGATTGTTAATTATTCCTGGCGAACGAAGGGTTTCTTGCCCACCTTAGCCATTTATGTTCTCAGATGGAGGACACGCGCCACCTTTATATCTTTTAGCGTCTTGGGCAGCGCAAGAGCCGGGCAGCTGCCCACCCTCCATGTCGCTGGAGTCCACCTTCCCACGGATAACCCTAAGTCATCGCCTGCTATTCTCTAGGTTCCGTCTGGGCCGCTCTCCGCTCGGCCAGGCCGCACTCTGGGCCAGGTTCTCTGCGCCCCTAGCCCACGGCGGCTCTCCTTGTCCTTCTACCACATGGTGGCCCCTTCTCTGTTCCCTCCTTGTCCTGCTCCCTCCCCCGCGGGACCTCAAAACCTCAACCCCACCTATGTCTCTTCTGCCCAGCTATTGGCATCCTTATTCACCAATCAGGATTAACTCGGGGGCAGGGTCCCAGGCGCTCCGTGCAGACTCCAGGCCTTGGGGGGGCACACTTAACATCCCAACAGATGGTAAGAG